>NC_137955.1:31656386-31983977 GCF_963924665.1 Micromys minutus | reverse complement strand
GATTTCTTTCCAAGCTTCTGTAGTGTTATCTTTGAATTAACACGAACTGTCATCAGTTAAGAAAGAGGAAGGGGGAAATGTAGGGATTCAGTAACAGATTGTAAGATAAACATCTGGATGAAGTGGAATAATATCAGTAGAAGTAAAATTTATAGCATTTATAGACATTGATGTGGTAACACAATTAATGTGTGGCTAGTTATAAAGGTGAAGTTGATTATTATCTGCCTTCATGCAAGCATATTGACATGAGTAGACAGATGATTTTACTAAACCTAGAATGAGAGAATTTAAGATAAAACTAACACAGTAAAGGATAATAAGAATTGTAGTCCAGTGAATTATTTTCACAGAATTACAGATGATACTTTTATCTGTTAAATAAGTATGATGTATTAATGTGGCTCCACAAATAGATAAGTTCAAAGACTAAGTACTAGCATTAGCAGGCTCAACTCACATAATGTATTTGCCTATTTTAGTGAAGAACATGCTTTGGAAACACAGACATAGCCATCTATTTATTAATGTATGTGATTGTTGTTTTTCTTTTATTGGCAAAGATCATATAACCTAGGGATATAACTGTGTCTCTGGATCTAGGCACTACATTATGGAAATCAACCACCTAAAATATACTAGTTTTTAAAATTTCTTTGGCTTTTTCTGTATGTATACCATATATATATTGCATACATGGAAATAATATACAATTGTGGCAATTTTTGGTATTCAAAGATCATTTGCTCAATCTATACCCACCAAGAAAGCTGTTTCCATGTTAAGTTTTGCCCTACATGTACCTTATGCTTATGGTAACTAGTGGGATTTCTGTCATGCGACCTACGTCTAGCTGGCAGGAATGGCGTGCAACAACAGGATTCTTCTGCGAACAACCTTTATTGTACAATACTCTGAGCAGGGGACACACGTGGAAGAAAAATGCACTGATTATATATACCCAGGAGACTTGTGTTGCTACCTGATTGGTGCGCCCTCCAGTAGCTCATTAGTATGCCCCAAGAGCAGGCTGTGACATCTGTGATACATACCCACTATGTCCCTCAGGCTGGGCAACAGCTCTGTTTGCTGAGTCATTGGTGGGAAGCTGGCGCCATCTTTTCGTGAGGCACCAATGGCTCCCAACATCTCCTCCTTTACTCTTAAATAAAAACATGGCCGATCAACCATCAGGCTCTCGTTGGACCTTTAGGGTTCAAGACCATGATCAGCAATAATTATGGGTAAGGCACCTTCCTGCGGGCAATGGGAACAAGCCCTGCTGGGTGCAAAGGCTGCCTATATGTAGGATACCCATTCCTGGTGCAATGCCTCAAAGGCTCAGGGTGCAAGGGCTATCCAAACACAGACCCAACACTTTTCCTTAAGCATACTAAGCCAAACAGAGGGAAAGGTGCCCATTTCGAGTGTAGCAAGAGCTTGTGCTATGACCACTTTGTCACATTGTTGTAGAGTACGGAGTCTGCACACCATCTAAGCAGAAACACAGTCTCTCCGCACAAAAGCATGCCAAAAATTACTTGATAAGGCAAGAGTTCTATAATCCCCTAACCCTGCTAACTCCATGCCTAAAGGCATGTATGGTACATCAAAGGTTTTAATGCTTTCAAACAAAGGAGAAAATAGTTTTGCATTAAGGCAAATGGGCATCGGTTTTGGAAACACCAACAGAATCTCCCAACTTGGTTCCACTTTAATTGTCATGCAGAACAGGCTCATCAGAAGCAGGTGGAACAGCTTCTTGTTCTGGTAGCACTCGGAGTGTTAGACATTCTGGGATCCAAATTGGGCTTTCTTCTCCCTGTGGAAAAACTCAAATAGCTCCCCTGGAGCGTATTAAGATAGGATCCAGGCCTTTCCAATTACCAGTGAGGACATCTTTCCATTTTACTAACTCTTTAGGTGGCACAGGCCATTGTCCATGGCACTCGGAAGCTGAATGGCCATGAGCATCCAAATTTTAAAAAAATTAAGGCAAGAAGCATAGTAGAAATGGCCATTTTGGGTGTGGGGGGCACCTCTTCAATTTCCCCTTTTTGTTTGTTTAAATAAACCTTTAGGGTGCGATGAGCACGTTTAATGATGCCTTGACCCTGAGGATTATAAGGCAATCCTGTCAAGAGTGAAACTCCCATGTGATGGCAAAATTGCAAGGAGAATGTCTGGATAACAGCTCCTGCTGAATTTGCATAAATATGGAAACTACTGGGCTCCCAGTTTTAATTAGACCAGCTACCTCTAGAGAATTAACTGCATTAACTACATAAGAGAAGTCTGAGACTATATTAACAGGACCAGCGAAAGCACGTAAAACTTCTAGAACAATTTGACATTCAACCAACTGAGGGGAATTTTGGGCAAACTGTTTGGTTACTACTTTGCCCTCATGCACATATGCACCTAGCCCTGTTTTTGAGCCATCAGTATATACTATGTCACCTTTAGTAAGAGGGACTGCACTTGTCACACAGGGAAACACGGGAGGCTGACAGCGCGCAAAGGTCAAAATTGGGTTTTTAGGGTAATGATTGTCAAATGTCCCAGAAAAAGCACATACAAGTATGGCCCAATCATCATCAACAGCAGTCAAAGTCTGTAACTGTTTTGTAGTATAAGGAATAACTATTTTTTCCTGGATAAGTACCAAAATGAGTAACAGCAGCCTTTAATCCTCGCAAGGCAAGTTTGGCTACGGCCGGGGGATACCATACAATAGTTTTGGCCGGGGAAGCCTGTGGATGAATCCACAGCAAAGGACCTTTTTGCCATAACACTGCAGTAGGCAACTTCTCAGTCTGTAAGAGACATAGCTCAAAAGGTTCACCTGGGTGTATTCTGACTAGCTGAGCTTCAGCCAAGGCTTTTTCTTCCTTTTGTAAGGCTGCAATAGCCCCAGGGGTCAGAGACCGTGGGGTGTTAATTGTGGATCTCCTTCCAGAATATCAAACAAGGGTTTTAGTTCAGCAGTAGAAATCTTTAAAAAAGGCCTTAGCCAATTAATGTCTCCTAGGAGCTTTTGGAAATCATTTAATGTCTGTAAATGATCTCTCCTGATTTCTATTTTTTGAGGTACAACAAATTCTGGGTGAATGACAGCTCCTAAGAATGTTCCCACCTGTGATTTCTGAACTTTCTCTGAAGTTATCATTAGCCCAAAGTGCTGTAAGGACTTAACTAAATCATCAAAGGCTATTTCTAAGTCTTGAACATTAGGGCCACATAAAAGGATGCCATCCATAAAATGAAAAATGGATAATGATGAGTATTGCCTTCTAATAGGGGTTAAAGCTTGTTGTACATGCAGCTGGCACATAGTAGGATTGTTTGCCATTCCTTGTGGGAGAACTTTCCATTGGTACCTATTATCAGGTTCCACACAGTTTATGGCAGGCAGAGTAAAGGCAAACCTCTCTTTATCTCTGGGATGTAACGGGACAGAGAAAAAATAGTCTTTAATATCTATAATAATTATCTCCCACAGCTTGGGTAAAGCTGACAGAAGCAGGAGACCACATTGAACAGACCAAACAGTTTCATCTGTGCATTAATAGCTCTGAGGTCATGTAAGAGTCTCCATTTGCCTGATTTCTTTTTTTATGACAAAAATTGGAGTATTCCAAGGGGAGCTAGAAGTCTCTAAATGTCCTAACTGTATTTGCTCTCTTACCAATTGGTGGGAAGCCTCTAATTTTTCAGAGGAAGAGGCCATTTAGGAACCCACACTGCCTCCTCTGTAAGCCATGGTATGGGCATAGTCCCCTCAATGGCCCCTAAGAAAAACCCAAACCACTTCAATCAGATTTTATGGTGGGCTGTTTGGGGTCTGTAGGACCTTGATGATGTTTGCCAATGCCTCTTCCAGGGATATACCCCATATCAGGCATCATCCCCTGTGCAGGCAGGGGATAATTGTTCATAAGTTCAAGACCTAGTTCTGTTAAAATGTCTCTTCCCCATAGATTAACTGGTAGTGGAAGGACATACTGTGTAAAAGTCCCTTTCTGTCCCTTAGGGGCTTTTCATTTTAATAATTTAGAACTAATAGCAGGACTGGCTTCATAGCCAAGGCCCCGTAAAGAATGGGAAGATTGATTAACTGGCCACTTAGCAGGCCACCACTTAGTAGATATGATGCTTTTGTCTGCCCCTGTGTCCAAAAGTCCTTCAGAAAGTTTTCCTTCAATCTCCAAATTCAAGGTTGGTTGAGTATTCAAATATACTAATAGATATGCTAAGTCAGTTCCTCAAGAACTGAAGCCTTTGTTCCCCTTTCTCGCCCTGTTTGATGCAAATTGGGCAGGACAATTGGGGAAGATGAGCAATTGAGCAATCCATCCGATCTCCTGGGGAGATGGGAAACGAACCCCTTGGGGAGGAGCACATGGTCTTTAGTTGGCCTTTATAATCCTGATCAATCACCCCAGGGTGTACTACCAAACCTTTAAGGGTGGCAGATGATCATCCCAAAAGCAGCCCTATTGTATTAGCAGGTAATAGCCCAAGAAAGTCAGAAGTGATAGGCTGAACTCCCATTTGTGGGGTCAGGACAATTCTGGTGGTGGCATGGAGGTCCAATCCCGAGGAACCTGGAGTGGCTCTCTGCAGGGGTTCTCCTGCTTCCAGACTACTGGGGAGCTGGATGCCCCATATATTAGAGGGCCCTGAGGATGGGGGCCCCCCCCCGCTTTATGTTTTTTTGACGCTTCTAGGGGCCTCCCAGTGATATCTTTTACTGATCTAAATTCATTAGCCCAATGCTTTCCTTTCTTACACTTAGGGCACAGGTCAGGAATACTCTTAGGGTTGAATCCAGAGCTTTGACTTTTACACTCTCTCTTTATATGGCCAGGCTTCCCACACTGAAAACAAATGACACTCTTCTTAAAAAGACCCAGCTGCTGTTGCCCCTGTAATATGGTAGCAGCTAAACCTGCATTAGTTTAAGATCCTTTGATCTCTCTACAGGCTTTAATCCAGGCTTGTAATCCTTTTGCCTTGCAGGGTACGATGGCATTACGAGATTCCTTAGTACATTGTTCAAAAATTAGTTGCTCTATCAAGGGCATAGCCTATTCTTGGTCTCCAAATATTTTTCCTGCTGTCTCCATCATTTGGGCCAAAAAATCTGAGAAGGGGTCACTTGGACTCTGAATAATTTTTGTTAAATTTCCTGACCCTTCTCCCTTATTAGTGAGCTCTTTCCATGCCTTTACGGCACAAAGTGCTATCTGGCCATAGACTTCCACGGGATAGGTGCTTTGATAAACTGAACACTGTTCCTGTCCCGACAAAATCTCGAAATCCCAAGATGGCTGTCCTGCAGCTGCATTGGGACAAGCCTGGGTCTGACAAGCGTCATGCCACAAGGCTTTCCACTCAATTTATTGTCCCATACTTGGAAGACAAGCTTTGGTAACATACTGACAATCATCCGGAGTCATGGCTATTGTCAATCTCTCTATCAGAGACATGGTAAAATTAGCGGTGACTCCATAAACTTGGACTAACTCTGCCAACTATTTGACTTGTTTATGTTCAAGAGGGTGATAACTGCTGACATTGTTATTCTCCTCGAACACCGGAAACATTTGCCTGAGGGCATGCCATGTCTCCAGGGTATAAAAGGACAACTCACACTTCCTCTCTGAATGAGGCAGAGGAACAGAGGCGGCAGCTGCTTTAAGAGACTCCAGCTTTGTTACAGAAGTCCTCCGCTCCGGCTGAAACCGCTCTGCTTCACATTCTGCTGCCTCCTCCTCTAAATCTTCCTCCACAGATTCAAATAATTCATCCTCTAACTCTTCTTCTGCCAGCTCTAAAGCCTTTTGCTCTTTTAGCGGATACAAAGTATCCTCTCCGGGAAACTTATACTTCATTTCCCAGGGCACAATCTTCTCTTCTTCTGGCGATCTTTCCTCCTTTAAATTCGCTCCGTTTCTGACTTGTTTTGAACATGCCTCTCGGAGCCTACCACTTTTACTTTTTCCTTGCATGCTCCCTATTTTCTTCTGCTCTGTTTCTGACCTACCCTCTTGGTGCTGCATGATAACTTTCTGTCTAGATAACTTCCACAACAGTAATGTTACAACAGCTACCACAAATGCAAGCAATAACCTTTCTACGTCCGGAAAAAATCCAAGAAGAGATATGCCTAAGTTTTTGGCACCCCATAAAATCCAAAGAGGGACATGTCTCTCGGGGTTTACCTATTTACCTTTTCACAGTTCTGAATCCACTTTCTCGGACTGAAGGGTCCCCCTGGCGCTCCCGGGATTTTCAGCACCACTTGTGGTGTGCCCCATGTCCCGCTGGCAGGAAAAGGCGTGCAACAACAGGATTCTTCTGCGAACAACCTTTATTGTACAACACTCTGAGCAGGGAATGCCCCGTGGAAGAAAAATGCACTGCTTATATATGCCCAGGAGACTCGTGTCACTACCTGATTGGTGCACCCTCCAGTAACTCATTAGCATGCTCCGAGAGCGGGCTTTGACGGATGTGGCACATGGGTACTAAGTCTTTTGGCTTGGCAACAGCTCTGTTTGCTGAGTCCTCAGCGGGAAGCCAGCGCCATGTTTGGGTGCTGCACAAATGGCTCTGTAAATCCGGGCCTTTCCAATTACCAGTGAGAACATCTTTCCATTTTACTAACTCTTTAGGTGGCACAGGCCATTGTCCATGGTGCTCGGCAGCTGAATGGCCATGAGCATCCAAATTTAAAAAATTTAAGGTAAGAAGTATTCTAGAAATGGCCATATTGGGTGTAGGGGGCACCTCTTCAATTCCCCCTTTTTGTTTGTTTAAATAAACCTTTAGGGAGTGATGAGCATGTTCAATGATGCCTTGACCCTGAGGATTATAAGGCAATCCTGTCAGAAGTGAAACTCCCATGTGATGGCAAAATTGCTTGAATTTTGCTGAAGTATAGGCAGGACCATTATCTGTTTCTAACACATTAGGTATGTTCTATGCACTCCACCCTTCAAGACAATGAATAATCACATGAGAAGCCTTTTCTCCCGATAGAGGAGAAGCAAAAATGACTCTGGAAGAGGTATCAATCGACACATGTAAAAGATACTGAGATAATTCTTTAGAATAATTTGTAGCTTCAGTAAAATTTTCATACTGAATACTGGTGACAAATAATCTTGAGAACTTCCATTGGTAGCCCAGCTGGGCAACCTGCCACAATATATCTATCTGTTCTTGAACCAGATCAATTATCTAAGGTATTATTATAAACAGTTTCTATATTAGGAGAAAAGGTAAAGAGGCCCTTAACTGCACAATGTACTCCCCGAGATTGACAGCCAGTCTAAGGATGCAGGGCTGAATCTCTTCTTCCTGTACAGAAAGGTGACCACTTAGGTTGGGCTGGAATAAACAAATTACCCTTTGGCTGGGAAATAGGCCAGCAACCGGCAATCCAGGTGGCATCTGCCTATCCAGGTTTTTTGTATTATTATCAGTGACTTTATAAGTTTGGATTGACTTTGCCAACTCTTTAACTTGCTTATGCTTGAGGCAGTGATCATCCTTGAACACGGGAAACATTTTCCTGAGGGCATGGCATGTCTCCAGTGAACAAAATAACTTGCACTTCCTCTCCGGATGAGGCAGAACAGAGGCTGCTTTAAAAGCTTTTGGTTTCGATGTAGAAGTTCTCTGTCTCAGCTGATACAGCTCTGCCTCAAATTTCGCTGCCTCCTCCTCTAAATATTCCTCCTCTAAATCTTCCTCCTCAAACTCAAAGAATTCAACCTCTAACTCCTCTTCTGCCAGCTCTAAAGCTTTTTGCTCTTTTAGTCGATACAAAGTATCCTTTCCAGGAAACTTGTACTTCGTTTCCTGGGGCACAATCATCTCTTCTCTGGGCGGTCTTTCTGCCTTTCCGTTTTCATTCAGTTTCATTTTGAAATTTGCTCCGTTCCTGGCTTGTTTTGAACATGCCTGTTGGAGCCTACCTGTTTTACCTTTTGTTCCTTGCGTGCTCCCTATTTTATTCTGCTCTGTTTCTGACTCACCCTCTTGGTGCTGCGTGATAACTTTCTGACTATCTAACTTCCACAGAGATGTTGTTACAACAGTTACCACAAATGCAAGCAATAATCCTTCTACTGCCAGAGAAAATCCAAGAAGGGACATGCCTCCATTTTTGGCATGCTCTCTTGGCGCCCCGTAAAATCCAAAGAGGGACATGTCTCTCGGAGCTTGCCTATTTACCTTTTCGCAGTTCTGGATCCACTTCAGCGGACTGAAGGGTCCCCTGTGTGCCAGCGGTGTTTCCCAAGATATTTGGCACCACTTGACGCGCACCCAACTTCCCACCAGCAGGAAAGGCGTGCAAAAACAGGATTCTTCTGCGAACAACCTTTATTGTACAACACTCTGAGCAGGGGACCCATGGAAGGAAAATGCACTGCTTATATATGCCCAGGAGACTTGTGTTGCTACCTGATTTGTGCGCCCTCCAGTAGCTCATTAGTATGCTCCGAGAGCAGGCTGTGACATCTGTTTGTCTGCCCACTATGTCTCTCAGGCTGGGCAACAGCTCTGTTTGCTGAGTCATTGGCGGGAAGCTGGCATCATCTTTTGGTGAGGCACCAATGGCTTTCAACTAATTTCAATGCATACTATCAAACCTCTAAAAGAATTCATTACTGACAAAAAAAAAAATATTCGTATAGTGTTGTGCCAAAATGCTTGTAAAATCTGTATATGTATTCCTCTGATTTTAAATAAAGTTGTAAGAGAAAAAAAAAATAGAGTGTGTACCATATTCTTTTATTGATTTACAAAGTTGGAAGGCAAAATGGAGATCGCCTAAATCTTTTCTTGCCAGACATTCCTTTGCATGTAAATTAGAATTGATTATTCTCTCTGATAACTAAGGGGAAGGCTTGTGGGATTGGGTTAATGAGGGACTGCTCTCTGAATAGTAAAATACCAGCTGAGTGCTTAGAGAAGACAAAATTGTAGAATGGAAAATTACGGGGAATACTTTGCTCCAAATGTCAAGGACAATTTAAGGAAAAGAACAGAGGTGAGAGAGTTTACAGAATGTGGAATGCATGAAAACTAGGCTTGCCTGGTTATGGAATAGAGGCAGGGCTGTCTTGAAATCTGATTTGTATTGGTTATATCAGAGAAGAAGGAAAAATGATGCAAGGTTATTTTCGTGACCTTTCTAAACACACAGAGCCCTAATCTACATATATTTAGGAAATATTAAACTTAAGTCTGTGACAATGATGTTATTGTATAGCCATATGATGATTTCAGTTGCATAGTAATTCTAAATACAGACACACTTGTAAATGTCTTTCTTATTCCCGAAAGTAGATTGGAGAATGAGAAAGAGTATGATCAGAAAATATTTGATATTGTCAATATATGTTGACATGGTCAACAAATAAAACCTCTCATTTTAGAAAGTTAAACATGACTTGTATAGTCTAATTTCGGAATAAGGAACTAAACAATAGAAGTAAATTTTCTAATTGTTGAATATGAACTCACATTCTATAATACAAAACCCAATAGGTTATCATGTTACTTCTAAATATTTCCATATAATATACCATTAAATGATGCCACTCTTTTAAAATATTATTCACTATGTTTTTAAAAACAACACCAAGTCTAGTATAATTTTTATTTGGACTATCTAACAAAATGATTACAGAATTGATTTTATATTAAACACAAATTATTAGGAGTCCAAAGGGCACAATAATATTTGTTTCCATTTTTATTGGATATTCTCTTTATTAACAATTCAAATGTTATCCCCATCTCCCCACTCTTATCACCTCTCCCTCTCATCTTGCCTCCTTAAAGGCACACCCTCTCCCAACTACCCTCTTCCACCTCAGTGCCTTAGCATTTACCTACCAAGGGAAAACAAGACTTCATTGGTCCAAAGGCCTCTCCTCCCATTGATTCCAGACAATGCTATCCTCTGATACATATGCAAGTGGAACCATGGTTCTCTCCATGCACACTCATTTGTTGGTGTTTTAGTCACTTGGAACTATGGATGATTTGGTTAGTTGATAATGTCCATCCAATGGGTTTCAAACACATTCGGCTTCTTTAGTCTTTTGTCTAGTATCTTCATTGGGGTCCTAGTCTGATGTATTACTGCAAACATCCTGATGTTTATAAGTATGGCTCTGGTAGAGCCTTTGAAGAGGAATACTTATCAAATTCCTGCCAGTAAGCGATTCTTGGCCTCAGCAATAGTGCTTGGGTTTAGTGGCTGCATATGGGGTGGATGCCCAGCTGGATCAGTCTGAGAATGATCTTTTCTGCAGTCCCTGCTTCTCTATTTGTCCTGCTATTTCCTCCATTGAGTGTTTTGTTCTCCCTTCTGAGAGCACAGAGGCATCCACATTCAGGCCTATCTATCTATCTGTCTGTCTGTCTATCTATCTATCTATCTATCTATCTATCTATCTATCTATTTATTGAGCTTCATAATGTCTGTGAATTGCTTTGTAGTTATGCTGAGCTTTTTGGACTAGTATCTGCTTATAAGTGAGTACATACCATGAGTGTTCTTTTGTGTTATTATTGCTCAGAATGATAGCTTCTACTTACATCCAGCTTCCTAGTAATTTCACGAAGTCAATGTTTTGAATAGCTAAGTAGTAATTTATTGTATATATGTAACATAATTTCTGTATCCATTCTTCTGTTAAAGGACATCTGTATTCTTTCTAGCTACTGGCTAATAAAAGTAATGCTGCTATAAACATGGTGGAGAATGTGAGCTTGATATTTGTTATAGCATCTTTTGGGTATATGTCCATAAGTGGTTTGCTGGGTGCTCAGGTAGTACTACATCCAATTTTTTGAGGAACTGACAGACTGATTTCCAGAGTGGCTATACCAGCTTACAAGACCACAAAGAGTGGAGGAGTCTTTCTTTTAATCCAAATCCTTGCAAGCATCTGCTGTCACATAAGTTTTTGATTGTAGCCATTCTGATGGTGTAAAGTGGAATCTTTGGGTTGTTTTGATGTGCATTTCCCTGATGACTATGGATATTCAACATTTTTAAGTCCTTCTCAACCATTGTTTATTACTCAGTTGAGAATTCTTTGCTTAGCTATGTACTTCATTTAATAGGATTATTTAATTGTCTAGAGTCTATTTTCTTGACATCTTTGTATTTACTTATTTTTTAAGTAAATGTTGATTTTATTTCACATTGCAATTTACACATTATCTCATTAAAATGGATGACTAGATGAAGTTACTCTGTAGAGAGATCTGTATGTTCGATGTATTGAATAGAGTTATAACATTTCTCAAAAAACACATTAATAAATATTACCTTTTTATAGATGTAAGGAGTTGAGCTGTTCTAGATTGAACATATTAGAATATTTTATTTCTAGAAATGCTAAATTCTTTTTTTTGAACAACTTTATTTTAAAAAACAATAATAAATGTACAAATTTTAAGCATTTTTGCATAAAAGTATACAAGTACATTTTGGACAGGTCTTGGCTTTTCTTTTTAAAGGTTTGATAGTGTGTATTACAATATTAATAGGCTGCCACCCAGAACGGCAGCTCGTAGAGGCTGAGCAACTGGTGGGTGGGAGACCTGGGCTGCCGGGGAGCAGAGATATCTCTGCGGGGTGCACACGGAAAGTGCACCCCCTGCCTTGCCCTGCCCTGCCCTGCCTGATCCAGCGACCGGGAACAGAAATTTAGAACTTCTTTTTCCACCCGGTGGCAACTTCAGAGCACAGAGCGGAGACCAGCCCATCTGAAACCTGGACCAGTGAAGATCAAGGGACACAGACCAGATACAAGGGAAAGGCAAGGACATATCACTGACAACAAAGTGGCAAGAGGAAAGAGAAAGAGTATATCCCAAGGAAACCAAGACAATCTAGCAACACCAGAACCCAGCTCTCCCATAACAGCAAACATCAGAATTCCAAACATTTCGGGAAAAAGAAGACACAGACCTGAAATCATTCCTGAAGTTACTGATAGAGATACTTAAACAAGAACGGGAGGAAAAGCGAAAAGATTCAGAAGCTTTTAAAGAAGAAACAAGAAAAACCCTCAAAGAACTCAAAGAACCAGAGGAAAACAGAACCAAAGAAATAAAGGAATGGAAGAGGGAAATTAAAACAGAAATTGACAAAATAAGGAAAACGCTAAAAGAGATAACCCTAGAGGCAGAACACCAAAAAAAAAAAAAAAAAAAAAAAAAAAAAAAAATCAGAAGTCACAGAAGCAAGCATTTCCAATAGATTACAAGAGATCAAAAAGAGAATCTCGGGGGCAGAAGACAACATTGCAAAAATAGAAAAAACAGCCAGAGAAGATGCAAAAACCAAAAAGCTCCTAACCCAAATGTCCAGGAAAACCAATACACAATGAGAAGACAGAACCTAAGGATAATAGGAATAGAAGAGGGAGAAGAGTATCAACTAAGAGGCATAGTAAATATCTTCAACAAAATCATAGAAGAAAACTTCCCTACAATCAAGAATGAGATGACCACGAGCATAAAAGAAGCCTTCAGAACTCCAAATAGGTTGGCCCAGAAAAGAAGTACCTCCCAACATATAATAGTAAAAACATCAAGTTCCCAAAGCAAAGAAAGAATACTAAAATCAGTAAGGGAAAAAGGTCAGGTAACATATAAAGGCAGGCCAATCAGACTCACACCGATTTCTCAACAGAGACTATGAAAGCTAGAAGAGCCTGGACGACATCATGCACACCCTGAGAGAGCACAAGTGCCAGCCCAAGCTGCTATACCCAGCAAAGCTATCAATCACCATATGTGGAGAGATGAAGATATTTCAAGACAAATCAAAATTTACACAATATCTGACCACAAACCCAGCACTACAACGAATTATAGGTGGAAAACCCAATACAATGATGGAAAATTGTTTTACAGCCTAGTAAAAACAAGAAAACTCCTGAACAAGAAATCTAAAAAAAAAAAAAAAAAAAAAAAAAAAAAAACAGAGACACAACTCAACCTAATAAAGCAATAATGGCAGGAGACAGAAACAACTATTCCTTGATATCTATTAACATAAATGGACTCAACTCCCCAATAAAGAGACATAGGCTATCAGATTGGATACATAAACAAAATCCAGCCTTTTGTTGCATACAGGAAACTCATCTCAGAGACAGAGACAGACACTATCTCACAGTAAAACGGTGGGAAAAAAACTTCCAAGCAAACAGCTCCAAGAAGCAAGCTGGGGCAGCTATTCTAATATCGAATAAAGTAAATTTCCAACCAAAAGATATCAATAAAAATAAAGAAGGACACTTTTTACTCATTACCGGGGAAATCTATCAGGAGATACTCTCAATCCTTAACATATATGCTCCAAATAAAAAAGCCTCCACGTTCATAAAAGAAACCCTACTAAAGCTCAAAAAATACATTTCACAACACACAATAATAGTGTGAGACTTTAATACCCCACTCTCACCAATGGACAGATCATAGAAACAGAAACTGAACAAGGACACTGCAAAACTAGCAGGGACTTTGAACCAACTAGAATTAATAGATATATACAGAACATATTATCCTAAAGTAAAAGAATACACCTTCTTTTTACCACCCCATGGCACCTTCTCGAAAATTGACCACATAATTGGACACAGAACGAGCCTCCATCGATATAAGAAGATTGAAATACTCCCATGCATCCTCTCAGATCACCATGGTCTACGGCTGGTCTTTAACAACAACAAAGACAACAAAAAGCCCACATACACATGGAAACTAAACAATGCTCAGTTAAATGATAGCAGGTTCAAAAAAGAAATATAGAAAGAAATTGAGGATATTCTAGAATTCAACGAAAACGAAAATACAACATACCCAAACCTATAGGATGCAATGAAAGCAGTATTGAGAGGAAAATTCATATCCCTAAGTGCTTCCAAAAAGAAACTTTAGAGAGCTTACATCAGCAACCTGAGAGCACAGCTAAAAGCCCTAGAACAAAAGGAAGCAGATATACCCAAAAAGAGTAGACAGCAAGAAATAATCAAAATTAGGGCAGAAATAGACCAAATAGAAACAAAAAGAACCATTGAAGAAATCAACAAAACCAAGAGTTGGTTCTTTGAAAAAATCAACAATATTGATAAACCCCTATCCAGACTAACAGGAGGGCAAAGAGAGAGTATCCAAATTAACAAAATCAGAAAGGAAATTGGAGACATAACAACTGAAACTGAGGAAATTCAAGAAATCATCAGATCCTACTACAAAAACTTATACTCCACAAAATTGGAAAATCTGGAGTAAATGGACAAATTCCTAGACAGATACAAGATCCTAAAGTTAAACCAGGACCAAGTAAACCATCTAAATAACCCTATAATACCTAAAGAAATAGAAGAAGTCATCAAAAGCCTCCCAACCAAAAAAAGCCCTGGTCAAGACGGGTTCAGTGCAGAAATTTATCAGACATTTATTGGGGATATAACACCAATACTCTCCAAATTATTCCAAAAGATAAAATCAGATGGAATATTACCTAATTCATTTTTTGAGGCTACAATAACCCTCGTACCTAAACCACACAAACACCCTACAAGGAGAGAGAACTTCAGACCAATCTCACTTATGAACATTGATGAAAAAGTACTCAACAAAATCCTTGCAAACCGAATCTAAGAACACATCAAAACATTCATTCATAATGACCAAGTAAGCTTCAAGGCTGGGATGCAGGGATGGTTTAACATAAGGAAATCCATCAACATAATTCACCATATAAACAAACTCAAAGATCAAAATCACATGGTCATCTCACTAGATGCTGAGAAAGCATTTGACAAAATCCAACACCCCTTCATGTTAAAAGTACTGGAAAGAACAGTTATCCAAGGTCCATACTTAAACATAATAAAAGCAACATACAGCAAACCAACAGCCAACATCAAACTTAATGGCGGGAAACTTGAAGCAATCCCACTAAAATCAGGGAGTCAAGAAGGGTGCACACTCTCCCTCTACCTATTCAACATAGTACTGGAAGTCCTTGCTGGAGCAATTAGACAGCAAAAGGAGATCAAGGGGATACAAATTGGAAAGGAATAGATAAAAACATCACTCTTTGCCTATGACATGATAGTGTACTTGATTGACCCCAAAAATTCCACCAGAGAACTCCTACAGCTGATAAACAAGTTCAGCAAAGTGGCTGAATACAAAATTAACTCAAAGAAATCAGTAGCCTTCCTATACTCAAAGGACAAACATGTGGAGAAAAAAATTAGGGAAAAGGTACCCTTCACAATCATCACAAATACCATGAAATACCTTGGTGTGACTCAAACTAAGCAAATGAAGGACCTGTACAACAAGAACTTCAAACCTCTAAGGAAGGAAATTGAGGAGGATCTCAGAAAATGGAAAGATCTCCCATGCTCATGGATTGGAAAGATCAACATCTTAAAAATGGCGATGCTACCAAAAGCAATCTACAGATTCAATGCAATCTCCATCAAAATTCCAACCCAGTTCTTCATGGAATTGGAAAGATCAATGTGGAATTTCATATGGAATAACAAAAGACCTAGAATAAGGAAATCCATCTTCAACAAAAACAACAACAAAAAAAATAACATCTGCGGGAAACACTATCCCTGACCTCAAGGTATATTACAATGCAATTGTGCTGAAAACTGCATAGTACTGGTACAGAAATAGGCATTTGGATCAATAGAATAGAATAGAAGATCCAGAAATGAGCCCTCATGTATATGTTCACCTGATTTTTGACAAAGGAGCAGTAAACATTCAATGGAAAAAGGACAGCTTATTCAACAAATGGTGCTGGTCCAACTGGCACTCAGCATGCAAAAGAATGAAAATAGACCCTTTCTTATCTCCTTTTACAAAGCTCAAGTGTAAGTGGATCAAAGATCTCCACATTAAACCAGATATACTGAAACTATTAGATGATAAAGTAGGGAAAACCTTAGAACACATAGGCAGAGGAGGAAATTTCTTGAACAAAACACCAATGGCTCAAGCTCTAAGGTCAAAAATTAACAAATGGGACTTAATGAGATTGCAAAGTTTCTATAAGGCTAAGGACATCTTCAAGAAAACAAAACGGCAACCAACAGAATGGGAAAAGGTCTTTACCAACACCACATCAGATAGAGGCCTAATATCCAAGGTATACAAGTAACTCAAAAAGCTAGACACCAGATAATCAAATAACCCTATTAAAAAATGGGGTACAGAGCGAAACAAAATGTTTTCAGTTGAGGAACACTGAATGGCCGAGAAACATCTGAGGAAGTGCTCAACATCCTTAGCCATCAGGGAAATGCTATTCAAAACAACCCTGAGATTCCACCTCACACCAGTCAGATTGGCCAAGATCCAAAACTCAGATGACAGCTGATGCTGTTGAGGCTGCAGAGAAAAAGGAACACTTCTCCACTGTTGTTAGGGTTGCAAGCTAATACAACCACTTTTGAAATCAGTCTGGTGATACCTCAGAAAATTGGATATAGTACTATCTGAAGACCCAGCTATTCCACTTCTGGGCATATACCCCAGAGACACTTTAATACACAACAAAGATATATGCACCACAATGTTCATAGCCGCTCTATTTATAATAGCCAGAAGCTGGAAGGAACCCAGATGTCCTTCAGAAGATGAATGGATACAAAAATTGTGGTACATATACACAATGGAATACTACTCAGCCACCAGAAACAATGACTTAACCAAATTCTTAAGAAAATGGCTGCATCTAGAGAATATCATCCTGAGTGAGATAAAGCAGTCACAAAAGAACAGACATAATATGCAGTCACTGATAGTGGGATGCTAACCCCAGAGGCTTGCACTGCCCCAGAAATAACTCACAGACTGTATGAAGTCCAAGAAAGAAAGAAAACAAAACAAAACAAAAAAAATATTTACAAAACAAGAAAACTTTAACTATTTCCATGTTACATTTTGTTTTACATGTAGTTTATGCTCATTGTAACTATTAAGTTTTCAAGGCATATTATCAAACCATTAAAAAAATCAAGTACTGACTAAAAAATATATTCATATAGTTTTATGTAAAAATTATGTTAAAATCTGAAAAAATACTGACAAATTGTATAATTTTAAGCAACAAATGTTTAAAATCTGTACATTTATCTTCGTTTTGTAAAATAAAGTTGTTTAAAAAAACTCATTGTACAATTTACATTCACTAATAAAAACTTAATTCACCAAATAAGTGCTAAACACCTAAAAAAAACTGTCTCCTCAGACAATGTCACCTCTTCAATTGCTGTAACAATATTATTTAGATTTTTATAAACCACTAATTATGGAAGAGTTATAATTCTATAGCAGGCAATATTATAAAACCTGAAATAAAATTTAAATGTTTTAAAATTGTGTTTCCTAAGAAGACTGTGGATAAGTTTTCTTAATGATACTTGTTGAAAGCACAAAAAGAACTAAAATAATATATTAATAAAGAGTAAAATATATAAAACTTATAAGAAAAGTATGAAAAAAAAGATATTACTAGTAACAATGAGCATAAAGTTCATGTAAAACAGGATGTAACCCAGAATTTGTCAACGTTTTCTTCATGTATAAGGATTAAGCATAATGGTTTTTTTTTTCTTTTCTTTTCTTTTCTTTTCTTTACTTTACTTTACTTTTCTTTTCTTTTCTTGAACTTCACACAGTCTGTGAGTTGTTTCTGGAGTGTAAAGAGCTTTCTGGGCTTAGTATCCAATTATCAGTGACTGCATACTATGTCTGTTCCTTTATGACTGTGTTATATCACTCAAGATGATATTCTATAGATGCATTGATTTTCTTAATAATTTTGTTAAGTCATTGTTTCTGATAGCTGAGTAGTACTCCATTGTGAAAATGTACCAAAATTTTTGTATACATTCATCTACGGAAGGACATCAGTGTTCTTTCCAGGTTCAGGGTATTATAAATAGGGCTGCTATGAACATCGTGGTGCATGTGTCTTTGATGTATATTGGCATATCTCTGAGGTATATGCCCAGAAGTGGAATAACTGGGTCTTCAGGTATTACTATGTCCAATTTTCTGAGGAATCACCAGACAGATTTCCAGAGTGGTTCTACCAGTTTACAAACCCACCAACATTGGAGAAGTGTTCTTTCTCCACATCCTCTCCAGCATCTGCTATCATCTGAATTTTTGGGCTTGGACAATCTGACTGGTGTGAGGTGGAATCTCAGTGTTGTTTTGAATTGCATTTCCCTGATGGCTAATGATGTGGAACACTCCCTTAGATGCTTCTCAGCCATTCGATATTCCTCAATTGAGAACTTTTTCTTTAGCTTTTTACCCCATTTTTAATAGGGTTGTTTGATACTCTGGTGTCTAGCTTTTTGAGTTCTTTGTATACCTTGGATATTAGGCCTATGTCTGATGTGGGGCTGGTAAAGATCTTCTCCCACTCTGTTGGCTGCTGTTTTGTTGTTTTGTTTTGTTTTGTTTTTTTCAACAGTGTCCTTAGCCTTACAGAAACTTTGCAATCTCATTAAGTCCCACTTATCAATCTTTGACCATAGAGCAGGAGCCATTGGTTTTCTGTTCAGAAAATTTTCTCCTGTACCTATGTGTTCTATTGTTTTCCGTATTTTCACATCTAATAGTTTTAGTGTACCTGGTTTGCTGTTGTGATCTTTGATCCACTTGCACTTGAGCTTTGTACATGGAGATAAAAAAGGTTCTATTTTCATTCTTCTGCATGCTGAGTGCCATTTGGTCCAACACCATTTGTTGAAGAGGCTGTCTTTTTTCCATTAAATATTTACAGCTCCTTTGTTAAAAATCATTTGACCATATATGTGAGAGCTCATTTCTGGATCTTCTATTCTATTCCATTGATCCACATGCCTATTTCTGTACAAGTACCATGCAGTTTTTAGCACAATTGCTTTGTAATATATCTTGACATCAGGGATAGTGATTTCCACAGATGTTTTCTTGTTGTTGAGATTGGATTTGGCTTATCTAGGTCTTTTGTTATTCCAGATGAAATTGCACATTGATCTTTCCAACTCAATGAAGAATTGGGTTTGTATTTTGAAGGGGATTGCATTAAATCTGTAGATTGCTTTTGGCAAGATGACCATTTTTACAATGTTGATCCTTCCAATCCATGAGCATGGGAGATCTTTCCATTTTCTGAGTTCTTCCTTGATTTCCTTCTTTAGAGGTTTTTATTTTTAATATTGAATATTAGCCCTCTATAAGATGTGGGATTGGTAAAGATCCTTTTTCAGACTGTTGTTTGCCATTTTGTCCTTTTGCAAGTGTCTTTTGCTTACAGAAATCTTGCAATTTTATGAGGTCTCATTTTTACATTCTTGATTTTCGAACATAAGCCATTGGTTTTCTGTTCAAGAAATGTTGACCTGTGCCTATGTGTTCTAAACTCTTTCCGAATATCTCTTCTATTAGTTTCAGTGTACCTGGTTTTATGTGAAGGTCTTTGATACTTTGGACTTGAGCTTTCTAAAAGGTGATAAGAATGGATTGATTTGCATTTTTGCATGCTGATTGTCAGCTAAAACAGCTCAATTTATTGAAGATGTTCTTCTTTTTCCATTGAATATTTTAGCTTTTTTGTGAAAGATCACATGACCATAGGTTTGTGGGTTCATTTCTGGGTCTCCAGTTCTATTCTGTTGACATACCTGCATGTCTCTGTGCCAATATCAAGCAGTTATTATCACTATTACTCTGTAATACAGCTTAAGATCAGGGATATTGATTCCTGCTGAAGTACTTTATTGTTTAAAATAATTTTCAATAACCTAGAATTTTTGTTATTCCAAATGAATTTCCAAATTGCCTTTTCTAACACTATGAAGAACTGAGTTGGAATTTTGATGGAGAATGCATTGAATCTGTATATTACTTTTTTCAAAATGGCCATTTTTAGTATATATCTTTCCAATTCATGAGCATGGTGCATCTCTCCATATTCTAAGATCTTCATCAATTTCTTTTTTCAGAGACATGAAGTTCTTTTTATGCAAATTTTTCACTTGCTTGCTTAGTGTCACACTAAGGAATTTTATATTGTTTGTGGCTATTGTGAAGGGTTTTGATTTCCTAATTCCTTTTTAATCCTGTTTATCCTTTGAGTAGTTGAAGGCAACTGATTTTTTGGAATTAATTTTTATTTCCAGCTACTTTGTTGAACTTGTTTATTAGCTGTAGGAGTCCTATGGGGGAAATTTTACGTTCATTTATTTATACTATCATATCATCTGCAAATAATGATATTTTCACTTTTTTCTTTCCAAATTGTACTCCTTTGAGATCCTTTTCTTGTGTCATTGCTTTGACTAAAACTTCCCTGACTATAGTAAATATGTGGGGGGAGGTGGGATGGAGTGGGCAGCCTTGTCCAGTCCCTGATTTTAGTGTAATTGCTTCAAGTTTCTCACCATTTAGTTGAATGTTTGCTACTGGTTTGCTTTATATTGCTTTTACTATGTTTGCATATAGGCCTTGAGATCCTGATCATTCGAAGACATTTAACTTGAATGAGTATTAAATTTTGTCAAATGCTTTCGCAGTATCTAATGAGATAATGATTATGTATTGTTGTATTTTCCTTTGAATTTGTTCATGTAGTGGATTAAGTTGATGGATTTCCACATATTTTTGCATTCCTGGGATGAAGCCTATTGATCATGGTGAATCATCGTTTTGATGTGTTCTTGAATTCTATTTGTAGGAATTTTATTGATTATTTTAGCCCCAATGTTCATGAAGGAAATTGGCCTCAAGTGCCCATTCTTTGTAGTATCTTTGTGTGGTTTAAGTATGATCATAATTACAGCTTCAAAGAATTAGTTGGGTAGTGTTCCTTGTGTTTCTACTTTGTAGGATAGTTTGAAGAGTACTGGTGTTAGGTCTTCAATGAAGGTCTGATAGAGTTTTGCACTGAGTCCATCTGTTCCTAAGCTTTTTGGTTTGTTTGTTCGTTTGTTTGTAGTACTTTTGATGACTGATTGTAGTTTTTAAAGTGTTAGTGAGCTCTTTAGTTGGTTTACCTGATGCTGACTTAACTTTACTTCCTGGAATCTCTCTAGAAAAAAATGACCATTTCTTCTTGATTTTCCAGTATTTTTTGTTGATGTTATTATTTTATTTATTTATTTTTTGAGTATAGGCTTTTTGGTGTAGGATCTGATATTTTCTTCAACTTTCTCAATTTATTTTGTTAATTTGGATAATTTTTGTGCCCCTAGTTAGTCTGGCTACAGGTTTATCAATCTTGTTAATTTTCTCAGAGAACCAGCAATGGGTTTGTTGAATCTTTGTGTAGTGTTTTTTTGTTTGATTTGTTTTTGTTTTTGTTTTTGTTTTTTTGTTTTGTTTTGTTTTCTCTTACTTGTTTGATTTCAGCTCTTGCTTTGATTATTTCCTGTAGTCTATTCCTCTTGGGTATATCTGTTTCATTTTGTTCTAGAGATTTTGGGTGTCCTGTCAGGAGGCTAGTTGCTAGTATATTCTCTCCTTTTTTATTTTATTTTATTATTTTGAAGACACTCAGAGCTATGAGTACTGCCTTCATTGCATACCATAAGTTTGGGTATATTGTTCCTTCATTTTCATTGTTATAAAAATCCTTAATTTCTTTCTTTATTTATTTATTGACCAATTTATTATTGAGTGAAGCAATGTTTAGCTTCCATATATATGTATGTTGTTGGTTGTTTTGTTGTTATTGAAGACCAGCCTTTGTTCACGATTATCTGATAGGATGCTTGAGATTATATCAATCTTCTCCTATCAGTTGAGGCCTGTTTTATTATGAGTATATGGTCAGTTTTGGAGAAGGTAACATGAGGTGCTGACAATAAGGCTAATTATTTTCTTGTAAGATGAAACTGCTATGCATGTGCCTTTCTTTAAAAGTAACAGAGCAGCAACAACATGGTTTGATAGAAGTTGAATGGTTTCGGGAAAGTTAAAGGCCTGCTACTCTACATATTAACCATCATAACTACCAGAGTTATGTAGTAAACAACTATCAATAAATAAAGGGTTGAATAAAATATAAAGTTGTTGGTAGAAAGCAAGATGCAGAATAAATATAGAAATGAAAATGGTACATTCCAGAAAATTTACCTAATATTTTTTTATAAAAAATATGTCTGTATATGTTTGCATGGTCACCTACTAAGTTTTGAAGTTAGTTGACTAAGTTTTGAAATATTAAATTATCAAAAAAATTGCACATAGTAACTACAAACAATCTTTCTAAGAATGGAACAGTCCCTGAAAGCTCACATACTTTCTACTCAAATATTTGCTGATACTTTTGTTCCATTTACAGATCCCTGACCTATTTTCCAACAAGGCCATTCCTTCCCTTCCCTGGACTAGAACTGCATGCTGGTGAATGACCCACGTGCCTCCTGCTATATCACCATTTCTTCCCAGAGAAATTTCTTCCTCCAGATGTCTTGAAAGTTTTGAAATGATGCCTTGACAAATTCTTCTTGAAGAATTTACATTAACACATTTTATGACAGTGTCTTTGCTATTTAGAAAGAGATGGGATTGATTAACTGTCACAGGATAGTATATTCACCTGAACATTCACCACTTTTAATCCTAATATTTATAAGACTGAACTTACAAACTGGTGACAGATTGAAAGCTTGTGATTTTTTTCAATCATTCCAACTTTCTTTGTAACAAGGATGTGTTTATAAGGATGACATATTGTATTTCTACTATAAGAAAGAAGAGAACTAAAAACCAAATACCATATCACAACTGACAAGAAATAAGATTGGTAGCTGAAATCACTTTTATTTATGAGAAGGGAAGTTAATCCATCAGGTGTGCAAGGGTAACAATAATTTACTATGATCCTACACATATCATTACCAAACTTAACTAGTTTCTTTTAATTTGTTTACCTTTAATATTCAAAATTGAACCTAGGACTTTATATATCTAAGAAAATATACTAATGATTTTCCTCTATATTACTTGGATTATTTTCCAAAGGCTAATGTAATAAGCAGTACACATTGAATAATATACAACAATATGAATATATTACTACAAATGTCTACAGATCAAAAGATGCATCCTGAGCATCCTCAAGCTTTGTGTCAGTGCTTGTGTACTGGGACCCTGCTTGAATCTCAAAGGACAAATCCTGTCCTTTCCATTTTCTATTTTCTTAAGGTTACTTGTAATCCTTAACTGTAGACTCCTTTCTCCATTTCAACACATTTCTTTTACATTTAATATGGTACTAGCTCTGATTCTCATTGTGTAGACTTTCCAAAGTATACAAATAACACCCATGATAATCTACTATATCTATATCATAGGCATAACTACACCAACAAAGTCTTCATTGTGCAGGGTTTACAGGGTTAGGATTCAGTATTTTGAGAGGAAGACAATTAAGCAGAGTATATCATCTGATCTTTATATCTTTCCTAACATGAAGAGTGCTAAAAACAGAAATAGATCGCTCAATCATAGAGGATGGTTTATAGGCCAATATTTTGACAATCGGAATTCTGAAATTTTATTTATGCTTCTCTACTTAGCCAGGAAACAAAAGGTGACTAGTGCCCCAAATTTTTTTTTTCTCAGAAAGAATTGTTAGTAGGAAAAAATTACTGAACACTGGAGGAAAGTATGAAATCATTGCTGAACTAATTCTCTTATTCATATTGAAAAAAATTCTCAAATTATCTTTACTTAAATACTATGTTCTTGATCAGTGCTTTCAAAGTAAAGGAAATATTCAGATAGGAGTAAACATTATTTTTTATACAGTCAAAAGTGATAGTAAATAGAAAATTGATTTGTTAAAATTTAGTACTTGTTGTGTTATCGTTTTCGTTGAATTCTAGAAAGTCCTTAATTTCTTTCTCTATTTCTTCTTTGACCCCGCTATCCTTTAACAGAGCGTTGTTTAGTTTCCATGTGTATGTGGGCATCTGTTGTCTTTGTTGTTGTTAAAAACCAGCCGTAGACCATGGTGATCTGAGAGGATGCATGGGAGTATTTCAATCTTCTTATATCGATGAAGGCTCGTTCTGTGTCCAATTATGTGGTCAATTTTTGAGAAGGTGCCATGGGGTGGTGAGAAGAAGGTGTATTCTTTTACTTTAGGATAGTATGTTCTGTATATATCTATTAATTCTAGTTGGTTCAAAGTCTCTGCTAGTTTTGCAGTGTCCTTGTTCAGTTTCTGTTTCCCTGATCTGTCCATTGGTGAGAGTGGGGTATTAAAGTCTCACACTATTATTGTGTAGGGTGAAATGTATTTTTTGAGCTTTAGTAGGGTTTCTTTTATGAATGTGGGTGATTTTTTATTTGGAGCATATAAGTTAAGGATTGAGAGTTACTCCTGACAGATTTCCCCGGTAATGAGTAAAAAGTGTCCTTCCTTATCTTTTTTGATAACTTTTGGTTGGAAATTTACTTTATTCAATAAACAATGACTTAACCAAATTCTTAAGAAAATGGCTGCATCTAGAGAAGATCATCCTGAGTGAGATAACCCAGTCACAAAGAACAGACATAATATGCAGTCACTGATAGTGGGATGCTAACCCCAGAGGCTTGCACTCCCCCAGAAACAACTCACAGACTGTATGAAGTCCAATAAATAAAGAAAACAAAAAATATACATATATTCACAAAACAAGAAGACTTTGACTATTTCCATGTTGCGTTTTGTTTTGCATGTACTTTACGCTTATTGCAACTAGCAGGTTTTCAATGCATACTGTCAAGCCCTTGAAAAATATCAAGTACTGACTAAAGAACATATTCACATGGTTTTATGTAAAATTTATTTTAATGTCTGAAAAAACAGTACTGACAAAAATGTATAATTTTAAGCAAAAAATGTTTAAAATCTGTACATTTATCTTTGTTTTGCAAAATAAAGTCTTTAAAAAAAAATGTGTTCACATTCCATTTAGCTGATGGATGCCTCTTCTCACTTCTGTTACTGTGCATCTCAGTAGAGTTAGATGTTTATGGTGTCATTTTCAAAATCAATAAATTCTGAATTGATTTTCAAAATAAAAATTTAGTACTTTAATCTATTAATATCATCCATTTCTTTTTTTTAACAACTTCATTTTACAAAACAAAGATAAATGTACAGATTTTAAGCATTTTTGCATAAAATTATACAATACATTTTTGTCAGTACTTTTTTCAGATTTTAAAATAATTTTTACATAAAACTGTATGAATATATTTTTTAGTCAATACTTGATTTTTTTAAAGGTTTGATAGTATGCATTGAAAACTTAATAGTTACAATGAACATAAAGTACATGTAAAACAAAATGTAACATGGAAATAGTCAAAATTTTTTTGTAAGAAAGCGTAATGTGAGATTCTGCTCTGAGAAAAAAATCTACTCTTCTTGTTTAAAGTCAGATCATACCAATCAAACAAGCATAGAGATATAAATTGTCTTGGAAGCTGAAGTGGGTTAGTACAATAAAACTTGCATTTTAAAAAGAATGAAAGAATTATTCATTTTATGTTTTTAATTAAATTTATGCATGTCAATATTGTCCAAAGTATAGTCTTTACAGCAATGAAAATTGTGAATTAAGACAGCCTCTCTATTTGATGAGAAAGGGAAATTAGTTATATACACTTCAGTTTCAGAAAAATGCCATGATAATTCTTTGAATTTGGAATCCCAAACTAGAGCTTAGGCTCAGAATAGGTTAACAATATATCAATTTTCTTCCAATTTACTCAAAGCATGGATCTTATCAGTATTATTATAAATTTTCACAGATAAAAAAGGCTTTGTTTATGTGCAATTAATTATTTACTATTAAGTTACATTATAATTGTTTAAATGTGATTTCTGATTCATTACAATTTCAGAATAATCACTTTATTTTACTTATAGAGGACAGCTATTTATAGAAGGATGAAAAACAATTATATTTAGATATGACTGACAACTCTTACAAGGTTGTTCTATTGGTTGGCCCTGAAGAAAATTTAAGAAGAAATATTCAATGACAGAATAAAGAATATGAGGATAAGAATGTAGAATTATCTTGATTTGTGAGAATTGTGTTCATCTAGGTAGAGCTACCAGGGAGTAAAAATTTATATCTTTGCGCACACAAACTTTACTGCTTAGACTTTCTGCAGTGGAAATAGAATTAACCATTTTCCCAGATATAATCCTTGTGGTAATACAAGAGCCAGTAGTCGTGAAACATGCACTATTGATCTCCTTTCAAAATGATCTGATCTGTTTAATCAGTCGACTGCTAGAATTACCTAACAACACAGCCTGTAAAACACTAGGATAGAGAAGAGGAAATAACACTAATACAGTGATTATACTGGGAATTAAAAAAAATAGGGAGAAATATTTTTTTAAGTTTGTCCACTGAATTAGAGGGTTTTCTGCATAAGGTGCAGGACAGAACCATTTCTATCAACTCTTATTAGGTTAATTTTAAAAGGATAGGTGGAAACACTTGTCAACTATATAGGAACAAGAATACAAGACAGGTGAAGCTGGAATAAATGTACGTGCCTTCTAAGGAAGACAGAAAAAACTAAGGGAAAAGAGAAAATGTGAACAACTGGTGGGTGAGGGTGGGTTGTACCAATTTATAACCATATGACAGTGGGGGAGTGTTCCTCTTTCTCCACGTCCTTGCCATCATAGATTGTCACCTGAGTTTTTGATCTTAGCCATTCTGACTGGTGTAACATGAGGTGAAATCTTTGGGTTGATTTGATTTGCATTTCCCTGATGACTAGGGATGTTGAGCATATCTTTAGGTGCTTTTCAGGCATTTGATATTTTCCTGTTGAGATGACTCTGTGTAGCCCTGCACCCCATTTTTAATAGGATTCTTTGATTCTCCAGAGTCTAACTTCTTGAGTTCTTTGTATATATTAGATACTAGCCCTCAGTCAAATGTAGGATTAGTAAAGATCTTTTCCTAATCTGTTGGCTGCAATTTTGTCCTTTTGACAATGTCCTTGGCCTTGCAGAAGCTTTGTAATTTCACGAGGTCCCATTTGTTTATTCTTGATCTTAAAGCATAAGCTATTGGTGTTCTTTTCAGGAAATTTCCCCTGTGCCTATTTGTTCTAAGTCCTTCCCCACCACTTTTTCTTCTCTTTGTTTCAATGAACCTGGTTTTAAGTGAAGGAAGGTCTTTGATACACTTTGATATGAGCATTGTACAAGAAGATAAAAATAGATCAATTTGCATTCTTCTGCATGTTGTCTGCCAGCTGAACAAGCACCATTTGCTGAAGAAGCTGGTATTATTTGTTTGTTTGTTTGTTTTCCATTTAATGATTTTAGCTCTTTTGTCAAAGATCAAGTGTGACGTTGCATTTCTGGGTCTTTAATTGAATTCCATGGGTCTGCATCTCTGTTTCTGTACCAAATATCAGGCAGTTTATATCACAATTGATTTGTAATACAGCTTGAGTTCAGGGATGGTGATTCCCCCAGAAGTTCTTTTTGTTTGTTTTATTTTTATTTTTTAATTGTTTGGAATGGTTTTTGTAATCCTGGTTTTTTATTATTCCAAATGAATTTGCAGATTGCTCTTTTTAATAATATTAAGAATTGAGTTAGAATTTCGATGGGGATTGCATTGAATTTATACATTTTCTTAGGCAAAAAAATGTCTGATCCATGAGCATGCCAGATCTTTCCTACTATTGTGTGTGTGTGTGTGTGTGTGTGTGTGTGTGTGTGTGTGTATGTGTGTGTGTGTGTGTTTGCTACAGGAGCTTTAACTTGTATTCTGTAAATTGTAATTTTCCATGAATTTGAGAATAACTGATAAACTGGTAATATATTTTGCTATAAAAACATGAAAAATTTTTCTATTTATTATGTTCTTATAGACTATATCTCCTCTGAGCTAGTTTTGTGTATTACACAAAAATATAGCATAAAATGTAACAAAGAACATATATTCATGTGTACACATATATCTAAATTGCAGCATTTAGAGCTAAAACCTTAATTTTATAAGGTAATTTTAAATGGCCATTGTTTACAGTTTGAAATTTTATTTCAGTTGTTGGTCTATAAAACTGATCTCATATATGATCCATAAGATTTCTTTGTTTATTCCATTGATTTTTACATGAATACAATTATGTAACTCACAAGAAGGAAAGCCTCCTTTTCTAAGCACATAACACTGAAATATTTTACTTGAATGAGTATATTACTTAGTATGTCTCTGTATCTTAAAGTTATGACAGGCTAGCCTTGAATTTATGGTGAACCTAACAAAGATGCAGTTGTCTAAGCACAACTATGCTTTAGTTCTTCAAATTTTCTGCATATAATCTGTGTCAAGTATCAGAATTGTCCTTCTAATTTTATGACCAGATTTATGTGAATGAGTTTGAATTTTGTAATTTTGTAATGTTTTCCTCATCTATTGCAATACCAATATGTTTATTTTTGTTCTTTACCTTGTAAATTTGACTGATATATTTTAAAAATCTGAGCAGTATTGAATATTTTAGATTAAGTATATCTGAATAATACAATAATTCTCACTATTTTAATCAATTTGACACATTCAATATTTGGGTCAACATTAATTTTATATGTTGGCATACTTTTCTTTTACTTTTTGTAGCTCAAGCATTGCTTTCATCTTAAAGAATTTTTTGCCATATTCTTATTTTTCTCTTTTATAAGATAGTGTAAATTTTAAACTATATGTTATATAAATGTTTCATAGTAGACAACATGTGATTCGTTTGAACATAATTGTATCATTTCTGTATCATAGAGAATTATTTAATGTTTAAGTAAATTTACTATACATATGCTTGGAGTTTAACATTTCTCCTTATATATGATTTTCCTCAATGTTCTGAATTTTCCATTTTCATAATTACAAAGAATAAGTGTTTATAGATTTTATTGAAATTTTGCCTGAAATACAACATTTGTATGTAATACACCTAATATATTACACACAATATTGTTTGTTATTGAAGAGTACTATTTTTTAAAATTGAGTATTGTTTAGAAGAGTTCATGAGAAAACTATTGGCACAGTTGGATATTAATTCTGATTTCCAGAATCTAGATCATTATAAATTCAAGCCAAAAATACTCAAATAAGAAATACTTATCTTAAAAGTCAGTGTAGTGCTGGAGAGATGACTCAGTGGTTAAAGGCACTGACTCCTCTTTCAGAGGTACCTGAGCTCAATTCCTCGAAACCATATAGTGGCTCAAAACCATTTGTAATGGGATCTGATGTCTTCTTCTGTTGTATCTGAAGACAGGCAACAATGTGCTCATATATATTAAATAAATAAAGAAATAAATAAATAAACAAATAAATAAATAAATAAATATTTTTTTAAAAAATCAATGCACTTTCTGTATTGTTTGCTAACTCTAGAGCACTGTAGTTTGTAACAAATTAAATAATAAAAATAAGATTTAAAAAATACACATCTCAATATTAACAGATTCATTCTTCACTGATCTTTCAAAACAATAAGCCAAGCATTTACCTTTTCTATTCATGTATTTTATGTTATAATCTGAAGGATTTAGTAAATTTATATTTGTCTAAAATGATTTTCTGAATATTCATAATGATAGATTTGAAATATTTCTTGGAATAATGTTAGATGCAATGAAAGTTTTTTGTAAATTCCCAAGCTTTCTTTCTAAAACAATTAAATCTCAGAATCGAAACTGCTTCTTAGTACAGTGAGTCACTTTGCAAACTGATATTTCAATAAATATTCTGACTTCAAAAATTTGTTTCAATCTTTCTTATAAATATTTGATTAACCTATAAAATTTCTAGGTAGAAAATTATGCCAGTTTTCTGCACAGTAAATGCATATCATGAACAGAGATTTCAAGCAGATTTCTGAACAATAGCATTTGGTTTTATCCTAGGTCAGTGGGCTCTCTAGTTCAAGGTTCTTCGTCACTGAAATAGTATCAGTTCCTTGTTCCATCTCATGAGTGTCCTTAAATCAAATAAGTTATTGGTTTGTTATTTCCTCAACCTTTCACACAGTACACTGTAAAAGTAACTTTTAAGTGCCCAAAGGAACTGTCATCTCCAATTCTTAATGCCCTTGTTTGCTAACGTAGGCTTATTCCTAGAAGCGTCTACCCTCTGTAGAATCTTATCTAGGTCTAGGATATTTTTATCCCTGAGACTTGCTGGTAAATAAGCATCCTTTCTTGTTCTTTCTGTGCTCCTGCTGGCTGGATCAACTCATCTTTTCTGTCTCAAACTCCTAAATAGGCTGACTAATTCAATCTGGATTCTTTCTTTCTCAGCATCTCCTGAATTGATCTGCTTGTCCTAAAACTAATTCTAGCAATCTGTTCTAATTTTCTGGCTTCTTTTCACTCTTCAGCTAGTTTTGTCTTTATCTGTCCTTAACTTGTTCTCCCTCTGCAACTTGTTCCTGAAAAACTCTACTGATGAAACTGACTCCTCTTTCTCCTTCCTTTATTCTCTGATTGCTTAAAAAACACCCCTTTCCAATCTCTTCTTGCAAAAAGAACTTGGGCATATCCTAGCCTGTCAAATATTTCTCTGATTCACTACTTTGTCCCTGAATTTTACATCACTTTTAATCACTGATGTTTTCTGCTGCAAACAAACTTTACTTGTATTGATTGGGGTTAAAGGTGTGTACTAAGAGCATCTATGCTAAGGCTGAACTACATTATAACTACATGTTTTTTTTTTTTTTTTTATATAATATAATCGCAGGATTCACAGTGTAACAGAATATCAGTGTAGATCAAAGATTTTGGACTGGGTTGCTCTTACATTTCTCTTTTGGTAATATATAGAGCACCTTCTTAACCAAAGACCCAAAGATGCTAGAACATATAGTAAAGGCTTTATGTAGGCACCAGCTAAACATCTTCTTATTCAGTGAGTTTTATGTATTGTTTTCAGCAATGGAGACTTGCTCTCAGTTTGTGAAGAACTGTCTGTTATTGTCTTGACCACAATTTGGGTTGTTTTATTGAGGTTGTTTGTTTTTAGGAGCTTCCTTTTTATACTTTATTATATTTTTTTCAAAATAGCATTTCTCCATTTTAGAAAAATATAAATAAAGTTGTATTAACAATGAAGTTCAGAGCTAGAACCATCACTGAGCCTGCTCAGACTTTTGTTCCATCCCTTATATTACCCAGAAAAAAAAATTCTTCACACTGTAGAGTATGCTGTTTCACATTATTTTCAAGTAGAATAACATAGTGTTTACCCTTGAACACTTGTTTGCTGTCATTCAAAATTTTGCCTATGCAGTTTATCTGTGTTTGGTGTATACATGTTAGTTGACTTTTTCATTTTACTTCTGCAATGAGATGACAATGATGTCACAAACTATACTTTGAACTATGAGGCAGCTTTGGCTAGAAATAGGTTTATTTCATACTCCACGTTTTAGTTTACTGTCAATGGAGATCAGAGGAAATTAAGAGAGGCACCAGAACTGGGAATTAATGAAAGGGACACAGAGTACTACTGCTTACTGATTTTCATGGGTTGCCTAATCTGCTTTCTGATATCAAACAGAGCATTCAGTCTATTCACAGTGATTTGCATCTTTTCATTGTCAATTCCTATTCAAGAAAATTTACCACAGGTTTTTAATAAAATCCAGTCTGGTAGAATATGTTTCTTAAATGGGTTCCTTCTTTCAAAATGCATGTAGCTTATGTCAAGTAAATATAAAACGAGCCAGCAATGGTGGAAAGAATAGTTAAGTTAAAACAGTATTTTTAAAATGAACTTGCTGAAGTCAAATATTGTGAAGATTACATGATAGTTTTCCAGTAAAATATAAAGTATCCACATGTTCACATGGAATAAGTAGCAAGATTCACGATGAGGCAGATTCTCATGAATGAGTTCCAGACCAGTCTGTATACCACAGTAAAACTGACATTAAAACTCAAAAGCAGACTGAGGTGTTCCTCATTGGTAAAATGCTTAACGAATATGTGTGAAGACACAGGTTAATATTTAATATGACTAAATAAAAAAATTAACACTGAAATTGTATGAGCCATGACGTTTTCTTTCCTTTAAATATAAATGCTACAATGGGATTCATGAACTCTTTTGTGTCATTTTAAACAATTCTTTTATAGATAATGGATGGAAAAACATCAGTTAACTCTCCTGGCTTTCTTTGCCTTTGTAAAATAGTTAATCACTCTATAATTAATCTGTACTAGATAATATGTCATCAATTCTACATTTTTGTTAGGATTACATGACACAATTATAATAAAGTATTAAGTATGCCTCCTGCTGTTTAGAGTAAACCCTATAAATTGTAGTCCTTTTTTTCTTCTGTTTTATTGTAGTTGCCCTTAAATGTGGAGCCACTTAAATTTGTAGCTATCAAAAAGGATTATAAGACATTAAAATATAAAAAGAGATGGGTTATTTCACAAAGAGTGCACTATCCAGCAGGCAAATTATGAGTCATTGTAAGATTTTTCTTGCTCCTGCCTTGCTAAAATACATGCACTTAACAAAGTTCGATGCTAAATTATTGCAAATGAAAGAAAACAAATATTAACTAAATTATTCACTTTTATCTAGGCTAGCAATAATAATTCATTCTTGCTTCCAGATCAGTAACTGGAAAGGAAAAGTACAGAAATGCATCTCTTGCTGAATATTTTACAATTCATTTACATAAATATTGGTGAAATAAATGATATTTAAAAAAAACACAGAACTCTACATCTGAGAAAATATGCCACTCACACTATTATCCACATGATGGGTTTTAAAATGTTGGCAGATCTATATCGTTATATTAGTAGTATTCACTCATTCATTCTATCATTCCATGAATATATCAAGGTTAAAAACTCTTACTTGTGAAATGTAACTTATTTTTAAAACCACTTATTATGAAAAGGAAGAAATTTTAAACAGCTGCAAAAAGACACAAAAACAAATTGTATTCACCTGATTGCTTACTTCTGTAACTGATTATACTTACAGAATAGATAATTCTTCAAAAATCTACTTTAGTCTATAGTGAGGTTATATAGTGATAGTTTTAATTTGGCCGCAGCTCACAAGAACTTGCCCAAAGACCTGGGCTTTCTATGCACTCTAATATCAAGTGATTGTGTCCAAAACTGATATCTATGCTACTGTTTAATCTGTAATGAATTAATAAAATTGAATTTTATACAATAATCAAACCATTTGTTTTGTTTTTTTCCAGGATACTTCACCAGGGAAGACTTTTTTATATTTATGAAGATATTTTAAAAAAATTTGGAGGGGTGGGTTTTTTTGTTGTTGTTTGTTTTGTTTTTTTGAGTAGCACTGGAGAAGACACTTCTAGTTCTTTATGGATTAGAATATGTTAGTTAAAAAATGCAGAACATAAAGCAAACTGAAAAGTAAATTAACAGGGATGCTGCTGCTGTTTATCATACTCTAATAGAAAAATCCCCACTTCTGTGGGCTTTGCTGTCCATCATCTGCACAGATCACCTTTGTAGTTTTGGATGATGCTCGCTGCTTCATTTCAGAATCCTCACATCAATCACCTCTTAAAGATTTCTAGTCAAAAAGTTAATAAGGATTGTGCACATCATCCTGTGATTTAGGGGAAAAGAAAAAGAACCCACTGATAGCACAGCTGTCACAGAAGTCACGGGCAAAATCAGCATTCTGAAGAAAGATTCAGAAAAAGAAACTTAACAAAACTGATAATTTTCAGCTGAAGCATTAGCTTCTGTAGCTGTATATAAACTGTTATAAATTAACCTTATATTTGTATGTAAATTTAACTCAAGGAAAGTAAAACTATTTGAGACAGGTATAAGCTAGTTGAATAAAAGTGGCAATTTCAAGCAGTTGTACAACAATCCCTCCCCTAATACTTTCTGTTTCTCATTTTATTAGCATTTATTTGTACAAATTAATAGGTTTTGAAACATAACCTATTATTTAAGTCATTGCCCTATTAACAAATCCTGCTCATCCTCACAGTTACTCTTTCCCTATATTAAATTTTTCTCATTTCATGTATTATTGCTATTGTTTATTTACATGTGTGTGTGTGTGTGTGTGTGATTGTGTGATTGCTGAGCCTGTTTAGTGTTGCTTATATGTAGTTTTGAAGCTTCCATAGTTTGAAGTCTTTGGAGAAGACCTTATGTAAAATCAGATATTGGTTGGCTACCCTCAGAAGTTTTGTGTCACCATTTAACTAGCATATCTTGCAGGTAAGACAGATTGTAGGTCAAAGGGTTTGTGACTGGGTTGTTTACATTTCTCCTTTGGTAACCAGTGAAGTACCAACAGCAAGGACTCTAGAACACTGGGATGAATTTTCTATGTAGACATCAATTTGTGAAAATAATTGTAATATTTTTAGTGGCTATTTGAACGAAATAGCAGTGTTCTTTGCATTACAGAACCTTTTTAAGTTTCATGATGTAGCATTTATTTATTATTAATTTTAGTTCCTCTGTTATTGATGCTATTTTTAAAAAGGCTTATCCTGTATCAAGGAGTTCAGGGCTTTTCTCCATTTTTCTCTTCTGTAATTTTCAATGTATCTAATTTTTCATTAAGGATTTTTATGTATTTTGAGTTGTTTTTGTACAATTTGTAAGTGTAGATCTGTTTTCATTTGTACACATGCAGACACCCATATAGACCACATCATAACTGTTGCTGATGATTTGGGTTTGTTTCCTACTATTTCCCATTTTAAAAAATCAGGTGTCCATAGGAGTTCGTATGTATTTCTACATTATGAATTTGATTCCATTGATCAAACTGTCTGTTTTATAGCAATATCAGGGTGCTATAATTACTATAGTTCTCAAGTACAACTTAAGTGAGAAATGGTATGACATCAAAGAGTTGCTCTTTCCAAGTTTTTGAAGAATTGTTTTAGGATTCTGATGGGAATTGCATTGAATCTGTAGATTGCCTTTTTTGGATCTCCATTTTGTCAAATGCTTTTTCAGCATCTAAGGAGATGGCCATGTAATTTTTTTTTCTTTGAGTTTGTTTATATAGTAGATTAAGACATAGAAAGATCAATTCTCAAATTCATCTTGAGGCAAAAATTTAAAAAAAAAAGAAAAGAAAAAACATTATGTTTACTCCTTACACACCAAGAAAACTTTGACTAATTCCAGGTTACATCCTGCTTTATGCTCATGGTAACTAGTAAGATCTTAATGCACACTATCAAACCTTATTTAAAAAAAAAAGTAATGACAAAAATGAATTAGTGTACTTTTATGCAAAAATGCTTAAAATTTGTACATTTATCTTTGTTTTTTTTTTCAAAAATAAAGTTCTATAAAAAAAAGAAAGGCAAATATTTCAGAATAAGGGAAACAATTCTTAGCAATAAAAGAACTGTTTGAGAATTCACCATCTCTGACCTGCAATATCAGAGAAGTTGTGATTTGCTGTAGTATCTACTACCTCCTACATCATTTGTATCTAGACCTTATACCCTATGAAGTCACTCACTGTGGAGGTTGAGAAAGTGGCAGTTTTAAAGGATTTTGAGTGCAATTAGCAAAATTCAATTCAGAATTAAGTAATAGGTTTATGGGTACTAAAAACAGATACCACAATGAAGGAGCTAGAGAAAGGACCGAAGGAGGTGAAAGGGTTTGCAACACAATGGGAAGAACAACATTATCAACCAGCCAAACCCTCCAGAGCTCCCATGGATTAACACCAACCAGTGAGTATGAATGTAGAGGTCCATGTCTCCAGTTGCATATGTAGCAGAGGATAACATTATTTGGCATCAATGGAAAGAGAGACTTTTGGTCCAGTGAAGGGTGTTTTTCCCAGTTTAGGGGAATGCTAAGGAACTGAGGTGGTAAAAGGTAGTTGGAAGAAAGAGCACCTTTATGGAGGCAAAGGGAAGGGAAGGAGGATGGGAGTTGAGGGAATGAAATGGTACTTTTCTAAATGTTTCTTGTATTGAAAAAAACTTTAATTTCACCATTTTTATTAAAATTTTATTTGAATTAAAGTAACTCCTTACCATTTCTTTTTAAATGACTGAAAATAATAATTTTGCCATTGTACATAACTTTATATGAAAATACCACTGATAATATAATATAAAAAATAGTAACATTTTCTATTTAGATGCTATAGGTAATAAATAGGTATTTTAGAATTAATATTCATTTTATATCATTTATCTAACTCAATTTATTTTACTGTCCAATAAACAAATAAATAAAAATAATGCAAATTACAATTAAAGACATATCTGTAGTAAGCAAACCAAAGACATGGAAAAGGTAAACATGTAATCAACAGTTTGTGATAAATTATATCAATTCCAAATGGAATATGAGTATAAAAAAAAAAGTTGTCCCCTACCTTGAGGTCTCAGTTTCCACTGAGCAAGCCCTGCGTGCAGAACAGGTGTGCAGGCTATCTGCCACCAGGAAGAGATGAGATCCAGGAACACATGCCTGGAGAGACTCTGCTTCGAGTAATCAGGGCACAGAGAGGTCTCGGTTGAGCCCCCAGAAAGCATGCCCACCCCCATTGGTTCAGGGGAGCAGGAACTCTGCCATAGGATTTCAGTTTCCACCTGGCGGGCCCATGTATACAGAAAAGGAACACAGGCCATGTGCCACCTGGAAGAGCAGAGATCCAGGGACACAGGCCAAGTACATGGTAGAGACCAGAACCAATCACAGACAACAAGATGGCAAGGGGGAAGCAGAAGAACTTCCCACAGGGAAAACAAGACAACCTGGCAACACCATAACACAGCTCTCCCATCACAGCAAACAGCAGAATGACAAACACTCCAGAAAAAAAAAAAAACACTCAGACCTGAAATTATATCTCAAGATGAAAATAGAGATTCTGAAAGCAAAAAGAATTAGAAGATTTTAAAGAGGAAACAAGAAAAACACTCAAAGAAATCAAAGAACTAGAGGACAACAGAACCAAAGAGATGAAGGAATGGAAAAAGGAATTTAAAATGGAAATGGACACAATAAAGAAAACACTAAATGAGACAACCCTAGAGGTAGAAAACCTAAAACAGAAATCAGAAGACACAGATGTAAGACTCTCCAACAGACTACAAGAGATAGAAGAGAGAATCTCAGAGGCTGAAGACAACATTGAAAACAGACAATACAGTCAGAGAAGATGAAAAGGCAATAAGCTCCTAACCCAAAATGTCCAGGAGATCTGGGACACAATGAGAAGACCAAAGCTAAGGATAATAGGAATAGAAGAGGACAAAAAATATCAATTAAGAGGCAGGGTAAATATCTTCAGGAAAATCATAGAAGAAAACTTCCTTACCCTTAAGAATGAGATGACCATGAGCATAAAAGAAGCCTACAGAACTCCAAATAGAGTGGACCAGAAAAGAAATAGCTCCTGATACATAATAGTGAAAAAGACAAGTGCCCAAAGCAAAGAAAAAATACTAAAAGCAGTAAGAAAAAAAGGTCATGTAGCATATGAAGCAAACCAATCAGAATCACACCCAACATCTCAACAGGGACTATGAAAGCTAGAAGAGCCTGGACAGACATCATGCAGACCTTAAGAGAAGACAAGAGTCAGCCCAAGGTGGTATACCCAGCAAAACTGTCAATCACTATAGATGGAGAGACCAAGATATTCCAAGAAAAACTAAATTTACAAAATATCTGACCACAAACCGAGTACTACCACGAATTATAGATGGAAAAACCAATACAAAGAGGGAAACTATATCTTAGTAAAAACAAGAAAATACCTAAGCAAGAAAACCAATAGAAGAAAGACACAGAGGCACAATTCTATCAGTAAAAGCAAAAACAGCAGGAAATAGCAACCACTATTACTTTATATGTGATAACATAAATGGACTCAGTTGCCCAAGGAAAAGATATAGGCTATCAGACTGTATAAATAAACAGAATCTAGCATTTTGCTAATTAGAGGAAACTCATCTCAGATACAAATACAGACACTGTCTCAGAGTAAAATGTTGGGAGAAAAACCTTCCAAGCAAACAGCCCCAAGAAGCAAGCTGAAGTGGCCATTCTAATATTGAATAAAGTAGATTTTCAACCAAAACTTATCAAAAAAGATAAGGAAGGACAGTTTTTACTCATTACACAGAAAATTTGTCAGGAGGAACTATCAATCTTTAACATACATACTCCAAATACAAGAACACCCCTATTCATAAAAGAAACCCTACTAAAGCTCAAAAAAATACATTGTACCCCACACAAAAAAGTGGGATACCTCAACAGCCCACTCTCATCAGTGGACAGATCATGGAAATGGAAACTGAACAAGGACACAGTAAAACTAGCAGGGTATAGGAACCAATTGGAAATAAGAGACATCTACAGAACATATCATCTAAAAAGAAAAGAATACACCTTCCTCTCAGCATCTCAAGGCACTTTCTCCAAAACTGACCATGTAATGGGTCACAAAACAAGCCTCAATAGACATAAGAAGATTGAAATGCTCCCATGTATCCTATCAGATCACCATGGTCTAAGGTTGGTCTTTCATAACAACAAAGACAACACAAAGCCCATATACACATGGAAACTAAACAAACATGACAAAGATGTATTCGTATATTTTATGCAAAAATGCTTAAAATATCTACATTTATCTTTGTTTTTAGAAATAGTTGTTCAATTAAAAAAAAAAAGAAATGTATACTAAAAGCCATTTTTCACCTCAGTTTTTCTATAACTACATAATTGCTTACTCAAAATATAGTACTAATGGTAGTAAACGTTTTCAAGCATGAGGAGAAATAAAACATAAGGCACAGAAAAAGGAGTAGGAGCTAATTCAAAAGTTATCATTTTGTTCATATATGTTTCTTGAGACAATCCATTATTGTAAATTGACTATTAAAAATCAGAATAATTATTATTATACCACAAAGCCATAGATCAAATTAAATAGTTTCACATTGAGATAATAGTAGATAAAATTAAATAAAATGAATTTAGAAAAAGATGAGAGAGAAAAAAAGAAACCATAGAAAAATAAAAACCCTAATGAAATAAATATTGAGATACTAGTGAGTAGATATATTTAAATCCAACTACATCATGGTTCCAGAAAATGCAGACTGATCTGTAAGTAAAGGAGAGATGCTCCCCAGATACTTACAAAGGCTGCACTAAGCTTCTAGAAGCCAAGCTACCCATATGCTGGTGCCATGACAAAATGGTGGAATTGGTAGGGCCTCCAGTCAGGAAACTGAAACAGGAGTTATGGTAGATGGACTCTCCCGTGAAGATGAAAATGTGTTGTGACAATTCCAATGACAAGTGCTCAGTGTTCTGTGATGACAATAAAAGCAGTTCTACTTGGCACAGGAGCTGTGGGAAGCACATGGGAAGTAGGAGAATCTCCATCCAGAGGAGCTAATGAATTTTAATATGGAAAGTAGGAAAATTATTTTTGGTAAGCCAAGCTTAACTACATTATAGAAATCTGTTGTATAATGTAGAGATAAAAGTATAAAAGTCACCAGATATTTTGATTGGCTAAAATATAAATTGATTAAATTAAAATAAAATAAAAAGAAATTGCTAAAAAAAATGATGAGGTGTCATATTCATGGTTTTCAAAACTTTCTAAACAAAATTCCAACTGACCAAATTATAATATAAAGAAGCACCTATCTGCATGTTAATAACAGTAATATTTTTAAATTTAATACTATTAATTTTTTTAATTATGTGTATTCATGGATGTGCATATGAATGCAGGGACCGAAAAGGCTAGGGATGCTAGATTTTCTGGAGCTGGTGTTACAGGTGGATGTCAATTAATATCTATATCTGTAAGCTGTATTTAAAACAACATTATAACTAAATATTCTATAGCAATAAAATCACAATCATGAACTTAAAAAGCAAAAATATTCTACTAAAAGTTCTTCCACTGGTAACTTTTTCAAAATTTCTCAATCACTTTTATGGACAATCTAAATTCTGACACTCAATAGATAGTGCCATATAATTAAACATACAGTGTTAATTTTAACTTGTTTTATTTAAAAAACACATTCTGTAGACACTTTGGAAAAAGGAATACATGGTAAATATATGAGCTCTATGATATTGCAAAACAACATCCATTTCTCAATTGTCTTAATTACTGATGTACTATGGCCTGAGGTTGCCGAAAAAGACCTAAAGTTAAAAATCCAATTTTTTTTTAATTACGCACTCACCATATACCAAGCTTACAAAGCAAATGTGCCTATTCTTCTTGACTACAAAAGAGTAAAACTAAATTCTATAATTTTAAAATATTTTTTAATTGAACAACTTTATTTTAAAAAACATAGATAAATGTACAGATTTTAAAAACATTTTTGCATAAAAGTATACGAATACATTTTTTTCAGTACTTGATTTTTTTAAAGATTTGATTGTGTGCATTAAGATCATACTAGTTACAATGAGCATAAAGTACATGTAAAACAAGCTGTATCTTATTTAGCATCATGCAATAATTTTTCAATAATTTCCATTATTATTGCTTTAAGAGTTTTGGTTTCCTGTAATGGAATTCTGTGTATAAAAATGAAAACTTTTTGTCATTAGAGTTCTATCTACCAACAGGCTAAAAGTTCTAGGAAACTCATTTGGCTGCTTTAAGGTTCATTTCCCAGATTCATCCAAGCAGAACAGTTGCCAGATGTTCTCCAGACTGTAAGAACAACTAGCCTATGTGCTAAGAAACTTTCAAAATCCAATTCTTCGAAAATAATATTTTCTTACCAAAAAAAAAAAAACAAAAATAAAACAAAATAGTTTTAAAACAAGAAAGTGCTCAGTCTATGAACATTACTCAAATATGGCTTACAGTGAGCTTCTAAAGTTATATTTTAAAACTACAAGTATCAGCTTTGAAACAAGGTCTCATGTTATCTCACATTTGAATTTTATATTTAAATTAATTTCACAATATGCTTTAGAATAAGTCACAGTTTTCTGAAATGGATTTTCTGATGGGAGATTTTGTCAAGTTACATTGCATGAGAGACAATACTAGGCTTGTATTTTCTATATTATATTGATATGTAACTTTCACTCAATTGATATATTTTGTTTATGATATATTTATATATGTTTATTATATTATATAATTTATAAGGTTATATCTAATCATAATATTTATAACTAATAAATAGAATTTATAAGGTTATGTACATCTTATCTATCATATATTGACATATAACCTCTACAGTCACATGCTATCCATTAACAAATTAAAAACATCATTATTGTGTACACTTAACATATAAAAGTACATCTACTGTATTTGTTATTATGTGTTATATGATTTTAATCTGTATCAACATCTAGAACTGACTAAGCTTTGATCCAACTACAAAGTCATGCTGGCCTTAAATTTAGGATACACTCCTTCAGCTTCTTAAGTGCTGAGATTATATATTTCCAACTCTTCTCCATGTCATATGCTGCTTTAAAGGTTTTTCTCACACCAAGCATGATGTCTTTCCTTTAACAGATATTTCTTTTCAAGTATCCTTGCTTGATCCTGGAAGAAATGACACTGTGCTATCATCATATGCATGGCTCAACTATGAAAGTGATTACATATGTATATATATTATAATAAAATCATAAACAACAAAGTAAATCGATATTCTCATTTACTCAACTTGATGTCTTATTCTACCATTTGTTTTTGTTCATTAATCAAAAAGTACATCTCAGTACCCAGTGATCAACATTTTTACATAACTTCTCCATCTCTGCTCTTCTCAGCTCCTGATGCCTATTGCCCTACTCCCACCCTTTGTAAAATAAATGTTTTATATAGTACCTTTCATCAGTATCATGGCCTACTTTTCTCCCTGGATAAAACTGCATTCTTCCCAAAACTTACTAGTGTCCTTGTCCCCCTATGTATGTAACTAATGGATTTTGAATGCACTTAGCATGTGATAGCTACATATGATACTTTTTATATTAGCCTATTGAGGTGAGTGCTAGAGTCAACAGCTATACCTTAAATATATTCACGTTATTGCCTGTGTATACGGTACCAGAAGGAGTACATATGGATCATATAATTCTGCACTGTGATTAGTATTCTAATTTTTACCTCAACAATGCACTGTAAATGTTCTCTCTCTCTTTTTAATATTATCACCAACACTTGTATTTAGTCTTTTTTTTTCTAATAATGGATACTACTAAATTGCAGTGACATTACATTATTTTTCTTCTTCATGAACAATTATTTTTAGCAATTCCCATGTATGTATTAGCCATTTTTATGATATTTTCCTTTATATATTTGGGGTTTTTCTTGATTTTTGTTTTTTCTTTTTACTTGTTTTGCTTTATTAAAATTGCAAGGTGATTACATCACTTCCTTTCTCCCTTCTGTCCTCGTGAGGATTTACATTGCTGTAGAGAGACACCATGATGATGGCAACTTTCAATAAAGACACCATTTAATTGTGCCTGGCCTACAGTTTCAGAGGTTTTTTCCACTCTCATCATGGTGGGGCTCATGGTACATCAAGGCAGGCATGGCACTGGAGGAGCTGACAGTTTTACATTTTCATCAAAAGGAAGCCAGGACCAGACTGTCTCACAGCAGTCGGGAGGAGGACCTTAAAATCTACACCCAGGGAGACATATTTCTTTAAACAAGGTAACACCTACTTCAACTCAGCCAAACCACCTAGTAATTCCACTACCTTGGCCAATCATTCAAACTACCATACCTCTCCTTCTAAACCTCTCATATACCCCCTCTTCCTCTCCTTCCAAACCATTTTATTTTTATTTAATTGTTATTGTTGGGTTTTGTGTGTGTGTATAAAAGATATACATTAAACGGGCCCAACCTGTGTATTACTTGTATGAATATTCTAAGGGACCTAGCATTTAATATTAGACAACTAGTTGATGTGCTCTTTTATGAACGGACTATGTCATGTTGCCTGTAATTTATTATTTAAGGTTGAGAGCTCTTAAGCTTTCTCCCTTACAGTTTAGCATATCTGTTCAACTCATCTTTCTTCAGTTCATATAGAAGCAGCTATTTTGTCAAAAGGCAATGCTCAACAGGAGATAAATCATATATGATACTGGAAATCTTGGCAGATATTCAGGCACAGTGAGGCAAAACACTTGAGAGCAAACTGCCACCTTACTAAATAACCATAATCTCAAAATAGATAACATTCATGTTTAATAGCTTACTAAATTATCAATCATTTCAGTTGGGTTACTTGTTTGTTCTTTTTAAGTTTTCAGTCTATGGAGGATATTTATAATTTTAAATTTTCATTTTGATGTTAAGGGTCTTCAATGAAGTCTTTCAATTCAAATTTGATAGTCTCGAACTTATCAATAACAAAATTATAAAATTCTAATCCTTTGTAAGTTCTTAACATGATGTAAAATGTTAATGATAATTAAAGTATGTGTGTCAATCGTCAGTCACTGTATAAATGATAAAGTTTCTTAACAAATATCCTGTTGCTGGATATTTATCTGATCATACTGTGAACTCTAAGATTATATAGTGGAAACACCTGTCTATTAATTTTGTGTGGCTCAGCCCAGGCACCACACCTACACCATTAATCCTATGATTTCTGTTTATTGTAAACAATGTTAAATTCAATCATAAGTCAGTGATGAAGCAAACAATCAGTGAAACAGAGTGAAAATAGGAAACAAAAAGAGGGAGTGAGAGAAAGTCAGAAGAACTGATAGAGAGACACACAAGAAGTAGAAGAGGGCCTTTTTTGGTTGTTTGTTATATTGGATTTATTGGATTTTCTCTGTATTTACATTTCAAATGTTATCCCCATTATCCCTACCCCCCCTCTCCCTCCACTTTTTTCAGTGAAGGTGTTCCCTCTCTCAATCACCCTCTCCCTCCTCAGTGCCTTGGCATTCCTCTACACTGGAAAAACACATCTTAATGGGACCAAAGGCCTCTTCTCCCATTGATGCCAGGTAATGATGTCCTCAGCTACATATGCAACTGGAGCATAGATCTCTCCATGTGTGCTCATTTGTTGATGATTTAGTCCCCGGGTGCTCTGGAGGGTTTGGTTGGTTGATAATTTTATTTTTCCCATAATGTTCCAGGCCCCTTTTGCTCCAGATCCTCAATTCTTTCTCTAGCTCTTTCATTTGGGACCTTTTGAAGGGTGAATTAGACAGTGTGGAGAAAAAAGGGCTTTTTCCTTCTGGAATGTAAGTTGAGGAGAAAGTCAGCTAGATGCCTTTTATGTCTCCCTGGGCTAGTAAGGTTTCATTTACCTCCAACAACTGGCTTATGAGTCTTAATTTGGCAGAATTGACCAATTGGGATTTTGATTTAAAAAGCAAAATTCACATCCTTATATTCAAACTTTTGAAACATTAAAAGAAATAACAATTCTAGAAAACCCCGAGCTAATATAGTCTCTTTCTATATTGCACTAATATCTAAAAATGCCTAGAGAGAAAAATAAGTGGAAAACAAACCCAAATATCAGACCTTTATCTCACCATGTTTGTACATGGAGTCAATAGTGGAGGGAATTGCTATTTAAAAATAACTACAAATAAAAGACCTTGAATATATAATACATTATAAACATATCACTAGATGACTCTACATTGAATAACATATGTTTACTTTCAAATTATTCAAATGAATCAAACACCACATTACAAAAACCTGTAAAATCAGTACCACAAAGCAGAAAACACTATTGACAATTTTCACTTAGCAGGTCTTTCCCTCCCTTCTCCCCTCTCCCCAAATAAACCAGAATATAAAGAAATGCATTTGTGGTTATTTAAATTTCTTCTATTTATTTTTGCTTGATTTTAGCAGCAGTCTAAGTTTCTTTCTAGATTAGAACACTGAACCCATATTTGTTAGGAGGAAGACTAGGGTAAGTAGAGGCCAACTAGGGTTAAGAGGGCAGGACACAAGGCTGAGCGTGATTTAAGAATTTGGTGTCCAAGCTGAGCCTAATGGATGAATGCTGCATGGAGCACAGTGGAAAATGTCTGAAGTACACAGCAGCTGTCCTTAAGTTTGTATCATGTGTGATTATGTCACACATCAGGATATCACTCTTTTTGCTTTAGTGTGAGTCCTGATTGCATACATTGTGTGAATAAACCATTTCATTTACAATATTATTTCTCTTTAGTTGATGCATGTGTCTATTTCCATAAGAGCATCATTTTAGTTTTATTACACATTTTAATTATATTTTTAAATTGGGTAAAAATCAGTGACTTGTTCTTTATTTGTTTTGGTCAGTATGGTTCTGCTATTCAGAGAAGATGCAGTTAGATATTGACTATGGGGGTATTTCTTCAGTCTCTGATCAGCATTAGTATTTTTTTATTTTTATTTTTTAAACTTTATTTTAAAAATCAAAGATAAAAGAAAAAAATTAAACATTTTTACATAAATGTATACAAATACAATTGTGTCAGTGCTTGGCTTTTTTTTTTTTTTCTTTTTTTTTATGTTTGATACTCTGCATTAAGGTCTTACTATTTACAATTAGCAAAAAGAATATGTAAAACAGAGTGTAACCCGGAATTAGTCAACATGTTCTTGGTGTGTAAGGATTGAACATGACTTTTTTTTTCTTTTGTTTTCTTTTCTTTTCTTTTTCTCTTGAACTTCACACAGTCTGTGAGTTTCTGGGGCAGACCGGGCCTCTGAAGTTAGCATCCGACTATCAGTGACTGCATATTATGTCTGTTCTTTTGTGACTGGATTATCTCACTCAGGATGATATTCTCTAGATGCAGCCATTTTCTTAAGAATTTGGTTAACTCATTGTTTCTGAAGGCTGAGTAGTAATCCATTGTGTAAATTTACCACAATTTTTGTATCCATTCATCTACTGAAGGACATCTGGGTTCTTTCCAGCTGCTGGCTATTATAAATAGAGCTGCTATGAACATTGTGGTACATGTAACTTTGTTGTATATTACAGTGTCTCTGGGGTATATGCCCAGAAGTGGAAGAGCTGGATCTTCAGGTAGTATTTTGTCCAATTTTCTGAGGAATCGCCAGAGTGATTTCCAGAGTGGTTGGATCAGTTTACAATCCCACCAACAGTGGAGAAGTGTTCCTCTTTCTCCACAACTTTGCGAGCATCTGCTGTCATATGAGTTTTGGATCTTGGCCAATCTGACTGGTGTGAGGTGGAATATCAGGGTTGTTTTGATTTGCATTTCCCTGATGGCTAACAATGTTGAGAACTTCCTTAGATATTTCTCAGCCATTCCATATTCCTCAATTGAGAACAATTGGTTTAGCTCTGTACCCCATTTTTCAAAAGGGTTGTTTGATTCTCTGGTGTCTAGCTTTTTGTGTACTTTGTATACCTTGGATATTAGGCCTCTATCTGATGTGGAGTTGGTAAAGATCTTTTCCCATTCTGTTGGCTACCATTTTGATTTCTTGGCAATGTCCTTAGCCTTACAGAATCTTTGCAATCTCATTAAGTCCCATTTGTTAATCTTTGACATTAGAGCTTATGCCATTAATGTTTTGTTCAAAAAATTTTCTCCTGTGCCTATGTGTTCTAAGGTTTTCCCTACTTTCTCATCTAATAGTTTCAGTGTATCTAGTTTAATGTGGAGATCTTTGATCCACTTACACTTGAGCTGTGTACAAACAGATAATAGAGGTTCTATTTTCATTCTTTTGAATGCTGAGTGCCAGTTGGACCAGCACCATTTGTTGAATAGTCTGTCTTTTTTCCAATTATTGTTTACATCTCCTTTGTCAAAAATCAGGTGACCGTATATGTGAGGGCCCATTTCTGGATCTTCTATTCTATTCCATTGATCCACATGCCTATTTCAGTATAGTAACATGCAGTTTTCAGCACAATTGCCTTGTATATAGCTTGAGGTAAGGGATAGTGATTCCCAAAGATGTTTTCTTGTTGTTGAGGAAGGATTTCACTATTCTAAATCTTTTGTTATTGCAGATGAAATTGAACATTGACCTTTCCAACTCAATGAAGAACTGTGTTGGAATTTTGATGGGGATTGCATTGAATCTGTAGATTGTTTTGGTAGGATGGCCATTTATCAAATGTTGATCCTTCCAATCCATGAGCATGGGAGATCTTTCCATCTTCTGAGATCTTTCTCGATTTCCTTCTTTAGAGGTTTGAACTTTTTGTCATATAGGTCCTTCACTTTCTTAGTTAGAGTCACACCAAGGTATTTCATAGTTTTTGTGGCTATTGTGAAGGGTATCTTTTCCCTAATTTCTTTCTCCAGATGATTGTCCTTTGAATATAGGAAGGCTACTGATTTGTTTGAGTTAACTTTGTATCCAGCCACTTTGCTGAACTTGTTTATCAGCTGTAGGATTTCTCTGGTTAAATTTTTGGGGTCACGTAAGTACAATATCATGTCATCTTCAAAGAGTGATGTTTTTACCTCTTCCTTTCTGTTTTGTATCTCCTTGATCTCCTTTTGCTGTCTAATTGTTCCAGCCAGGACTTCCAGTACTATGTTGAATAGGTAGGGGGAGAGTGGCACCCCTGTAGAGTCCCTGATTTTAGTTGGATTGCTTCAAGTTTCCCACAGTTATGTTTGATGTTGGCTGTTTTTTTTTTTTTTTTTGCTGTATATTGCTTTTATTATGTTTAGGTATGGACCTTGGATTCTGTTGTTTCCAAAACTTTTAACATGAACTGTGTAGAATTTTTTCAAATGCTTTCTCATCATCTAGTGAGATAATCAAGTGATTTTGTTCTTTGAGTTTGTTTATATGGAGTATAGCATTGATGGATTTTCTTATAATAAACCATCCCTTCATCCCAGGGATGAAGCCTACTCGGTCATGGTGAATGATCATATTGATGTGTTTCTGGATTCAGTTTGCAAGTATTTTGTTGAGTATTTTTGCATCAATGTTCATAAGTGAGATTGGTCTGAAGATCTCATTCATTGTAGGGTCTTTGTGTGGTTTATGTACGAGGGTTATTGTAGCCTCAAAAAATGAGTTAGGTAGTATTCCATCTGATTCTATCTCGTGAAATAATTTGGAGAGTATTGGTGTTATGTCCATAATAAATGTCTGATAAAATTCTGCACTGAACCCGACTGGACTTGGGCTTCTCTTAGTTGGGAGGCTGTTGATGACTTCTTCTATTTCTTTAGGTGTTATGGGATTATTTAGATTGTTTACTTGGTCCTGGTTTAACTTTAGTATCTTGTATCTGTCTAGGAATTCATCCATTTCCTCCAGATTTTCCAACTTTGTTGAGTATAGGTTTTTGGAGTAGGATCTGATGATTTCTTAAATTTCCTCAGTTTCAGTTGTTATGTCTCCACTTTCCTTTCTGATTTTGTTAATTTGGATACTCTCTCTTTGCCCTCTAGTTAGTCTGGCTAGGGATTTATCAATCTTTATGATTTTCTCAAAGAACCAGCTCTTGGTTTTGTTGATTCTTTCAATGGTTCTTTTTGTTTCTATTTGGTCTATTTCTGCCCTAATTTTGATTATTTCTTGCCATCTACTCTTCCTGGTTGTATCTGCTTCCTTTTGTTCTAGAGCTTTTAGCTGTGCTGTCAAGTTGCTGATGTATGCTCTCTCCAGTTTCTTTTTGAAAGCTCTTAGGGCTTTCATTGCATCCCATAGGTTTGGGTATGTTGTGTTTTCTTTTCATTGAATTCTAGAAAATCCTTAATTTTTTTCTTTATTTCTTCTTTGACCCTGCTATCGTTTAACAGAGCATTGTCTAGTTTCCATGTGTATGTGGGGTTTTTGTTGTCTTTGTTGTTGTTAAAGACCAGCCTTAGACCATGGTGATCTTAGAGGATGCATGGTAGTATTTCAAACTTCTTATTTGGCTTGAGGCTTGTTCTGCATTCAATTATGTGGTCAATTTTCGAGAAGGTGCCATGGGGTGCTGAGAAGAAAGTGTATTCTTTTACTTTAGGATGATATGTTCTGTAGATATATATGAATTCCATTTGGTTCATAGTCTCTGTTAGTTTTACAGTGTCCTTGTTAGGTTTCTGTTTTGATGATCTGTCGATTGGAGAGAGTGGGGTATTAAAGTCTCCTACTATTATTGTGTGGTATGAAATGTATTTTTTTGAGTTTTAGTAGGGTTTCTTTTATGAATGTGGTTGCTTTTGTATTTGGAACATATATGCTAAAAATTGAGAGTTTCTCCTGACAGATTTCTTCAGTAATGAGTAAAAAGTGTCCTTCCTTATCTTTTTTGATAACTTTTGATTGGAAATTTACTTTATTCGATATTAGAATAGTCACTCCAGCTTGCTTGTTGGGACTGTTTGCTTGGAAGTTTTATTTCCCACCCTTTTACTCTGAGACAGTGTCTGTCTTTGTCTCTGAGATGAGTTTCCTGTATGCAGCAAAAGGCTGCATTTTGTTTATGTATCCAGTCTGATAGCCTATGTTTCTTTATTGGCGAGTTGAGTCCATTTATGTTAATATATATCAAGGAATAGTTGTTTCTGTTTCCTGCTATTATTGCTTTTGTAGGTTGATTTGTGTCTGTGTCTTTTTCTTCTTTTGGTTTTTTTTGCTAAGGAGTTTTCTTGTTTTTACTAGGATGTAGTTCCCCTCATTGTATTGGGTTTTCCACCTATAATTTGTTGTATAGCTGGATTTGTGGTCAGATATTGTGTAAATTTTGATTTGTCTTGAACTATTTTCATCTCTCCATCTATGGTGATTGATAGTTTTGCTGTGTATAGCAGTTTGGGCTGGCACTTGTGCTCTCTTAGGGTGTGCATGATGTCTGTCCAGGCTGTTCTATCTTTCATAGTCTCTTTTGAGAAATCAGGTGTGATTCTGATTGGTCTGACTTTATATGTTACATGACCTATATCCCTTACTGCTTTTAGTATTCTTTCTTTGCTTTTGGCACTGGGTGTTTTGACTATTATGTTTCAGGAGGGACATTAGTATTTTTACTGCAAATGCAATGAATCTGTAGATTTCTTGAAGTACTATGGACAACTTAGCAAATCTTAACTTCCCAACAATTCATACTTTTAGTTTTTTTTCTATTTTCTTTTGCCTTTTTTAAGTTTTTGGTTCAACCTAGTCAAATAAAATTTTATAGGTCTATTTAGCTATATTGTTATGATGCCACGCCTTCTCCTTTTATATAAATGTCTTTCTCCATGCCTTCTGTTTAATTCTGAGATTTCTCTAATAATTTGATCTGTTTCTAGAACCTCTTCAATTCTTTACATCAACATTTTCTTTGAGCATTTATACAGTTCCTGATTTTTTTTAGAATTTCATTTTTTTCACACTTTATCTTTGTTTTAGTCATATTTTAGATATTTTAATCTATAAACGTTACTTTTTAGTCACTCAAAATGAGTAGCAGTTATTATCACAACTGAAATTGTTTTACCAATCAAATCTTTTGGCTTCAGTGACTTGATTACTTTTCGTATCATTGTAGTTGAATTATGCAAATCCAAATACATCACTAAAATACTGTGTTAAAATGATTGTTTGTTAGCTCTAAGTTCATCTTTCTTTATTTTAGACTCATAGTATCATACTTTACATTATAGAAATTATTGTTCCTCAAAATTACCCTCGAGGCTATTTCCATTTTCCTCTACTGTAAATGAGTTGTCTCCAGTGTACCACTCATACACACATTATTTGGAGTCAAGTTTGTGTCAATAAATTTTGAATCAGTAGTCTATTTTGGCTAAATTAAATACATTTGTAATAGTTGACTAGATGACATGTGATTATCAGCCTTCATTTATATGATAATATTTTTATCATCCACATATTGAAGTGTATCTATGTATCTATGTATCTATATATCTATGTATCTATGTATCTATCTATCTATAGCTATCATCTATAATCATTCATCAATATTCTTGTATATATTATAGGCAGATATCTTCCATAATAGCTTTTTATTATTTACATTAATAAGTGATGTCAAGTTTGAAAATATTTTATCAATATAAATGCATTTTTACCAAACCCTATAATCACCACCTATATCCACATTCTTCCCAGCAGTAATTTTGTATTAAATATATACACATACATATGCACTTTTGGTAATTTCCCTGAAACTAAAATACTCCCATAATTAATGCATTCACTAATGAATCTCAAGAACTCATAATTTACACGTTTCAGAAAACACTGATCTCCATGTCGAGTCAACAAATAACTACTGGTGTCTGAAGAGTCCTCCACAATCTTATAGCTCTGGAGGCAATTCTCTGACGTGTAAACTATCAAGAGACTGAAGCAGAACAGATAACTCCAGGATGGGAAAATATATTTATTTTTTTATTTTAATTTTTTATTTGTCTTTGTCTCTTATTTCCTTTTTTTTCTCTGTCTTACAACTTCATTTTTTTCAAAAAAGGAATACATATACAGATTTTTAGTCATAACTCATGCTGGGGTAAGAATTATTTTTAATAATGCATGTCCCTTTTTCCTTAAGTAACATATCACCTATAGTTATATTAGTAGCCTGAATAAACTTAAGTTTAAGTAGGAGTTTATGTTTTGTTGTTTTTGCAGAAGAGTGATGTTATCTCTGGTATTCTATTTAAGTCACAGTGACAAGACTCCTGAGACAAACAAAAGGAAAGGGGTTTATTGTTCACTTTAATTTTCTGAAGTCTCATTCCCTGAATCTTAGTATAACTTATTACTATTATTATAATTATTAATTTTCTTATTTTTACACTCCCTATTGCCCTTTCATTTTACCCTCCTCCGACTGTCTCACATCCCAGACTTCCTCTCTGCCCTGCCTGTTTCCACAAGGATGTCTGCATCCCACTCACCACACCAGACCTCTAAACTTTCTGTGAACTCCAGTCCCTTGAGGGTTAGTTGCCTCTTTTCTGGTTGAACCCGGACCCCAGACCAGGCAGTCCTCTGCTGTATATGTGTTGGTGTCCTCATGTCAGGTGCTGTATACTGCCTACTTGGTGATCCAATGTTATAGAATGATTTTTTTCATCTTTCATTGGCTCTCTGTTTGAGTGAGAAGATGCTTAGTTGCATCTCCGCAGCAAAATACACACACACACACACACACACACACACACACACACACACACACATATACACACACACACATTTATAAATTTTCTTAAAATTATTTTTTAATTTCAAGGATTTTTTTTTTATCTTTTTTCAATTTTATATTGGATATTCTCTGTATTTAAATTTCAAATGTTATGAAAATAGTGTGCCTTAAACATATTCATTGAATGTTACAAAAGCTGTTTATATTTATTTTATTAATTTTTCTATACTCCTTGGATAAAAAAATTAATTCGCTTCTTTTATTTCAAATGATACAATAACATGTCTCATATATCTTACATTTACATCACTATAAAATTTTACATTGAAGAAAATAAAAACAGCATTTGAAAAAAATGCTTGCACAGACAACTCATTTTCAAACTTTAGGTTGAAGAAAACACAATACTATGAAATGTAAAATTTAAAAAAAAAACTATTTCATTTTCTTTTTTAATTCTTCAAACTGTCTTTCTTTTAGAAAGTTATTCAGGATGAATCTCCACTCTCTCATGTGATATGCTAATCTGAGTGTTCATTACAGGATATTGTTTATGTACTTTGAAAAGTACTTGGGAAGCATTACATGACAGCTGTCTCCTTAATACCCTCACAGAAATTAGTTCGTCTATTTCAAGAAACTCTCCCAGTGATCCCAATACAGCTCCATAAATAAATATGTAAATCTATTTCAGAATCATCCACAGACTGTATATTATAGATGTCTGTCTGTGATTCACAGTACTTGCTTCTAAAATATATACCTACACACAATGATAATATGCAAATGGCTTAACTTGTTATGATTAAAGCAATTAAAAATAATGATGCTATAAAAATAAAGGGAGGTAGATGCAAACCTTATTCACCATAACAGACTATTCTACAATTAAATTTTCCACCATAAAGTTAACACTTTCATCAGAGAACCCCATGGAATTGATTAATTTACATATTTGTGCATGACATAAACATCTGCATGAATTGTTGTTAATTTTCACAACTTTAACACAATTATCAGAGAATATTCTCTAATCAAACTAAATGGAAATAAATGCAAATATTGTATTGAGAAATTCAGCATTTTAAATATTTTTAAAATTTTATATGTCCTATTGTGAATTGGGTAAACCAAATATTAATAACATACTAATGATAAATACATTCTTTTATTACAGAATAAAGTTTATTCATGTAATGGGGGGTTAAGAGGGTAATAGAGGCAGGGAGAGAGGAGAGGAGTAGAGAAGTAGAAGCCAGCCATGAGCCCATGGAAGGAGATGGTGTGGGAAGGGAATGGAGAGAGGAGGGGCAAGGTGGGGAGAGCAAGAGGGAGTAAGAGAGTGTACAAACTGGTAAGAGCATAAATACACAGATTAAAATATAGTTCCAAACTCAGAGACAATATAATACAATGACAAAAAAAAACATTTCAAGGCTGGAATTATAAGCATTCTGAATCACTCTTAAAAATCTTGATGCAAACATCACTTCTTTCACCTGTTGTCAAGAGTTTCAGTTTGGACTATGTCACTCACATTACATTTGCAAAGGTGTGTATATTAAATTGAGATAAATTTCTTTGAAAATGTATGCCTTTACTATTTTTATAATTTCATATATTCTCACAGCTTGCTTGAGTGACATTTTTACCCCATTCTTATGAATAATGTTTAAAACATTACTAGACATTGTTATGTTTATATATGGTTGTGAACTGCCTTATGGTCTTGGATGGCTGTCTCCAAAGTTATGAGCTTGCTTGAGATGGACCTTTCTGAAGGCAGGATGACATAGAAGAAGTTACTCAATAAATGTCAATAAGCTTCATTTCTTTACAATTATAAAAAATAACAAAAGATTCTACTAATATTTTTAATGTTTAACAATTAGTTAATATTAGATTTGTGATTTATCAATCTGAATTTTGATTACATGTGTTTAACATATGTTTCTAACATGTTATACCAGCTTAAAATTATCACATATCAAATAATGTGTACAATAAATGTCAAAAAGAACAGAGGCACGAACTATAATTTGCTTGGCCTTTCTATGTTAGCAATCTATTGTTGGGTACTTCCTCAAAAATTACATTTGGTCCTCAGAAAATTAGACATACTACTACCTGAAGACTCAGTTATTCCACTTCTGGACATATACCCCAGAGAAGCTCCAACATACAACAAAGACACATGCACCACAATGTTCTTAGCAGCCCTATTTATAATAGCCAGAAGCTGGAAAGTATCCAGATGTCCTTCAGTAGATGAATGGATACAAAAATAATACAATGGAATACTCCTCAGCTATCAGAAACAACGACTTTATGAAATTCTTAAGAAAATGGATGCATTAGAGATTATCACCCTGAGTAAGATAACCCACGAAAGAACAGACATAATATGAAGTCACTGGTAATTGGATAATAACCCCAGAAAGCTCAGAACACCCCAGAAACAACTAACAGACTATATGAAGTTCAAGATAAAAAAAAGAAAGAAAGAAAACTAAAAACCATTATGCTTAATCTTTACACACCAAGAAAACTTTGACTAATTCCAGGTTACATCTTGTTTTACATGTACTTTAGGCTCATTGTAACTAGTAAAATCTTAATGCATGCTATCGACCCTTTAAAAAAACCAAGTACTAACAAAAATGTATTCGTATATTTTATGCAAAAAATGCTTAAAATCTGTACCTTTATCTTTGTTTTTTAAAATAAAGTTGTTCAGTAAAAAATTACATTTGGTAAGTGAGATAGAAATTTCTGCATGTGTCATGTGATGGTGCCTCATGTGATGTGGGACTGAAGCAGACCCATGTGAGACTTTGATGAAACGTACCTCTGAGAAGCCATGTGATATATGGAGAATGTGTAAGTAAGACCCAACAGACAGTGACAGTAAACTTTGACAGTGTTGCTTATCTTTACTTTGTCCAGACACCACAACTGAGAAACCCTGGCACCCTGTCAGGTTCTGCTAATTTCTACTTGCTTGTCTCAATTCAGAGAATGCCTGATGATTTTTGATGATCTGTGTGATTCATGCTCAGTGACATATTGGAACTGGGTTGTTAGTATTTTGACATGAATGAACTATACTTTCTGTATCCTGACAACATAGATTGGAACCATCCTAAAAAAATTACTTTTAAACAAGTCTACAACCTTATTGTCCAATTATCCATTTTTATCACTACCTTTGCACAATGGGCAAGAAGAGGGGCCATAGCATTGAAAAACAATTATTAAAGTAGTTTTTGATAAGAAAAATCTAAGACTACAGGTAAGTGGGCACATATTTGTGACAAAAGCCTGAAAAATATTAATCTTTGTTAGGTAGTTTTGTACAACATAACTAAGTAGAATGTGTTGGTTCGAATTTTTGGAGTCTGACAGCAATAGGCTTATTTTATGTGTATTTAGTCAACTGGTGAAAACGTTCCTCATGTTAATTAACTCAATTCCATATGTATAATCTATCTATCTATCTATCTATCTATCTATCTATCTATCTATCTATCTATCTATTTATCTATCTATCTATCTATCTATCTATTTATCTATCATCTATCTATCTATCATCTATCTATCTATCCATCCATCTCTATCTACCTATCTACCTATCTACCTATCTATCTATCTATCTATCTATCTATCTATCTATCTATCTATCTATCATCTATGTATCTACCAAATGTATTATTGAGGATTATATGTGAGTACATGGAAACCGTTTGTAAACTATTTTTGAAACCATCCATAACAATGATATTCTATAGAGTCATTAAATGTGACATCATCCATAAAGATAAGATCTAAAGATTGAGAAAAACAAGCTTCTGATAAATCCAGTGGTAATGTTCAGTGCAGTATTGCCACACAGTAACTCAAATGTCTCTAGGATAATTTATACTGACTCCAAGACTTCTGGAAAGATAAAAGGTTATTTTTTGCTTCCCTTGAAAGAAGAACCCTTTGTCATAAAAGTCCATAGATCCCTAGGGTTTATCTGTACGTATATGACCTGCTCTGCACCCCCTACATACTTAATACTTTTAAAGGTCCACTTATAAATATCTGCTGTCAAGATTTTGTCTTGTCTTCAACCAAAAAATAATCTGTATTTATATTTACAATAAGTTGGATTATATATCTATGTAATGTGTAAGAAAATATGAACAAACAATTTTACCCTAACATTTTGTAATGTTAATTTGGAGCATATATGTACAGCAAACAAGAAATAAGCTTATATTAGAGGAAGAATATACATGGTGGAAATAAATTTATACAAAGCTAAGGGGCAGGCTTAGGTTAGCAGGAGCACTAAATAGTTATACCTTGGATGATCACATGCTTTCCATCTGTTCTACTTTATTAAAATCCTGATTAATTTGCCTTTCAAATGCTAGCTAACAGCTGCTCTAAAGGTTTTCATACTTCTGTTGCCTGGACAAAATTTATAATTTGCATCTTAAAATACATTCTGTGTTTGAAAAAGTAAAAATAATATAATTTGATGCTCAATCGTGTTTTAAAATGTCAATCTTATATTATAAATATGGATTCCATTTTTGATTTCCTTTGAGGGCTAACATAAATAGCCATATTGTACTTTGATATAGATAAAGACAGATCAAAACATACACATTTGTCACAGGTTGAGTAACATATATTTTATTTGTCACTATCAAATTAATATTAATTCCAATTCTAATTTTTAAAGATTTGAAAAGAAGCTGTCTCACATACAAACTTATTTGACAATATTTTAATAAGATATAAATTAAATAATTTATACCCTTAAAATATTTAGTTTTTTGTTATATAAGAATAAAATATTTTAAATTCTTTACTACCATAAAGATTCTACATGTTATATAGCACCTTTTAATGAATTTATTGAATATCTATCTATCTATCTATATATATATATATATATATATATATATATATATATATAATGTTAAGTTAAATAAAATAGTATTGTGTTTTATAATTTGAAGCGACCATAACGATACCTAGACTTCTCAGAAGAACTCTAGTGTGCCATAAAATAGTTCAACACTAATGACTAAACTGATAAAATGAACATTTGATATTTTAGAGTTTTAGTGTTACAATGTTGAATAGCATCTCCTTTCAAAGAGTCTTATTGGGTAAGTGTTTCCCACAAAGAAGGAAGTAATACACACTTGGTGTTTTGAACCCCAGAAATGATTGTGCCCCACATTTTTTAAAACTGGAATTCGGATTCCACATATCCAGTTTCTCTTCTTGGCAGTGTACCTCAATGTCCACATTGTTTATTCTGAGTATTTACTCATTTGAATTTCCAAAGGATAAACTGATATATGAAGAAAATAAGTATTAAACTAGCACACAGTAGTGGAAAAAAGGAGGTTGTTTCTATTAGGCCAAATTTGAATTGGGAGAAACAAAGTTTCTTTGATTGGCTTTGTTCATTACAAATGTTTCCTATGGATGCCTCCTCAGAGCATCTGCCAAAGCCATACTGATACAAAAGAGAATGTTTGCACCTATCCATTTGACTGAATACATGGACCTCAATGAAGGAGCTAGAGAAAGGACTGAAGGAGCTGAAAGGGTCTGCAACCCCATGGGAAGAGCAAAACTATTAACTAACCAAACCTACCACAGCTCCCAGTGACTAAAATACCACCCAAAGAGTTCTTATGGAGAAACCCATGCCTCCAGGTATATATGCAGCAAATAATATCATTCTCTGCAATCAATGAGAGGAGAGGACTTTGATCCAGCAAGAAGGCTCAATTTCCCAGTGTAGGGGAATGCCAAGGGGCTGAAGTGGGAAAGGGAGGTTGGGAGAGGGACCACCTTCAGGGAGACAATGGAGGGGGAGGGTGTGGTATTGTCAGAAATGGGATAACACCTGAAATGTAAATATAGAGAATATCCAATAATAAAAAGAAAACAAACAAAAAACCCAAATGTTTCCCTCATCCTGTTCTTGCTGTTACATATTCTCCCCCAGAGAGCTGACTCAGGGTAGTTTTTGTCCTTTAAAGACATGAATATTATTAAAAGGGAAATACTACCTTTCCCATTTTCAGTGAAATTATTTAGATGCAGATACCAAAATATTGCAGTAAATGCCTTTCCCTATGCTTTCTGAAAATGGATTCTGCCAGTGTCTTATTGAATTAGAAATGGTTCTTCTCATGAACCAGCACTATACTTTCTATATGCATTCATGGGCATTTTAACTATCTATTTTTATGCTTGACTTTTGCATTTCCTATACCTGATATTTCAAAGAGATTTCTTGTCCTTTGGTATCCTTTAGGAGTAGCCTAGAGTGTTATCTCTTACACAGAGGCAGAACACATATCAGAGGTGAAAGATAAGTATTGAGCATGTCCAGATTGATGTGATGATCAGAATAGGAATGTGCCCTCCTCCTACAAAATGGAAGGCAGTCAAAGACACACAAATTGGAAGGAAGAATTGAAATTATTTTCAGATGATATGACAGTATACTTAACTGACCCCAATAATTCCTCCAGAGAACTCCTAAACTCATAGACTCAGAAAGGTAGCTGAATATAAAATTTAATCAAACAAATCAGTAGCCTTCTTCTACTCAAAGGATACACACGCTGAAAAAATTACAGAAAAGACACCCTTCACAATAGACAAAAACAATAAAACATTCCTTGCTGTGACTCTAACCAAGCATGTAAATGATATGTATAACAAGAACTTCAAGATCCTGAAGAAAGAAATCAAAAAAATACCTCAGGATATGGAAAGATCCCTGCATGTTCATGAAATGGAAGAATTAATATAGTAAAAATGTCCATCTTGGTGAAAGTATTCTATATATTTAATGCAATTACCATCAAAAGTTCAAATCAATTTTTCCTAGAGTTTGAAAGTACATTTCACAAATTCATTTGGAATAACACTAAATACAAGGTTGTGAAAACTATACTCAAGAATAAAAGAACTTCTTGGGGGAATCACCATCCCTGAATTCAAGCTGTATTACAGATCAATTGTGATAAAAATTGTATGGTATTGGTATAGAGACAGGCAGGAAGATATATCAATGAAATAGAATTGAAGACAAAGAAATTATCCCAAATACTATTTTTTCCATATGGATTGTTTCTTGATCTAGAAGTAAATATAAAACATCTATATTTGGCAGTGTCCTTAGCCTTACAGAAATTTGCAACCTAATTAAGTCCCATTTCCTTAGTCTTAGAGCACAAGCCATTGGTGTTCTGTTCAGGATATTTTCCCCATGCCTCTGTGTTCTAAGGTTTTCCCTAATTTTTCTTCTAATTGTTCCAGTGTACTTGGTTCAATGTGAAGATCTTTGATCCACTTGCAATTGAGCTTTGTACAAGGAGATAAGAAAGGGAATATTTTCATTCTTCTGGATGCTGAGTGCCAGTTGAGCCAACACTATTTGTTGAAGATACTGTTCTTTTTCCACTGAATGTTTTAATATCCTTTGTCAAAAATCAAGTGACAATATATGTGAGGGCTCATTTCTGGATTTTCTATTCTGTTCCATTGATCTACCTGCCAATATCTGTACCAGTACCATGTGGTTTTAAACGCAATTGCCTTGTAATATAGCTTGGAGTCAGGTATGGTGATTCCCACAGCTGTTTTATTGTTGTTGAGAATAGATTTTGATATTGTAGGTTTTTTGTTATTCCAGATGAATTCGCAAATTGCTCTTTGCAACTCTATGAAGAATTGGGTTGGAATTTTGATGGGGACTGCATTGAATCTATAGATTGCTTTTGGTAAGATGGCAATTTTTACAATGTTGATCCTTCTAATCCATGAACATGGGAGATATTTCCATCTTCTCAGATCATCTTCAATTTCCTTCTTCAGGGATTTGAAGTACTTATCTTTCCCTTGCTTAGTGAGAGTCACACCAAGGCATTTCATATTGTTTGTGTCTATTGTGAAAGATATCTTTTTTCTAATTACTTTCTCCACATGTTTGTCCTTCAAGTAGAGAAAGGCTGCTGACTTGTTTGAGTTAATTTTGTATTCAGTCACTTTGCTGAAGTTCTTTTTCAGCTCTAAATGTTCTCTGGTGGAATTTTTGGGGTCACTTGAGTATGCTATCATGTCATCTGCAAATAGTGACATTTTTACTTCTTTTCTGAAATGTTTCCCATTGATTTCCTTTTGCTGTTTAATTGCTATGGCCAGGACTTCCACTACTATGTTGAATAGGTAGGGGGAGAGTGGGCAGCCTTGTCTAGTCCCTGATTTTAGTGGGACTGTGTCAAGTTTCCAACTGTTAAGTTTGATGTTGGCTATTGGTTTGCTGTATATTTCTTATTATGTTTAGGTATGAGCCTTGAATTCCTATTCTTTCCAAGACTTTTAACATGAAGGGATGTTGAATTTTGTCAAATATTGTCCCAGAATCTAGTGAGATGTCCATTTTTTTTTGAGTTTGTTCATATGGTGGATTACATGGATTGATTTCTGTATATTAAACCATCCCTGCATCTCAGGGATGAAGCCTACTTGATCATGGTGAATGATCATTTTGATGTGTTCTTGGTTTTGTTTTGCAAGAATTTTGTTGAGTATTTTTGCATCAATGTTTATAAGGGAGATTGGTCTGATGTTGGGATTGGTGAGATTGAAAGCACTTACAAACACTCTGGAAATCAGACTGGCGATTTCTCTGAAAATTGGACATAGTACTCCCTGAAAACTCAGCTTTTTCACTACTGGGCATATAAACCAAAGTTCTTCCATCATATAACAAGGACACATACTCCACCATGTTTATAGAACTCTTAGTTATTAGAGCCAAGAACTGGAAAGAACTCAGATGTCCATCAACAGATGCATGGATACTTAAAATATTGTACATTTACATGATGGTGTACCGCTCAGCTATTAAAAACAATGGCTTCTTGAAATTTGTAGGTGGATGGTTGGAAGTATACACTATCATCCTGAGTCAGGTAACCCAGTCACTAAAGAACACGCATGGTATGCACTCAGTGATAAGCAGATACTAGCCTCAGAAAGCTCAGAATACCCAATAACCAAGAAACAATTCACGGACATTATGTAACTCAGAAAGAAGGAAGGCCAAATGTCCTTCTTAGTAAAGAGAACAAAACTCTCATAGGAGAAAATGCAAGGTCAAATAGAGGAACAGAAATTGAAGAAAAGATTACTCAGAATTCAACTTACTTGGGTATCCAACACATATGCAGTCACCAAGTCCAAGCACAATAGCTGATTCCCAAAAGTACTTACTGGCAAGAACCAGACAGAGAAACCACCTCAGTGACTATGCTAAAGTCATATAGATACAGCTAACCATCTGTCTGAACTCAGGGATCTCAATGAGGTTGCTAAGAAAGGATCTAAGGAGCAGAAAGTGGTTGCAACCTCATGGGAAGATAACATTATTAACCAACCAAACCCTGCAAAACACCCATGGAGTAAAACAACAATGTTTGTGCACACTTTGAGAGACTTATTGATCCAGTTGTGTATATACCTGAAGATAGCAGTGTGTGACATCAATGTGAGAAGAGGCTTTTGTTCCAGAGAGGGCACGCTTTCCCAATGTAGGAAAATGCTAAGCCAATGTAGTGGAGAGGGGGAACAGAGGGGAGTACAACTTTGTGTAGACAAATGGAGGGGGAGGGGAGATGAGATCTGGGCAGGGTAAAGGAATACCATCTCAAATCTAATACAGAGTATCTAATACAAAAAGAAAAAAAAGAAGAAAGGGTAGTAGAAAACTTTAAAGTGTGCTTTCAAATGACATTCCAACTTCATCTAAATTCTTCATGAGACTCAGTGTTGAAAACCATAGCTCAGCAATTTACTCTTGGAAAAGGAGCTGTGCTACCATGGTCTTTATCATTGACTTTGCTTTATGGCATTGGCTCTGCTTTATCCCAAGGAAATACCAACTGAAACAGGAAAAATATTTTCAGCAGATTTAGTACCCAAATACCCAAGACCCACATTAAGGTATGAGTTTTCAAAGGGTTGGAACAATGTAGAAACTGAATGACATCTAAAGATCTGATTAAGAGGAGCCTGGGATGGTTTCTCTTAGATGAAGCAGACACATGTAGAATATAATTTATATAAGATTTGTGATATAAGAAAATACAGTTAGATTCTGAAAGCTATTATACTTGAAAGGAAGTTTAATATAACTATATTAGTTGAACAAAAGACTCATGGATGTAAACAATATTTCATAAACAAGTACAATTATGCAAAAATAGAAAGTAACATAAACTTTGATTTTATATATATATATGTGTGTGTGTGTGATATATATATATATATATGTGATATATATATATATCACACACACACACATATATATATATATATATATATCAGAATCTGTATTTCACTGAATATATTTGAGAATATGCTTAATGTGAATATGGAGATCTGATCTCTTAACTGAAAGTATAACTATAAATACTAACTTCATAGGCTCTTTTGTTCTAAGTTTACATTGTCGGCCTATCTACTCCATATTCTAAATGCTCAAAATGAGCAAGATCTATATAAAAGCTGAAACTAGTCAGATGTTCACAGATAGCTTTAGAATACTTGAAGCAATTTGCTGGATGTCTCTAATGATTCCGTTTTTAGTTATTTCTTTACTCTCCTTTCATGGGCAATCAACCCTACAGCAACTAGTGTGACTCACCTCATCATCACATTAAGATACATTTCATTAAGTTTCACTCCTATTTTTTTTTTTACTTGCAGAAGTTAACATATGCCTCTTCTTAATGACTTTGAACCAAAATTCACATAACAATAATAACAAAAGGAGGCATGGCTTGAAATATGTAAATATACATTTAAAGTAATAGTTTTCAAAATTTTCATGATGAGCAGTCTAGGAGTTCATAAAGCTGACATTATCATGACTTGGGTCTTGTTTAGATGGCCATGTTATTGAGATTTCTTACATATACCCTCCTCTTATATAAAAAAAATACAAATTTCCAGCACATGTCCTGTTGCTTTGTCTCTTACAAATTTTCTTCCATCTTCTGTATTACTTCCTGAGAACTAAGAATATAAGTTGTGTTTCAAACATAAAATGGACCTAACAGATTGTATATATACTGGCATCTACATATGGATTATGTAAAACCATATACATAGACACAATCACATATATGACACAAAAAGAATCTAAAAGAGTTCAAAGATTTGAGGAAGTGGTAACACTGGAGAGGATAGAGGAAAGAAAGTGAAAAGAATGATGGGAAAAAGAACACTTTACTCACATTTTAATTCAAAAATAAAGATTAACAAGAATTTAAATCATATAAATGAAGTTATTATATTTAACAGAGCTCAATTGTCCAAGCAGGTAAGTTAGAGGGAAACAGTAGAGAAAGTTTTGTCTTGGAGCAAGGATGAAAAGCAGAGAAAGAACAGAAATGCCAAGAGTAAAGCTCCTCAATGGGTGTTTCCTCTACAACAACCTCTGATTGCATCAGGCTTAATCCCCATAGACATTCTCAACTTCTGCAAACTTTGCATTGGTAAAGAAAACTGACTGATTCAGGCAAGTGAGGATTATAATAGGCAAAGTGTTATAATCAGAGATTAGTAAGGGGTTTCTTATGATGTAAACTGAGTCATCAAAATTCAAGAAAATGAGAGGATTGGTATGTAGATTATAGGGCCATCTGCTGAAAAGTATAGGCTCATTTTCTTTAACATAGATGCATATGCTTTGTGAAATGAGACATTTTTTGAAATGTCTATATGACTGCATACCCACAGATAATAATGTCTAAGTATACTATCTTATGCAGTATGCAGACATATACACTAAAAAGAGAATTTATCTATGCAAATTTGTCATCTTAAGGTTCTATTTAAATTTTTATCTTTGAGTTATGTCTTATGGTATCAAACATAAAATAATAAGTTTAACCTCGAAAACATACATTAGAAGATCAATTTGTATCATGGGTATTATCTTCCATTCCTCCTAAACAAAAGTAGGTCATCAACATAGAATACTTTTTGTTGTTGTTGTTGTAGAACACAGATCAGTTGCTATATGCTTTTTTTCTTTTACTGCAGTATAGAAACAAAGTGAATGTCTTGGACATGACCTCAGTACAGGGCAATGATATCAAGGTACTGCTATTGGACAAGAGGGAGTATACAAAGAAAATCCAATGCATTCTGAGATGATTCTTCATTTTCTGAAGCCATCATATCTGATGTTCAACCTTGTTACTGCTCCATGAAATCACCTATCTTAAAGTTACTATAAAATAAACTGTAGAATTTATTACTGTTGGTTGATATATATGATACACGTTCATATTTAAGGTAACTTTATTAAGAAATAGACGTTTTCTATATGTATGAGGTATATATTTATGTATGTAGGTAAGCACAGCTATATGTGGATATAGCTGTACATGTATGATCCTATACAGAGAGGCTTGAGTTAAGCAGTATTCTTGGACTGCTTTCAACCTTATATACTATTAAGTCAAGGTCATTGGATTAATGTAGAGGACACTGTTTCTCCTGATCTTGCTAACAAGCTTGCTGCAGAGTTGCTGTGTCTTTTTTGTCCTGGACTAAAAAAGCAAAATAAAATAAGTAAAACATGCTATTTTTATTCTGCATACAATATTGGCAAACTACTAAAATTTCTAGGAAAGAGGTTACAAGAAAGCAAGACTGATGACACTTGAGCTGCATCACCTTGATGAAGGTGATATAGCAAGCAGAGAGAATAGTGGCTGTGTCTTTTTATGGCTGTGGATTATGGGATGAAAGGCAAACTTATTACAGCTTAACTCAGCTTTCTGAAAAACAAATGCATTACCATACAATAATATTACGTAGAGTAAAGTTTTCTTCATTTTTACTATTAAATGTCCTGTCCCTGTTAAATTTACCACCTAACATATTATTTATAGATCAGTAAAGTTATTTGAGAAGCAATTTTATGTAAAATGTAATGCTTCAAACTGAGCCTCATTTGTTTACAGAGTATGTAAGCCATAGTTATTACCTGAAAAGCTTGGTATTTGACTTGGGTTCATAGGGTTTTAGAGGTTTTATGTTCATTTTAGTAAAGTGTATCTAAATCTAAATCAAACTTTGTGTGTAAATACTACATACAACTAAAACCGGCATTACATGAAAGTTATAATACTCACTTATGACTGTATCAACACTTTTGTGCCTGGAATACACAAGCACAGAGTCTGTGAATTTAAAGAGACCAAGAGACCTATATGAAACAAATTAAAAAAGCTTGTAAGGAAAAAAATTATGTGATAATTATAATTCCCAAGATTAAAAATATACTTATCATTGATATATAAATAAAATAACATACTTAATAAGAAATTTTAATACATTAATTATGATACAATTTGTAATTGCTATAATAAGATATATTTACAAAGCATCCAATGTGGCATATAAATATTATCATAAATAAGACAGATTATACATCTACTAAACATGATAGATGTACATTTTGAATTTTGAAATGCATGTTATAAATTTATAAAACTTAAGATATACTTTTAAATGTCCCCCTCTTATCTTTCTTCCTTTCTGCCCCAAACAAGTACTCTTATCCTGCCTTATTACCTCAAATTTTTGACCTGCTTTTTTTTGTCATTGTTGTATTCATGTATAAATGTATAAATATAGGAAGAAATTTTGCTTAATCTATTTTGTATTTCTCATTTGTATTTGATTTAAGGGCTAAACACGTCAAATTCAAGAAAACCAATTCTAAGGAAGATTTTCCTTTATCAATAGTTCTTAGTTCTCTTTTGTTCCTTGGGTAGGTTGGCGCACCATAAGGTTTCCCCCTTCCATAATATCATGACTAGTGATATTATCAATTTTAAGATTCTGATCAAGCAGGCATGTTTTTGAAGTATCATAGTTGATGTCATCTCTAAGAGGCATCATCACACATACCACCAAATTCCTGATCTTCTGTCTTTTTTGCTCTTTCACTCTTTCTACTCCCTCTTTTTTGTCCTTCTCTGAGTCTTAGGTATGGACGTTGTCCGTATATGTGTATGTTGGGTCTGGGAAGCCATTGTCCATTGCTGTATTTTGACAGGTTGTGGTTTTCTCCAGTAGCCACTATCTACTATAAAAAGAAGCTTCCTTGAAAAAGAGAAAGCACTATATTATTCCAGTGGGTGTAAGTCATCTTAAATCATTTAGAATACAGGTATGAATTACATATCTAGTAAAGTAACATTGGAAGCTTCTCTATGATTCATGTGATCAGCAGTTCCAAGAAGTTGGGTAGCTTTCCAACGGAAAGAATCCTGTTGGTTTGGTCTCAAGTCCAATATTGCGGGGATTTTTTTTCCAGCAAGATATAAGTAGCAATATTGCACCTTGGGTGATATCTTGCAGTGACAGTCATTATTTGACTATGTAAGCTTTTTAATTGAATACAACACTTGGTTGTTTCTCTTCCTTATATCTTTTATAGTATTATCTTCTGCTACTAAAAATGTTCAACCTTAACTTTTCACATCAGAAGCTTATGGACTCTTCTAAGTCCCATATATGAAATGAATATTGTCTTCTACAACAGAGACTTCCCTTCAACAGCTTGGTGCTCAGGAATCAAGGAAAACCACAATAGTTTGTAATATGTTCGAGTCTTTTGGGTTCCCCTGAGCAACATTTGAAATGAGATTTATTATGCTTAGTAATATGATTTCTGTATAATAATTTGTTATTCTTAATTGTAACTTTGACAAGTTAAGGGAAATAATTGCATTTAAAACAGGTGTGTGTGTGTGTGTGTGTGTGTGTGTGTGTGTGTGTGTGTGGTGATAAAATATGCTTATATGTGTTATATATTTAATTTTTGGGTAAAAATGAAAACAAAAACAAAGAAACAGCTATGGTAACCAATGACTTTTTTTTTCTTTTTTTAAATTGAACAACTTTATTTTAAAAAACAAAGATAAATGTACAAATTTTAAGCATTTTTGCATAAAAGTATATGAATACATTTTTGTCAGTGCTTGGCTTTTTTTTTTTTTTTAAGGTTTGATAGCGTGCATTAAGATCTTACTAGTTACAATGAGCATAAACAACATGTGAAACAGGATGTAACCCAGAATTAATCAAAGTTTTCTTTGTGTGTTTTTTCAATCAGTCTTGGTGCTATTCTGTTTTTGCTCTTCCATCCACTGATCAATGTTCAGTTTCCTTCCCCATTCCAAGTTAAAATCTCCTGTTTTGTTTTCTTTTGTTTTTTACATTTCCTACTCAATATCACATTCCTATCTCTACCATTCCCCAAATAGAAACTTTCTACTTTCCTTGTTTCTGTAGTTACTCCAGGTTCTACTCTCACATATCAAAATTTGGAGCTAAGAATCACAGAGAAATAACATTGATGAACACACATCATTCTAGTTTTAAGTTACATTATTCAAAACAATCTTTTCTAGTTCTCACCATTCTTTATAATTCTTAACAATATTTCTTCATTTTATGGACCACATTTTCCTTATCCATTTAACGTTTGAAAGACATAATTGTCACTATTTCCTAACTATTGTGACTAAGTCAGCAATGAAGATGGCTGAGCAAAGGTGTTGTGGTCTGACGTCAGTTTGAAGCAAGTACAAAGCAATGATGTAGCTGTGTGTTATGATCATTTACTTTTAGCCAGTTGGAAAATGTGTGTATTGATTTTCAAGATGACTGTAATTGTCTGGAACTTTCTTGATTGTGAATAAGTTTTCTCTTTTCCACACATTCTATCTAGCACTTAATCTTGATTGTGTCATTGACTTTTGTCAATCTTACTGGAGTAATATTATATCCTCACTTTCATTTTTTTTAATTCATCATGCACAGTTTTTGTTATTATTGTTATTGTGCTGGTTTTATTGTTTTGTCTTTCCTTTTTGTTTTATGAAACAATATGATAAGAAAATCATATGAAAAAAATGAAAAAAAAATTTACCAAAATTACCAAAACTAGGTAAATTTTGAAGATGTAGCTCAATTTGTGAATTGAATATCTGAATTACAAAACTGAGTTTTTATTTTTTTTCCTAGCAATGCAAGAGCATTGTGTTACATACCTCTAATCCAATCTCATCAGTCACTAAAACTGAGGTCATTTTTCCTTATTTCTATTTCCAGTTTTGTTTCAAGAGAATAAGATAGTATTTTTGTTCCCATGCATCAACAATAATTTCATATGATATGTTAGTTACAAGTGGAAAATCAGTGATTTCACATCACTCTTTAATGTGAATATATATATATATATATATATATATATATATATATATATATATATATATTAGATACTCTCTGTGTTTACATTTGAAATGTTATACGGTTTTCCCACCTCACTCTCTTTCCACTCCCCCTCTGCTTGTCTTCACAAAGGTGCACTTGCTCCCAATCATCCTTTCCACCTCAGTGCTTCTGCATTGGAAAAACATGCTCTCCCTGTACATCGATGCCAGATACTGACTGCTCTTCTACACTGTATATGCAAGTGGAGCCATGGACCACTCAGTGCATGCTCAATTGTTGGTGGTCAATGATGTTTTAGTTAATAGGAACTGTGAAGGATATGGTTGGTTGACAATGTTGTTTTTTCCCATGAGGCCAAAACCCCCTTCAGCTCCTTCATTCCCCACCCTCAGCACCCTTACTGGAGTCTCCATGTTCAGTCTGATGGTTAGCTGCAAGCATGCCCAGCTGCTTGACTCAGGAGCTTTGCCAGAGCACCCTTATCTGGTTTCTGCCAGCAAGCACCTCCCAGCATCGTCTGTAGTGCTTGAGCCCAGTGGCTGCACCTGGGGTAGATCCCCAAGTGAGGCAGTCCATGAATGATCCTCCTTTCAATCCCTGCATTTCTATTTGATCCTTTATCTCCTCCTGTGAATATTTAATTCTAGCTTCTAAGAAAGACCTAGGCTTCTACATTTTGTCCTAATTTCTTTTTGAGCTTCATAAGGTCTGTGAACTGTTTCTTAGGTATTCAGAGTTTTCTGGGGTTAGTATACAAATATCAGTGATTGCATATCATGTGTGCTCCTTTGTGACTGGGTTCACATTACTTTTTGGTTCCATAGTAAGAAATGCATAAAGTAGGAAGTTGGTGGCTACTAATGCATATCCATTTCAATGTTGAGTATACAATACATTTAGAAGGTTCATTTGATTTTGTTAAATCTTAGTCTGGGGAGTGCACATTTATGAATGCAACTGGAGGGGGACTGGGTAGGGAATTACTGTGGGATAAAGGGATACCATCTCAAATGTAAACACAAAGTATCTAATAAAAATGATTTTTAAAAAAGAAAATACATTTTGTATAATTAACATGAAACCATAGGTATAGTTGTTACTAGGCATTCAAAATATAATATTATATGCTTTATAATTAATTGTTTACACTTATTACTTTTTATAGAATGAGGAAATATTTAGATAATGATCTTGATAACTATTGAATGCACTGCAATTCATCAGGTAATAAGTTCTTCTCATCTTTAGAGATGGTATCATATGACTGGATGTATGAACACAATAATATAAATGAAGATTGAATGGGCTTGACCTTGACCATAGATAACTCACTTCTCTGACTGTCGTGATCTACTTGAAATGCTAAGTGTAATGATCCCATTAGTATATTGTGCTCAAAATCACATTGAAGTAATGAAGACATAGTATAAGTACTAGATAATCAATATTTAATAGAAAGATACTGAAGGAATGAATTTTATCTTACATACTCTTGTGATTTGAGTACTCTTCATTTTTTAAGAGGCCTTTTTCTTAGAAAAATTGAAATGAAAATATGGGTTATGATTTTAGCTGAAGTAACTATGCTTGGTCAATATGTCCTGAGAATAGACACAGAAAGAGTAAATGGATATACTGCTGTTTTCACTGCAGATGGATCATAGAAGAGACTGGGCAGAATAACACTCAGCAGAGGAGGGCAAGTATATATAAATTTCCTTCAGCATTTTTGCTGCCAGTGTGGAGTCTGCTTAAGTGCACAATTTCACGGTTGACTGGTCATTGTCCTTGCTTGAATTTATTTTCAGTGATGGTAAAAAGATCATTGGCTTTCCAGTTCCTGCTCAGCAGTCATAAATCTATATGGAAAATACCAATTCCAGTGCAGTCTTAAGCTTTAGATTACACACGTTTCACTAGGACAAGAGTATAACCATCCTGAATTCATCAATGCTCAATGTCTGAACGTGGATATGTAGGTTCAGTCAGTATTTTCATTATGATTCTTTGTCTAAATCATTATCCTTAAATAAACTTAATGATTGCATCAATACAGCAAAGAAACAAATGCCATGAACAAAATAACCACAAAAAATGGGAAAATAATTTAGGTCAAGGTCATTTTATGTACATATTTAGATAATGTATCTTGTACTTTTTCTGTTCCTTTTTAAATAAATAGGTTTTGACATAAGGCATTCTGTTATCAGGTATTTTTGTATTCCTTTGTTCTGAAATGCATTATATTTGTAAAATTGCTGCTAACATTACAATAAATCAACAATAATATAATGTCATCTTCAGCCATAAATCTAGATTGAGAATATCCATAGTTACTTGAAACTCTTTCTCTAAAAATAAATACCAAAACATGTACAACAGCAATAAATTAAAAAAAAAAAAACTTTGAACACTGCATAACTTCAAGGAATGCACATATTTCATCATTTAAGTAAAATAAGAATGGGTTATTAAGTGAGTCATGTTGACTCGAGTTGTTCTATGTAGTAATGTTTATGATTATGAGAAAAATACCACCACATGTCAAGATAATATTTACCTACAAAGAGAAGCTCTTAGGTCCATTGATAGGAGGAACACTACCCTTTTGCTGTTGACCAATTGCTTTCCCAAGTCTTTGCTTGTGTGATCCCATCAACATACTAGTTACTATTCCTATGATTATCCTATAACAACATAAAATTTTAGAAAGAGATATGGAAAACAAAGATCACTATCATTTTTAAGTTAAGATTTCAACATCCCTGGAGAGAGGAAATATATACTTGGAATATGATGATATGTGTAGGCATGTGAGAACCAAGAATATATGCACTCTGTATATTTACCTTAAAAAAAGACAAAATAAAACAAAAGGATATGTGCCTTATGTGACTGAGAAGTCTCACAATGTTATCAAATCATTCAGAATTTCAAACACTGATACTGATATCAGTACAAACATACCTCATTGTCATATCTCAGTTCATCTTCAGGTCATAGACTATCTTTATATTAAGATTAATAAAATAAAGCTTTAGAAGTTTGCTTACTTCTCTCTTCAAACTGTAGTTCTCTAAGACTAGAATAAATTACAGATACCCTTTTTTAAATAAATCAAAAGACACACAAGATTTCTGTCTATCAACATTCATAACTAAAGATACATGTTCCTGTTGAAATTTGTTTGTGTGATCAATAACCTATATAACAAACTTAAACATAATAATTTTAGAAGAAAGTGGGGGAAAATTCCTGAAGTCTTAAGTGAGTATCTTTATTAACAGGTTATATGATACAAAAAATACTATAGGTTTTTAGTAACAGATTTAAACTGTGCTATCTCTTCATAAAAAATATTTAGAGCTCATAACTATCAGAAAACATACTTAAACTCTACTTTTCCTTGGAAAATACTTTGTAGAACATACAAAAAAGCAATCAAGAGTATTCCAGATAACTACCGCCTTTGAAAATATTCACAGATAATTTCACTAGAGAAAAGATGAGGGAATACTAAACATGAGAATTCTTATTCATGCTCATTAAAAATGTTCACAGACATTGTACTACAGAAAGAATGAAGGCTCAGTGAACACATGAAAATTTATTCACCATCATTACACATGATCTTGTGTGGAATTTTAAAATACAAACTAAAAGATTTTCATCAATCTTAAGTGACATCAACTTGAAAGGCAAGACTCCAAAGAAGGTAAGACAAGAAAGAATCCTCCTTTTTGACAAAATAATACTTGGGTGAGTCAACTGGTAAGTTGATTACTCTAAATGGAGCCTTTCGGGAAAAATGGGCTTCAGATAATTATTATAAGCTTTAGATAGACACATATTTGAGATAAGAACCATGCAGGTTGCATTCTGCAGGTAATGTGCCTTTCCAGACATGCCATGAATGTGATTTCCTGTACTTTCCAATGTTATCTCTCTTTTTTTATTGAGTGTTTTATATACATTTCAAATGTTAGACACTTTTTCCCCTTCAGAAAACACCTATCCCATCTTTCTTTCCCCAGATTCTATGTGTTTGCTCCCCCACCCATCCATCCACCTACTCCCTCCTGCCTCCCTATCCAGGCATTCCCATACACTGGGACATCAAGCCTTAACAGAACTATGGACCAAAATACAAGTGACATAATAAAGGAAATGTGACAGTACCTCATTTTACTACCTTTTCCTGGATATTTTTCATACCTGTCTTTAATCTTTAAGAAATCCTCATTTCAGTATATATGTTGTTCTTGCATCCTGTGATTTTCCTACAGAAAATGTCATATGTAAACATCTGTTTTGAAACACAAATGTGCTGATTTCTTCTGGTAGAGGACAGTTACCAATATTTCACAATCTTTCATTCTTTATTTCTGAGTATTTCAGTTTTTTATTTCAATATGTTATTATAATGTATAATGAGATTATTGCATCTAAAAAACCAATTTACTAAAAATTATCTTCGCAAACTTTTAACAGATATTCAGTTTCTAATGTAAAACCTGTATTGTATGCATCTTTCCAATTATGTGTTGGCTTTATTTATGTCAATCAGCATTGTTCATTTTAATGATTTTTTTTATGATTGTGCCAAGGTTAGTATCTTACAAAAGCAGTTATAATATCATTATATATAATAATATCGCATGCGCCGGTCACTCTGAAATAAGAAAAAAGTACTTTGATATGAGAACTTCATAATGCATATTTCTATGATTTATTTTTTAATCAGAAAATATTTGTTGCACAGGATTTAACATTAACATTGAAAAACAAACTCTAAAATGTTGAAGAACTAAAACCAAAATGTCATAGTTTTAAAGGACTTAGTATGAATAAAACTCTTTCTATGTAGCTCACTGATATAAATTAAAGATTATATATATATATATATATATATATATATATATATACTCTAAACTAATATATATTTTGAATATATATATATATATGTTGAGAGTGTGTGCTACTTTTATAAAACAAAAGGTAAAAAATATTTATTTTGTAATTGTTACTGCAAACCTGAATTATTATAAGTAAAAATAGGAGGAAACTATCTTACCATATGTAAATTTGAGTATATAAGATTGCAGAGATAAGCCTCCCAGCTTAGCAGGATAGTGAAAGTTCTGCATTTTCAAATATAATTTGATGGAAATAGGTTTTCTATAAGAGATAGCAAAATATTCACACTTCTCTGAACTGTCAATCAGACTCACACATCAAAAGAATTTCTAAAAGAAAAGTTTTCCTAAAACTAAATATTCTAAATTATGGAAATTCATAGCCAAGGAATAAAAAGGGAAATTATAATGAAGTTGCTTTTCTGTTTGAATATTTTCTCCAAAAATGTTACAAAATAGAAAAGATGATATTCATACTATGGTTTGGATCATTTTCTCCCTCATGGTCCTCTTTTAAAGAAATCCCCACTATAGTCACAATTATAAGTTGTGTTGTGGATACTCACCTAACAGTGTGATGGGACAATATTAAGTTACTGCAACTGTATCCTCCAGTGGGATTATACGAATCCAGTTGTTCTTCATCTCCTTTCTTCTTCTCCCTACTGTGAAATGGGACTGGTATTGCTACTCCACATACCCTGAACGGGATGTTCTGCCTTATAATCCCTTGATCTGGTCTGGGTGGTAGCTTTACAGGTTCATAGGACTGGCTGTCCCTTATGTGTACCACCAGGACAAGCTGTCCAGCAGTGCTCCAGTTAGAAAACTCAATGGTATCATGAACAGGAGGTAAGAGTCAGCTCTCCTGTTTTCATGCTCTTGGGGCTTGCTCACCCTTTCCCGTGCCTCTAGAGCCAGTTCCAATTTGCTCCCCAGTAAAGGTATGATGCCTACTCTCCCAAATGCTGGAACTCTCAAGGGGCTGGGCCTTCTCTGCTTCTCTCACCCATTCAGGCCACCTCCCTTACACTTTAATCAACAGGGCCAGCTCCACTATGTTGCTTAAAGGAGGTACATGATCTGCTCTACCCAGTGTTACAGCTATGGGAGGACATTACTAGGACATCACTCTCATGATTACAGGCCCTGGAAGCCATGGCTCCCTCTTCTTCTACCCAGGGTTTGTTTACCTGTGATCCCTCCACCTGGGCCAGCAGTCCTGAACTACCAATGCTAGGCTCAGGGTCTACTCCTCAATGCTCAGGCTAGCACTCCACTGTCTTCCCACTGCAGCAAGCAGCAAAGTATGGGGGCTGGGAGGAAGTGTCACCATTGTATTTGTGAAACCCCAAGGCACATGTATAGAAAGGTGAGCTCTCCCATGCTCACTACCTGGGGACAGCTCACCCACATTGCTTCCAACACGAAAAGCCACCCTATGCTGCTTGCATGAGGAGTAAGGCCTGTTCATTTCATGTTTTGTTTTGTTATGATATGTTATCCCTTAGAAGGCAGAAAGGCAGTGGATCCAAATGAGAGTGGAGATGGGAAGAAACTGGGAGTAGTAAAGAGGAGGAAAATTGTATTCAAATCATATCACATAATAAAAGAATCTATATATAATAACTGGAAAATTCTACAGCTTCACTTAGTAAGAAACATTTACTGTAATTTAGTGCAAAGGAGACTTTTGGTGAAATGTATAATTCCTTATGAAAATGATTTTTTTTTCTGTTTAGGGATTTTAATCCAGCATCATGTATGCTATGACAAGGGATCTTATCCAAAGGAATTATAGGACAGTATGATCTGACTCCAAGACAGAAATGTCCTTACTATACAACTTTACACCAAAACAATGATGTCTAGGTAGATGATTTGGGTCTGTCAGTACAGTGAATCTAGTACAGTGGAGATGAGTTTATGTCATTCAGTGCAGGTGAGCAGATGCAGTTGAAGACAGAGAATAAGAAGTAGTCAAATGATTAGAGTAGATTTCCTGTTTGTTTGAGACCAAGCAGAATAATTTAGTGAGAAGCCCATAGAAGCTAGTTTGAATCACTGAGCTTGAGGAGGAGTTTGGGCCAGAACAAATTTGTTGAACCAGCCACTAGAGTTCAGAAAGAACAAGAAAGGGTGAGCTTGTTCAGCAGTAAGCCTCCAAAAATACAATTATCTCAGGGGAATAAAGGATACAATTACAATTTTCAAAGCAATTTAAAGCAACATTGCAGTGTATGCCTAATGAAATTGTCTTAGGGTGATCTTAAGTATCCATAGATCTGGAAAGTAAAGAACTTCAGATGAGGCAGGGACCTCTAGGAGCTACTTCTGCATTTTTCCATCCATAAAAAGAAATAAGACTATTTAAATTACCTGTAACTAGATACTGATAAAACTGGACTTCTGGCACCTGTCAAGGAAAAGGGGATATTCCCTGTGACTAAAAATCCTAAGCTGCAATTGATGATTTTCCTGGGATATTTTTTCAGCAGTCTGCATCTTGAGCAAATACTTAAACAATTTGGAAAAGGGGTCAATTAACCCTACATTCTCCTAATAACTTGAAAAGTCAGGATTGCAGTAATTGACTAAAGGAGATTAGTTTCTTTTCATACTTTTTGAATATTGATCTTGATTTATGATATGCCTCAACACTGTTTGGTATCCTTCTCTTATCATGGACTTCTATGAGTTTCTATGTGTATATTATCCCAATGAGATTTTTTTTTTGAACATACACTGTGTTGGGCTTAAGTTACTTAGTACACCTAAAAATGCCATTTTCAATAAAATCAGAAATTGTACTAATGCAAACATTACATATACAAAACAAACTGCAGACCACAGAGAGTTTAAAATGTCATTTGGTTTTCAAGAGAGCCTAACCTGAGGTCACTAATAATCATATTTCGAATATTGTATCCATACACAGGGCTATCCCCATTCCATGGAACTTCAGGATTCTGTTAACTGTGTATGACATTTCACTTCCTGATGATGAAGCCTGATAGAAATATAGATCAGATGTGTTGTTATTGCTATAGTATGTATCATTCCTGAGGTCAGATGTGTTGTTATTGTAATGATGATGTGTGTCATTCCTGGCATACACACCGCTCTGAAGTAGGCTTCCAACTACTTAAATTCTGAAGAATAATGAGATTTTCAAGCTTTTAATGTAATTTTACTCCCTGCATTCACAATCTTTTGGATCTGTCTCCAAGTATTCTTTGTTTCTTTTGCAACAATATAATTATTTAGTATTTTTGACAAAAAAATATGATCCCTGAAAAGAAGTAGTTTAATCACTGTAGCTAGTTCCTTGTCAGTGAAAATTAAAAGAGCAGTTTGATGAGACTATCATCCAGAGAATAGTCACACAGATAAAAATTAATTAATTATACCCATTTTTAAATAAAGTTTTTGTTTTCAGAACTCGGCTTTAAATGAATGCAAAATTACACAGATTGCCATTCCTGGGCATAGGTATAAGATAGGCAGGGATAATTTAAGTCATTACAAAGATTTCTATTCTTGGAATTACTTTATTGAATATATATCCCCTTGATTGATGTAGTACTCTCAATAATTTTCAGCAGACTAAAAATAGTCTGCTAATTTTTTCTACGAAAATTTTGTTCATTTGTGCAAGAATTTGTAGATCATATTTTAATATATTCTAGCCTAAGAACTTGATTGACTTTTGAAGAAGAATGTCAAATGTCAATGGAAGAAAGCAGAAAATCTGGCCTTTCTCCTTTCTTCATCAAAAGAGTCATGGGAACTTACAATTTGGAGGCTATCAGATATCATTAATTATTCAATTGTCCTGGAGTTAGAAGAATAAACCTCACACATATTACCCACCCATTTTACCACTGAGCTATACCATAGACCTAAGACACCTCCAAAAATCGATGGATAATGCAGAAGTTATGCTAGTGATAAATTTACACATAAAATGTATATACTTGTTGATATTGATATATTGATGTATATATGTGCTTATCTGAAAAAATAACTGATTTATACTAAAAATTTGTTTTTATGAAATATAATTCATAAAATAGCACTATAACACTGAACTGTACTAAAAGCAGGCAGTGTTAAAATCAGGAAGATAGCTTGAGTTTAGGGAAAATTTTTCAAATGGGATTTCCAGACCAACCTATGCTGCAAAAGGCTATTATTATTACTTTTCTTATAAAAGTAAATCTATGGTCACTGGGTGCTCAGAAGAGCTTCAGGAGGGCTTTCCATCCTTAGTGGAGTGGTGAGTCAACATCCTCTCTTCACTGTCCCGCCCAGAGAGGCCAGTCAGAACTCTCATAGTGCAGGTGTCAGTGCTGCCTGGAAGCACACACTTCCAGCCCAAGGCCAGACCAGGCCCAGCTGTATAAGGACAGGGCACTGCCATCAGAACTCAGAGCCTACCCAGAGAGCCTAACACCCAGGAACAATCTCCCTCTGGAGACCACAGGCCCATAGACTCACAATAGAGACAAGCTCCAATAAGAGACAACAAGATCACCTAGCATTACCTATAACAAGATGGCAAGAGGCAAGCACTAGACTCTAAGAAACAAAACCAAGAAAACCTAGCAACATCAGAAACCATTTCTCCCACTGCTGCAGACAGATGATATCCTAACTATCCAAAAAAAAAAAAAAAAAAAACAAGATTTAGACTAAAAATCATAATTCATGATGATTATGGAGATCTTTGAAAAGAATATAAATAACATATTTAAAGAAGTACAGGAAAGTTAAAAAGAACAAACACAAACAAGTTGAAGCCCTTAGAGAGGAAATATGAAAATCAGTTAAAGACCAACAGAAAAGCACAAACAGGTGAAGGAACTGAAAACAGAAATAGAAACAATGAAGAAATCACGAAAGGAGACAACTCAGAAGTTGGAAAACTTAAGAAAGACATAGTGATTCACAGTTGTTATACATGATATTATATAAATAATTGACATAGCATTTAGAAAAAAATAGAAAAATCAAAAGATCCTAAGCCAAAACATCCAGTAATTGTAGGACATAATGAGAAAACCAAACCTAAGAATAATAAGGGTAGAGGAGAGGGAAGACTCTTAACTGAAAAGCCCAGTAACTATCTTCAAAAAAAATTGTAGAAGGAAACTTCTCTAACCTAAAAAAGAGATGACCATGAACATACAAGACGCCTACAGAACTCCAAGTAGAGTAGACTGGACCAAAAATAAATTCTTCATGACACATAATAGTCAAAACAACAAATGCTCAAAACAAAGGAAGAATACTAAAAGCAGTAAGAGAAAAGGGATGGGTAACATACAGAGGCAGACTGATCAGAATCAAACCAGACTTTTCAACAGAGACTATGAAAGCTAGAAGATACTGGGCTGACATCATACAGACGCTGAGAGAACACATGTTCCAGCCCGGGTAATATTGTAGGATAGACCAATTCCATGGGAAAAAGACAATTTCTAACTTTATTATGATACTCCACAATGCTTGCAGAACTAGCATAATTAATTGTCTCTCAAAAGGTTTCATCTAGCAGGAGATGGAAACAGATGCAGAGACTCTACTTGATGCCAAACATCAAGAGATTGGAGAGTCCTGAGGAAGAGCCTCAGATATAATAGTGCAAGCTGTAGAGTTTGAGGACTCTACCAGAAGTCTTACAGAGTCAGCTAACCTGGGCATATGGGGAATCTCAGAGACTGAACCACAAACCAACCAAAGAGCATACAGGGGCTGTATTAATGCCCCCAATAGATGTCTAGAAATTGTACAGTTTGGTTTTCTTGTGGGTGCTCTATCAATTGGAATGGGGGCTGTCTCTACCTTTGTTGCCCGACATTGGATCGCCCTCCCCTAGTTGGAATGACTGGTTAAGCCTAAGTAGGAGAGGATCTGCTTAGTCTTGCTGCAAGTTGATGTTCCAGTGTGGAGTAGTACTCAAGAGAGGGCATCCACTTCTCTGAGAACAAGGGGTCTAGGTAATGAATGAGGAGTGGGACGGGTGCAGGTTGGACTGGCTGTAGGCTGGGCTACTACAGGAATGTAAGTGAATAAATTAAGTAATAAGAGAAGATGTAATCTTGACACAAAATCAAAAATGAATTATGTAACACATACCATGACATGATATGAAGATACTCCAAACATGGACTTTCTAGTGACCTAAAAACATCAAATTGGTGAACTTTTGTTAGTTTCTTTGATACTTCCACTGACTCTGATATCACTTCTTATATAAAGCAAACAGCTCATTTTGTGTTTGCAATACTACCTTTTGTATTTATGAACTGTTAACTTCCTGCAACAAATCTCTCTCTCTCTCTCTCTCTCTCTCTCTCTCTCTCTCTCTCTCTCTCTCTCTCTCTCTCTCCCTCTCTCTCTCTCTCTCTCTCTGAATCTCTCTCACTGTAGTATTAACTAATGCTTATATTAAGGTACTTCTTTCAATTTGAAACAATGTACCTTTTCTATATATACAGTACAATTGCTTAATTAGTTATTAAAGGTATAGGTAAATTAGAACCCATATTTTTTGAAGTGTATAATATATCCTTTTTGAGACAACCATTTCAACTACTACAACAGTTATTGTTTCTGAACATGAGTCTGAACATGATTTTAGAGAACATTTATCTAGTTCCACCTACTCTAATGAATTCAGTGCACTAAATTATTACTGTATTGAAAATTTAGTTGACAGTACTTGCCTTTACTTACAAGCAACTATTGGATTTAAGCAATGTATTATTAGGAGACTTATTTTTATCACCTGCACAATGCTTCAGTAAAATATGTTTAACTCTGAGAAGTTACATTCTTTAAAATCCAACAGGTAAATATTTGCTCAATAAAATGTACAGTGATTATCCTATACATGTCTGCAAAAAGGAAAGCACCATCAAAGGTAATTGATAGTTAATCATAAGTCTTATCAAAACAAATATCAACAGTATAAATCACTATTCATATTTCTCCACATGTAAGTATATATACTTATATATATGTTAACATTTTACATATTTAATTGGTTATTTTATATTATGAATACACTTAATCATTGATGTAATAATAATTATTATTTTACTCTTCAAGAATTATAAACTATTTTAGTGTAAATTAAATACAACCTTTAAATATATGTTATATTATTTATATATAAATAAAAGGCTTCCACTTTCTAACAAACAACTTAGGTTTCCTTGAATAAAGTCTTAATTCCCACTTTCAGCCATATGATTTAGCATGTCCTTTTCTAGAAACATTCTTCGCAAGTCATTACTTTGTTTCCAAGTAACTTCATGCCTTCTTGTATTTTTTAATTTGATTGAATTATTATATTATATTTGAATCTAATATATAATTAATACAACTTAAACTTTGGGATGCAACATGTGATTCAAGTCTTTACAGTTTAGTTTCAGAATAAAAGAAGAATCATAGACAAAGTTTTGAGTCTTTTTCTATAATTTGATAAAATATACTGTTATCTCTATGGATAACATGATTAAATTTAATTTTATACTGTAAAAAAATACAAGTAAATATATGCAACCTGGTATAAGGCTAACTCTATAACACCTTGAAACAAGGCTGGACATGTAGCTTAACCCAGCCAGACCAAAGTCATAAAGCACTTCCACAGATTCGAAATCTTTACCAATTAATCAACTTTATCATTGTATTTGCCCTATAAATGATATTCTTCAGGAAGAATAGATTAAACTTCAAAAAGCATGATGTTACTCTCTCTGTATGCATGCTTACTGTTTTCTTCATGGTTTAAAAATTTCAGAAGATATTGTTTGTACTTAAAGAAAGAAATAAATCAAATAACATTTTTTTTTGAAATTGAGCATCTGTGTTTTCATAGACTATAGATAATATACTCCCATTCTGATTCTGGCCACCTCAAATGATTTGACTAACAAAAACCACAATGTTTATGCATCACTTTGAGAAAAATGAGAGTTAGAATAATTAAGTTTTAAAAAGATGCTATTTTTCTGTGTTTAGAGCTCCTATCAAATAATCCGGTGTTTTTGTTCTGAAAACCAGCAAGAATACTATAAAGAACTCATCCCTTGTAATTCTCCAGGAAATGTATCTCATGCTTACTTTGAATGACCTGTTTCACACTCTGAAAAACCATACTCAGAAACACCTGAGAGCAACCTGCCCTTGGGTTCAAGTTCAGAATTTTGAAAAACAAGACACTCATTCTTATCCTTTGAGCTGGATATTTTAATATCTATTCTCATTCTATGTTTTATTAATTACATTAAGTGGAGTGTATTAAAAGGAATATTACTTTAACCTTTGTCAACTATAATATGAAAATTTGAGTTGTTGTCCAAAAGCTTTTAATCAGAACAGAACTTAGATTAGCCCCCCCCCCCACTATGGGAGTGAGGAATGAAATGATTTACTTTGGCTTTCCAGTAATATCACATAACAGAAAGAAGGAGGGTAAGAACTGAAGACTGGAAAAAAAAGCAGGAACTGAAGTAGAAATCATGGATGAATGTTGCTTATGTGGTGCTTGGCCGCTCTGGCTAGCTTAACTGTCTCTTTAAGAACCAGGAAATGATTTACAATGGGCAGAAATTTTCCACATTAGTCACTAATAGAAAAAAATCTCTATTGACAAGTCAGTTTCTATTGAAGAAAACTTCTTCTTTAAACTTATTTATTTTTGGCTATTCTCTGTATTTACATTTCAAATGTTATTCCTACTCCCCCTCTGCTCATTTCCATAAAGGATGAAGGTGCTATTTATCCCAACCATCTTCTCCCACCTCAATGACTTGCCCTTTCTTTATACTGGGAAAATGCACCTTCACTGGACCAAAGGCCTCTTCTTCAGTTGCTGTCACACAATGTCATCCTCAGCTACATATGCAAATGGAGCCATGGGTCTCTCCATGTGTTCTCATTGGTTGTTGTTTGAGAACCTAGGAAGGAATTCTGGAGGTTTTGGGTGGTTGATAATGTTGTTCTCGCCAGGGGGTTGCAAACCCTTTCATCTCATTCTGTCCTTTCTCTAGCTTCTTCATTGATGGAATGTATTTTTCAACAAATATGATTTTATTGGCTCACTTATAAACAATGGTTTGGAAATAATATTTTAAATTAATAAATATAATCTATTTTATAATTATCTGAGTTTTCATTAAATGTTGCTTTGATAATTTTGAACTTAGTGATATTATTTTAAATTCTTGTTTTCTGAAAAAAAACCTATATCTTTAGTGATTGCTAGTCTAGTGATCATCTTTCAGCAAATTGCAATTTTAAAATTTTAATTTGTTATTTGTAAGAATATTGATGATTTTGATCTACTATTCAAATGTTTCTTTCCATTTTACTTTTGTAATCAAAATTGGAAGACCTTCTGATGAACATGAAAGAACATACTACACAGTAGTTTGACGTGTATAATAATCATGTGTGTATGCCTCTGTGTGTGTGCATGAGAGAGAGAGAGAAAGACAGGGAGACAAAGACAGATTGAGAGACAGAGGGGGAGGAAAGGGGAGAGAGAGATGGGGGGGGGAGAAGGAGAGGTAGCCAGAGAATGAGATGAACATGGAGAGGGAGAGGAAAAGTAGATAGAGAAGAAAGAATAGCTATGCAAATCAAATATTCTTTAAATTTGTAGCAATTCAATTGCTTCTTCCTGATATGTTACAAGCATGTTCTTTATTACTTATCCTATATTTGCTCATTGTGTCTTACTGTATTTTGATTTGAGGAGTGCCATGTGTATTAATTTATATGAGAAAAACCAGAAACTCACTGGAACAGAAAATTAAAAATGGATTGAAGCATTCACACTTCGGCATTCCGTCCTGTTAAGCTTCATGTAGTCTCTGGTTGTAACAGATGTATCCTGAGCTTTAGGTGGTTCCTCAGAAAATTGGAAATATTTCTACCTGAAGAGCCAGCTATTCTTCTCCTGATTATATATCCAAATGAAGCTCCACCATATCATAAGACATGTTCTCCACTATGTTTATAGCAGGCTTATTTATAATAGTCAGTAGCTACCAACAACTCGGATGTTTCTCAACTGAAGAATTGATACAGAAAATGTGGCAGATTTACACAACGGAATACTACTTAGCTATTAAAAATGGAGCTTCATAAGCTTTGAAGGCAAATGGATGGAACTAGAAAATATCATCCTGATGAGATAACACAGTCCCCAAAGGGCATATATGGAATGTAATCATTTGACCATGTCTCAGAAGCCTAAACTTTATATCCTCCACCTGAGGAGTGCCAGGTAGTCCTTGGAGTAATTACAGCTTCAAATCCCTTTCTCCTGATAAGAACCTATCTAGCAGGCTCCTGGAATGCCTCTCTAGTCAAAGGAGTCATCCCATTACCTTAATTTTCTGACAGTATACACTCATTTGGAGCAATTCCTTTCCACTAAGGTTTCTAACAGCCCTTGTCCCCCCTAAATAAAGCAAAAACTTTTACTGCATATGGTCTAAGATAGCCATTTCACTGAATATTATCTAAAAGAGATGTTACACTAAAATCTTTATAGAACACACACACACACACACACACATACATACAACAGACATCCTGCTGAACCACCTGTTCCAGGCTCCTCTCCATTTTTTCATCATTTTTCTCTGCCCTATGTGTAGTGGTACCTGCACAACCAGGGCAGAAGAAGAACTACAGAATGTGTGATGATTTTCAACTCTTATCAGAAGTTCAATGAGCTACTGTCTCAGAAAGCTAGCCAGACAAAGACAGAGAGAATAAGACCAATTATAACATTTGCTCAATCATGGACTTTCTCAGTTTTGGGCTTTGTGACGTAGAATTCTGCAATGCATTTGTTGTGGCAATATGGAAGTGGCCTTCATACTCTTCATAGTGTGGCTGCATCAGTTTTATTTCTTCTTTTTTGTTTATTATTTTATTTATTTACATTTAAAAAACTTTCTCATTCCCAGTCTCCCATCTATGAATCCCCCCGATTCCATCTCCATTCCCTTTGTCCCACTCCTGCCTAAACACTCTAGCATCTATCTCCTTTCTCTGGTATATCCAGTCTCCACAGTATCAAAGCCCCCTCCCCTAATGGTAGATAAGTCAATCCACTGCTTCATATGCAGCTGGTGACATGAGTCCCTCCATGTGTATTTTTGGTTGTTGGTTTAGTCCCTGGAAACTCTGAGGTGTAAGATTTAAATTATACTGTTCCCCCCCATGGTGTTGCAATGGCCATTATTCAGTCCTTCTCCTAACTGTCTCAATGATTGGCTATGAGTATCAGCATTTTCTTAGTCAGGTGCTGGGAGAGCTTCTTTGAGGACAGCCATTCCAGACTCCTGACTACAGGCATCAGCAATAGTGGAGGATATATAGTTTGGGCTTCTGAGATATGGTCAAGTGGAGAAAAAGAAGCTCCACTGGAAAAGGGAGTCCTCCATTTCCACTAAGTTCAAGGTGCTACAATAGTAGACTCTGATCTTAATAGCACTGTTCCCCAACAAATTCTGTGACTCAGAACCACACTGCCCACTTTTTCACTATTTTTGACCTTTATTTCCATTTTTTAGGGTTACTTAGTTCTCCTATCTTTGGAATCCACTAATTTTGTCTGTGGTACTTTTAATGTATTCATTTTTGTAAACAATCAGTAAGCTAACTTTTTTGGTTTATTTTTTTTTTCCTGTTATAGAAAGCTACAAGACCAAAAAGAATTAAAGAAAAAAAAAAGGACTTCTGTCCTACATTTATTTTGTTGATGACAAACTTATTTATAAATTGTGTAATTCTCATCTTTTAAATTAAAATATTTCTTTTATATTGAGACTTTCACCTTTTTAAAAAAAACCAATTCCGTTGATCTGATTACGATAGATACTTCTTTATTACATGAGAAATATTGAGAGCAAAATCCTGGCTATACTTATCAAATAATGACTGAAATTTTTTATAGACACTAGTATTATCTACTGAAAGTCATATTTGATTGGATAATAAATTGAAACACACTTCAAACACATTCCATATGTCTTTATTAGAAATGCGAGTTTGCAGAAATTTTAAATAAAATATATAGAATTAAATTATTGTAGGCTCTCACTATATTATTTCCTGCTATATAAAATAATGCACCAAATTATTTGTCCATAGGAAAAAAACAAGTGCATTAACACGCATAAATGTATTCTTAAAAATATGTCTGTCTGTATGGCATATTTAGAAAGGTAGAAAACTTGACTCAGAAGTAGCATAGTTTTCCTTTAGAGCAAGAGTGTTACTTCAAATGATATTCAAATATTGCCTCACAGGGCAGCAATAAAATTAAGAAAGTGGCTTTGTTCTCTGCATGCTATTTTTTAGTATTGCTGGAAATTACTTCCCTTGTGGAACTGACTGTCAATTAGTAACCAGCAGACGGTAGCCATCTCCTTAGTTTTCAATTTTACCAGAAATAATTCTCATATACTGCTGCTCCTTTAACAAGCACCTTTACCATGCGAGACGCATATAAAAGTAATTAAATTTAATAGTCTCATTGCTTTTAAGCAAAGCCATATGGTGTACTTAGATTGCAAATTCTAATTGAAGTCAATGAGATTTTATGTAGAAAATACTTTTGAAAATCTAGCTGTGTAATCAAATATATATACAACCCATGACTTTAATCTTGACAGGAATATCACTGAAATGCTTTTTCATTGTTTTTTTTTTCCATACATACACTGGAAGATTATTGCCAATCTGAGTCTTGCCATGAAAAATAACCTTAAAATTAATGATGATCATTGTTTGTGTATGTTCGATGCATCATTTTCATTACCCTCCTACCTAAATTTTAATATTGCAATAATCCCCGGAACTGTGTTTTGGATTACAGCAGCAGTCCGTAGCTGAGACATGGCCCAATTCATTCACAGTTATTGGTACTATTATGTGCTCTGAAAGGAAAGTTCCATAAACGGCTGGAAACGCAGTGGGAAATAACACATGGCAAACTAACATGATCATAGCCAAAACCTTATTTGTTTCCCCCCTTATTTTGAATAAATATTTAGAAATGTAATATTCTCTCAGTGCATAGGAGAAGAAGAAGATGAGACAAATTCACAAGAAAATGTAAAAACAAAATGCAATCTCAGAGGTATGAAGCTACCATATTTTGCCAATTTCTACCCTATGGTGTTCGGGTTAGAAACCACTAAGACTAGTGGTGTCTACCTTCTTCTACCACAGGAAAAAATGCTATAAGCATAGGGAAGATTTCAAGAACACATTTCAAAGACTTTGTGTAAACCCTAATGTTGGGCATTTTCTCTCTTACTGCTACTTCCCTTTAGTGATAGAAAACGTTCAAACCAGGATTTGATGCTGCACAGACTCTTTACAACCAGACACCTTTGTTTCACGGTACATTGACCCGGCTAACGCGAAAAAGTCTGTAGGATGATGTCTTTATGCAGTAAGGCAGGTACAGGATAAGGCAGAGCCTATCATTGGATGAGAAGAAAAGACAGGTGGGGAAAATCTAGGGAGGAGAGAGGAAGAGGATAAGCAGGAAAACCAAGTTGGATGGAGGAGGAGGTGGAAGGAGAAGTAGCTGGGAGCCAACATGGAGGAGGAAGTTAATATTCTTCTCTGCGCAAAAATACAGGTTATTAGTAGTATTTTTGGTGTGTTCTTTAATGTGGAGACTTAGCTGAGTTAAAAAAGAAAGTGTAATAATGGTGGGACGCACAAAGCCCACCACAGATTTGGGATGTGTGTGCTAAGCCTGGTAACAACCCGCCTAAGGGATGGTGTGTGAAATCAGCTGGCAGAGACAGCCAGGAGTGGATAGCTCGTAGACTGCGTGGTAGAGAAGCAGCCAGGACGCGCAGATGTAGCTCAGTGGCCCACTGATCTGTGCGAATGAACATGGAGTGAGAATGCACGGGAACTTGTAGCTGCGATCATTTTAATATTTACTGCAACAAATGTTTATACCAAGATTCATATTGTTGTATAAACACAGCTCTCCAGTGCATGCCAGTGTCCCTGCATGTAAATGCATATATGTATGGTGAGATAAAGTTGAAATCATTATGACAACCCTAATTTGAATCTATGATCAGACATGGTATTTCAGCCTTTTATCTATTCATGTCTGTAGACTCTTCCCACATAAATCTTCAATCCCAAGGCACACGTGTGTTTCATCTTATGGTCATTCACTTACCTCCTTGAAATATTTTCTATGTTTCTTTATTTCCCTACCCCACTACTTTCTCTGATTCTCATTCATTTTCTGTTACCGATTATTATCTGTTTTCTATTTTTCTAACTAGTTCTCCTACTAATTTGATTCTTGTCTTTTTCTTTTTTTTTTTTTCTTTTTTCTTTTCCTTTTTTGAGTGTGTACAAGACTTGTACTGGTGATCACAGCTCCTGTGTGTTCATGACTTCTATGACCATGGTATATCCAGAAGCCAATGATTCAAAAATGCTTGGTCACTCACAAAATAATAATAATAATAATAATAATAATAATAATAATAATAATAATAATAATAAAAAATAATTAAAATGCACAGGAATTGGTGGTAGATATAGAAGGAAGCAAAGTTGGGAGAAGTTCAGGGGACTAATGAGGTGTATGAAATTTTCCAAGAATTTACAAAGATATATTTTTTCAAGATGATAAAGTCAAAGTGGCGAGGGGCTCCCATGTCTCTAGTACAATGACATGAAAGATAGGTATCTACATTCTTACCCAGTCCAGTCTAGGTCTTATCTTGCAGTACTATGATATCTTAGCTTTAAAAACAAATGTGGAGTGAAAAGCCTTTTTAGTTATAAATAAAATGCCCACGAATCTTACACATATGCATCCCCTTTACCTCAGCCCTTTGTGTTTCGATAGGTTTCACTATAGGAACATCACAAAGACACTGCATTAACTGAATCATTGCTTCAAGACCTGCCTGATATTTGCAAGTTTCTTTTGGTTGACTAGAAATAAAACAAGGTAATATTGTTTTTATACCATAATTTTTAGAGTTTTATATTTCTCTCCCATCCTTCAGATATAACTCGTTTATACTTGCAAGATGTGTAGATTAAGACAGTGGGACATGAAAAGTCTCTGATGAGACATTTTGTGTGCACTGGTGTGACACTAAGACTTTTTCTTTCTGCACATATATTTTGGTTGAATTCCTTCTTCAGATTTGGGAGTTTCTGGGAGTCATTTCATCTTCAGTTCATATATGTACTATATGCTTCTTTGTGCATCATTTGCATGTATAAAACCCTATCAGGACACTCTGATAAATTCAGGTGTTCAGCCACAAAGCCTCGAGACAAAGAATCACTACAGTAACCCTAATCATGTTACCTGTATTCTCATGCAGAACTAAGATATTGTGGCATAGTATTTTATCTGATTCTCTAAACCTTATGATGAGGAAAAAAACAAACACATGGTCTATCAGAACACATCGATAGCTGATAAACTTCACTGGAATAAATCTCCACATGAATGATGCCGTTTGAAACCTGCATCATTCCTTCAAGAAATATTACATCCCTGAATACTAGGAGTAGGAAACAAAATTGTCAAGGGTCTTGTGTAGCTTAAGAGGTCAAAGCCAGGTAAATTTATATTGTCATACAGTTTACCTTCAGTATTCCAGCAAAGTGCATTCCTAATAATAATAAAAGTAATCCCATTAATTTATTCATGTTCATTTTCTATGCTAATTCATTTCAGTATATGCTAAAAACAAAGACCTATACTATCTTTAACACTAAAACTATGTGTCATTTTTTTTATTTAAGTTAAGCACAACTAAAACTTTTAAATTGACAGATGTAATCAAAAATATAAAAATTAGATAATATCGGCTTTATTATGTTGAATATAAAGTGTAACTTTAGGATTTGCATGCTATAAAGTTTACCTTTAAAATTTCTTTGATTTATAATGTGTAAACCCTATTTTTCTTAATTATTTCAATCATTTACATCCAAAATGATAGCTCACATTCTGATTAAAACTCCTCCATCCACCCTTTTCCTTCCCCTTTGCTGTTATGAGATTTCTTCCACACCCACCCACCCTCTCCACCCCTCCTGCTGTACATCACTCTATGCTGTGCCATCAAACCTCTCAGGGATCAAACCCCTCCCCGTCCTGTTGCTGTCATACAAGGCCATCCTCTCCTACATATGTATCAGAGACCTCTATCCCTCCAGGTACATGTCTTTGTCAGTGGTCTTGTCTCTGGGTGAAGTGGGTGGTCAGGCCAGGTTATGTTGTTCTTCCAATGGGGTGGTAATCCTCTTTGATTTCATCTTAGCTGTCTTCTTATTTGAAGTCCTGAAGCTCATCCTATGTTGAGTATGTCTTTTTCTGTCCTTTAGTTCTGGGTTGTGCTGTTGTTGTTGTTTGCATTATTTCATAGCTTGTTTTAAGGTGTGAGTTTGGATCAGTATTTCATAAACATAATTGTTGAAATATTTGGAGTTTCGCTTATTTTTACATTTGGTTTCATTTATATGTGGAATATCCTATCATGTCTTAAACTGAGTAAAGTTAATGTTAATTATCAGTTTTACTATTGAAAGACACATTTCTTTGTTTTGATCTGTTTCTCATTTTTTAAAAAAATTCAGCATGTATTATCCAAAATATTTGGATTGTTATTTTGTTGTCCCCAATGAACAATTTAGTGAGAACACATTAATAATATCAGCATATTTGGTATTGTAAACCCAACAGAGATTCTCAACTAGTATTAAATATATTTTCTTCCTTCAAATCTAGAAATAAGGCACAGGGCTCAATAGTAGAGTGTTTGATAGATTGCAAGAGACTCTAGCTACAATTCCAAATTTTAAAATTCATACTGCTTATACAGTATATATAATATCATACTTGTTGAAAGACTATATTCATATGGTTCAGTTCAAGATATGTAGCCTTTAAATTATATAGAGTAGTAGAACCAATTAGACATTATGGCTAAATTTTTTTATTTTTATTGATATAATCTGTGAAAATGAAAAAAAATATTATATATATTACATATATTCTATATCAGAATGCAAAACTGCAAAAACATTATGTGATAAAACGTTGGTATAAAAGCACAAAGAAATCATTTGTGCTGTGTGAAAATATTTTAATCAAAACCATTCACACATTTAATGAAACATTTTTTAACCTAGTTCTTTTTTTCTGAGATTTTATAGCATTTCTCCCTTCTCTTTTCATTTTCTAAAATCTTCCATATACTTCTTCCTACTCTGTAAAAAGTCTTTTATACTTGTTATTGCATACATATGTATATCATTATATATATATTACTAAATGTAATCAATGCAGTAGATATATTTTCTTGCATCATTTTTAAATCCAGGAAAAGAAATGAACATACATATGATGCATATTTATTATCAGCTGCCAAAATTATATTTAGCATGATAACAATAATGCTAATAATGTGTTCACTATGGGCATTATGTTCTTTCAAACAATTCTGTAGGGCTCTCCAAATTAAAACAAAGGCAAGATCTATCTACAAAGTTCACCTGAAAGTATTTGTAGAGATAATTAGAATACTGGATCTGTTCATTAACATTTCAAATCTCATTTAAATGTAAATGGTAATATTCTCTTTCTGCAACACTAGGTAGTTAGTGTCTTTCTTGAGTAATAAGTAATTTGTTCCCAATTAGGTGTAAGAATAGATTTAAAAAAAGAGAGATAAATCAAATCCTGATAAAATTCAGAGTTACAATGATTATCAGCATGGGAAGGGCAGAATTGAATAAAACAACTCTGTTGTCATTACTATAATCCTCTGAAAAATGCAACAAGTTCAATGAAGATGTGGTTGCATTCCTTTGCAAACCCAACACCAAAGTTGGAAACAGGGAAGATATATTTGAAATAAATATGACTATGGAAAGCTCTAGATTATTTAAGAAATTATGGTTAATATTACAAAAACATATTCATTTATACATGTACAGATTACAGAGTATAAAATAAACACATTTAACTGCTTATAGGTTTTAAGGAAAAAAAATTAAATTAAAAATAATAAAACATATACAAATTTGCTTTATAATACAATGGTGTTTTCAAATATTGAGAGAAAAAAACAAAACCTTTATTATCTGTTAAACAATGGGTTTATTTATCACCTTCATTACATTTCCATCCAATGATTAGTTTATCAAGTCACTTACAGAGACTTTAAATAGTGTCCTTCTCATATGTGTTTTAATAATTTAGATTATGATTATCATCTTCAGATTTAATTCTTCATGTGAGTAATTTACTATAGCATACAACCTTAGAGATAGCATATTTTCAACATTAATATTCAGTTTTTGTCATTGTGAATTTATATGTGTTTATAATATACTTGATGATATCAACCCTGGCTTTTTAATAACTTCCACCATACCCCAGTCTACCTACAAATGATCCCTTTTGTAGTATAAATATATTATTATTGCCAAAATTATCTAGAATTTGTCTTTTGTAAAAGAAATGCAGACACAAGCATGGAGCAGAGACTGAAGAAACAGACAACCAATAACAGGTCCAATTTGAGATCTATCCCATAAACAAGCATTAATACCCATCACTATTCATGGGACTGTGTTATGCTTGCAGAGGACAGCCTGGAATATCTGTCCTCTGTGAGACTCTAGCTAGTAGCTGACTGAAACAAATGCAGATCCCTGCATCCAAATATTTGATGAAGCAAGAGAAAACTTAGGAGAAAGTTGGAGGAAGGGTTGTGATCCCTGAAGTGGATAGGAACTCCACAGGAAGACCAACAGAGTTAATTAATCTGGACCCATAAGACTTCTCAGAGACTGAGCACCAACCAACAAACATACGTGTGTTAGACTAAGGCTCCCAGCACATATATAGTAGACATGGAGCTGAGTCACCATGTGCGTTCCTCAACAACTTTAGTGGAGGCTGTCTCTCAAGCTGTTGCCTGTCTATAAAATCAGTTCCCCAACAGGACTGCTTTGTCTTGCCTAATGCTTCAGAGATTTGACAGGCCAACAAGGGGATATACGCAGATCTGAGCCAACCCTCTAAGAGAAGAACAAGAAGAAGTATAGGAGAGAGACATTTTAAGAAGTACCAGAAGATGAGAGAGCAATTTAGAAATTTAAAAATTAATTTATTAAAAATAAAATGTGTAAACATATAAGTTCATATAAACATTCTATTTAGTTTATTTAATGTTAACTACTTTTAAATTTAGAACTATGCATTAGTTTTTCTTGGTGCTTGCTTATTAGCCTAAACTATATTGACTCTAATACCCAGAATTGTACAATGTCAAAAACTGATTTCTTAAATTGATGATGTTAGAGGTATGGAAATTGGCTGATGATGAGACCTTAATTTTGTACACCCATGAGTAACATGGATTTCGTCATCACTCCTAAATTCCTTTTACCATAGAAAGTTGCTGTAATAAGAGCCGTCAGCAAGACATCAAGTCCTTACTCAATATAAAATATATAAGAATAAAGATCCCGGTGTTTCCAGATTCCATAAAAAATAGAATCCTATTGCAAACAGTCTCACAGAGACAGAGGGAGAAGAAGAGGAGGGGAAAGGCAAAGAAAGGAGAGAGAGGGCAAGAAAGCAAGATGGAGAGCAAGAAGCAGAGAGAGAGACAGAGACAGAGAGATAGAGAGACAGAGACACAGAGACAGAGACAAAGACAGAGACACAGACACACAGAGAGATACAGAGAGACAGGGAGACAAAGACAGCTTCTAAATACTAGCTTATCATTCAATATCATTCATGTGCTAAACTGTCTTTTCTAGTACTTACTACATACTGTTGATTTGTACCCCACATTTAAATATCATCTTATCCAAGGGAACATGATTAAATAGTCAGATACTATAATGTTACAAGAAAATAAAGTCAAATGAGCTTCTGTCTTTTCGAAAAGAGATGCCAATTGTTTGATCTACGATTAATGTATCCACTTAGAATAGAAGCCTGGCCAAAATATTAATCATAAATCCACCTGAAGGTTGACCCAGTTCTATATCAAATGTAAAAATGAATCATCATATTGAAACAATTCATAATGAAGAGAAAATACAGAACGTGATCTCCAGTTAGTTCCTGCGTAGCATCTTTTATAATTATTTTCATTATTCACAGCAAATACTTTAGTAGCTGGGCTATCTGACAAAATAGTCTATTTTTCTTGATATTGTGCTTTCTAATTTTTGATAGGTAACAACTTATTGTTTATGGCTATACACAGTGATATACACCCTATAGAAATTGTTAATACTTTTATAATGATGATACAATTAATGACCATTTCTATGAACTCATAATTTGAACGCACTACACTTATGTTCATGAAAACTAGCAAAAGTCGAGAATCTCTTACATCTTTAAAAGTTTAAACAATATATGCTGTGGAGATATGCACATCTCAGAGACATATATTTTACAAGGTGCCTCATAAATTGGATAAAAGGAACTATTTGAATTTGTATTAGGATGGTGAGCTTCTGTGTGCTCAGGAATTAATTATCTGTGTGTTCTGGTGGTATATCATCTAAGCTTTCTGAGCTAGACCTTATATGCAGTAGTGATGAAGGGGGTGACTCTAATATGTGACTGAAATATCTACTTATGAACAGCCCAAATTCCATATGTCGGGCACTGCTTCAAATTATATTTGCTTTCTTTTTTCAATTGTTTAGATAAATAAGAAATTCCTCTTATGTTTTTAAGCATGCAAACAGTAAGATTTGAAACATCATTAGAACATATCACTTTGACATGTTAATTTTGTGTTATCTGTGTTTCTTTTTGTTTGATCTTTATTTCTTTTAATTTTCAAGACAGAATTTCTCTGTGTATGCCTGGCTGTCCTGAAACTCACTTTGTAAAGCAAGCAGGTCAGGAACTCAGATATCTCAAGGTCAAATAAGAAGCAAGGATTGAAGAAAAGATCTACAGAGACAGCCTCACCTAGAGAACCACTCCATATACAGCCACCAAACCCAAGCACTATTGCTGACACCAAGAAGTGTTTACTGACAGGAATCAGACATGGATATCTAAGAAGCTATATGCCAGAGTCATATAGATACAGATGAGGATGCTTGAAGCTAAACATCAGACTGAACTCGGGCACCTCAACGAAGAAGCTAGAGAAAGGACAGAAGAGCTGAAAGGGTTTGCAACCCCATGGGAAAAACAACATGTTCAACCATCCAAACCCTCCAGAACTCCTAAGACTAAAACACCAATGAGTACACATGGAGAGAGCTATGGCTCTAGTTGCAGATGTAGCAGAGAATAACATTTTCTGGCATCAATGGGAGGAGAAACCTTTGGTCCAGTGAAGGAATATTTCTCCCCCACCCCCCAGTAGGGGAATGCTAATGAACTGAGGTGGAGAAAGTGGTTGGGAGAGGGAGCACCTTTTTGGAAGCAAGAGAGGGAGGATAGGGGATGGGACTGGGGACAAAGGGGATAACATTTGAAGTGTAAATACAGAGAATATCCAATAATAATAATAAAAACACATATTGCTCTTTGGAACCAACACACGGATTGAACTATACCTTTCTTTTTATATCATTATTTTTGTTAGGCATCCAATTTCATCCTTTCTAAAATAAACTCTCAAAACATGAGTCTATTTTTCTCTATTTATGTTCTTTTTACAGTTATAGTTAACATCTGCCTATTTGTTGGCAAAATGCCATGCCTTGCTAGGTTTCTCTTAACCAGAGTAGCTTGTTTCATTGCCTAGTTTCTATGCATTTGTAGTTTGGGTAACCTATATCTGCCCATCATACAGGAATGATTTTAGGATTCCATTAATTCTAACCCATGCTGCTGGATGTAATAAAGAACAAAAACATTATTTGATTAAAGGCATTATTTCTATATTTTTTTACTGATAATATTCTTTTTTCTCAATATTTGAATGCCACATACATCATTAAATTGCTATTAAGGAAGGAGGATAACATTTGAAATGTAAATATATAAAATACCCTTTTAAAAAAGAGATAACAAAGGGAAAAAAAATAAAGTTCAATGAAAAGCTAACTTATTGAATGCAAGACAGCAACCTGATTCAGTAGGACAGGCATGTTATAGCTATTCCCAATTGTCATTTCTACTATATCAGGAATGAACTACAATTCAGAAATGGAAACCACACCTGTGATCCAGTCCTTAAAGCTGGGTGTCGAATAATTTTTGTCCAGGTTTTAAGTAATAGTGGCCAAAAGAGCTTATGCCCAGGCAAGGTGGTACATACCTTTAAACCTAGGAGAAAGAGGAAAGCAAATCTTTGACTTCTAGGCTAGTCTGGGACAGATCAAATTCCAATTCAAGAACAGTTTAGGTCTAGGCATAGTGGTGTATACCTTTAATCTAGGCCATATCTTCTGCTGGAGCCCTACATAAGGACAATGAAAGAAAGAAGGCTTTCTTATCTTCACTGGCTGGATGGCACAGCTGCTGGAACCTACTTCTCCTGGATTCCAGATTATGCAGAGGACCACATAGAACATGTAGCCTTGTAGGACTGAGTAGACACTAGACTCTTGGACTTCCCCTTAACCACTCCCTGTTGTTCAGATAATTGCACTTCAGCTATTCTAATAATTTACCTTAATATATAGAGACATTCCATAAACTTTTGTGATTCTAGAGAACCCTAATTAAGACAAGGCCATTGCCCCTAAACTTTGATATTTAAGTTTAATCCCAGGATCCATGTAGTAGCAAAAATTGACCTTTAAAAGTTTTCTTTGACCTCCAGGACCTGATACCCAACATATTAAATGTAGCAAAATTTATAAATTAAAATAATTAACATATTATGTGTATAACATCTTAATTTAAACTTGGACATAATAAAACTTACCAGTTTTTGTTTATTAAAGGAGATGAAATGTGCTAACTTGAAATCATTTTACTACTACAGAAAAAGATTCTATTTACTCTTGTGTAGATAAGAAACTATTTGTCTGGTACTAAGGAGATTGATTAATTTTAAAGAGCAGAGGTCCTAGGGACAATTGAAATGAAAAATTCTTACCAGCACACAATGAAATTTGCACAGATGTTAGTGAATGTGGCACACACAGCATACAATTAGGTATAGAATATATCTTCATTCCCTCGATATGAGTTGAATCTAGAGGAAGTGTTGATTGCCCAATAGAAACTGCATTTGGTGCAAGTACTTTGTTACCAACGATTCTCCTGATTGCCATTAGATCCCTTGCATTATGGAACAGTCATGCATTCATCCCCACAGTAGAGAATATTTAACTTTGATTGCAACCATATTCTTACTGGTCAGCAGAAGACAGTTCTACTTAGAAAAGCAGAGATATCAGTTGACTTTACTGGGCTGTTCACTCACATGGCCTTTGAGCAGAGAATAGGACAGGTTCAGGATGGCAAAGACAGACTTGTCACTTTTGTATTATTGTTTAAGTCTTCTTCTACAAACACATATATAAACATAAAACAAAATTTTGATACCACCTCCCTTTTTTATCTTCTAGGTCTGTAAATCATTAACCAAATTATTTATTCTCACGTATTAGTAATGATGTATTCATAAAGAGCGTGTGATGCAGAAAATAAAACCATATTAATAGTTCCTCAGTTTGCATGTCAGAGTTTTTAGTATGTAAGAGTTAACACCAAACATGATAACAACTAAATTATGGCCTCCTAAACTTTAGACAGAGAAAATGATGAACTTACTATTAGTATTGGCCATACCCAGTTCAATGCTTGAAGCCACAATTACGCTCATACCTAAACCACACAAAGATCCAACAAAGATAGAAAACTTCAGGCCAACCTCCATTATGAACACTGATGTGAAAATACAAAATAAAATTTTCACAAACTGAATCCAAAAATACATCAAAACAGCCATCCATCACGATCAAGTAGGCACACAGGGATGCAGGGGTGGTTCAATATACGGAAATCTATCAATGTAATCCACAATATTAACAGATTCGAAGAAAAAAATGATCATCTTATTAGATGCTGAGAAAGCATTTGACAAAATTTAACATGCCTTCAGGTTAAAGGTTCCAGAATGATCAGAATTCAAGCCTCATACCTAAACACAGTAAAAGCAATATACAGCAAACCAGCAACCAAACTAAATGGTGAGAATTTCAAACTAAATTGTGAGAAACTTGAAGCAATCCCACTAAAATCAGGAACTAAACAAAGTTGCTCACTCTCTTCTGACCTATTCAATACAGAACTTGAAGTACTAACCAAAGTAGTTAGACAACAAAAAGGAGGTCAACAGGATGTAAATTGGAGAGGAAGAAGTCAAAATATAAGTATTTGCAGATGATATGGCTGTATACATAAGCGACTTCAAAAATTCCACCAGGGAGTTTTTCAACCTGCAGAATAACTTACGCAAAGTGGCTGGATATAAAATTAATTCAAACAAATCAGTAGCCTTCCTCTACTCAAAGGATAAACCTGCTGAGACAGAATTTAGGAAAAGGACACCATTGCTAATACTCACAAACTATATAAAGTACCTTGGTGTGACTCTAACCAAGGAAATAACAAATTTGTATGACAAGAACTTCAAGCCTCTGAAGACAGAATTTGAAGATCTCAGAATATAGAAAGATTTTCTATGCTTCAAAATGAAGGATCAAGACAATGCATTTTCTAAATGAGTACAGTAATCACAGGGTAGTTGATATTTAGCATTTAAGATTAATGTGGTTTCGTGTATGGTTTGTTTTTAATGTGGTAATTTTTTTTAACCCATACTGCTTGATGTTCTTATAGACTATGTAGCAATATGTCATATAAATAACCTATAATATACTTAGTAGCAATTGGTCAAATAAATTGTTTGTTCTTACATTTTTTAGTCATTGTCAAACTCTTTTCCCAAAGTGTATGTCACAATGTTCCTAGCTGGCTCTTAAGAATATGAAAGTGTCTTTTACTCTGTCTTTTTTTGAAACTTTGTAATTAACACTCAAATAATTTTAGACTGACAACTGAATGTCTTTTTCACCTTGTAATTGCATTATATATTTTCTCAATGAATTGTTGTTGGAAAATTTTCAAATATGAATTCATCCAATACATTGATTTTTTTGTTATTTGCTGTATTTTTAAAAAATTCTTTTATTCATTTACATTCCAGTCCTTGCCTCCCCTCCTGTTTCCCCACATACACAGTTTCTCATCCCATTTCTCCTCCCCCTTGATCTCAGAGGGTGCTACCACCAGCAGGCATTCCTCTTTCCTGGTGTCTCAAGTCTTTCCAGGATTAGGCACATCTTTTCCCACTGAGAACATACCCAGCAGTTCTCTGCTATGTATGAGCCAGGGTCCTCAGACCATCCCCTGTCTGCTGCATGGTTGGTGGCTCCCACTGGTCAGGGTTAATTGAGACCATAGGTCTTCCTATGGGGTCACCCTCCCCTTCAGCTTCTTCAATCCTTCTCGTAATTCAAACTTAGGGTTCCCCAACTTCAGTCCAATGGTTGAGTTACATAACTGCTTCTGTCTCAGTCAGCTGCTGGTAAAACCTCTTAGAGGATAGGCTCCTATCTGTAATCACACAACAGAATTATTAATAGTGTCAGGCTTTGATGTCCCCCATCCCCATGAGAAGGATCCCAAGTTGGAACCTTCACTACACTACCTATCCTTCAGGATTTTCTCCATTTTTTTTTTTTTTTTTTTTTTTTTTTTTTTTTTTGTCTCTGCAGTTCGGTTATACAGAAACAATTATTGGTCAGAAACTTTGACTGTGGGTAGGTAACCCTGTCCTTCCACTGGGGGCCCCATCTACTTACTTAAGGTGGATTCTTTGAGTTCTGTCTCCCCACTCTTGGTCATTTAAGCTAAGACCTCCCTTGAGTCTTGAGTGTTTCTTAATTCCAAGGTCTCTGGTATTTTCTAGAGAGTTTCTACCTCCCACACACAAAAGCTGCATATTTTCATTCATTCTCCTAGCCCTCTGGGCTTCTCTCCTGCCCAACTATACCTGTTATTCTTCCCTTTACTCCTGCCCCTCCCATTTACCAGCCAGCTCCCTCCCTCCCTTTACCTCCTGTGATTATTTTGTTCCCACTTCTAAAAGAGATTTAAGCATCCTCAGTTGGGCCTTTCTGCTTGTTAAACTTCTTATAGTATGTGAGTTGTATCCTAGGTATACTGTATGTACTTTTTGGCTAAAACTCACTAATCAGCACATATCATGCATATCTTTTTGGTTTTGACTCAGGATGATATTTTCTATCACCATCAAATTGCCTGAAAAATTAATGATGTCCTCATTTTTAATAATTGTGTAAATGAATCACATTTTCTGTATCCATTCTTTGGGTGAGGGACATGTGGGTTGTTTCCAGTTTCTGGCTAATATAAAAAAGGCTGTTATGAATATGGTGGAGCATGTGTCCTTGTGTTATGGTCTAGTCCCTTTTGGGTATATACACAGGTATTATGTAGCTGGGTATTGTGGAAGAACTATTTCCAATTTTCTGAGGAACTGCCAGATTGTTTTCCAGAGTGGTTTAATACAGGTCTATCTCCTGTTGTTGGATATTTATCCTTCTAGAATTATATAAAAGGTGGAAAAGTTATATAATGACAATTATTTAAATTAAATAGTTATAAATTAAAAAATTAAATTTGAAAAACTGTTCACTCATAAAAAATTATATGCAGTAATCAAGAGAATGGCTAGCGAGGTCTGAGGGGTGTAGAACAACTTTCTGCAACTTTATCTGTAACTGAAATTAATTGAAATAACAAAGGGACATTCAAGGTTGAAAACATAAGGCATAATGTTCCTGCATGCCAAATACTTTAACCAGGAAGTTGGAGCATCATTATATAATGGGAAGTTTAAAATCAAGTAGCATTACTAAGAACTGGACATAAAGCATATGGCCATGTTCATAGTTTTACATTATCTAAGCAATCTGTAAACCACTGCTTTCCTGAGAGTGAACTATTACTTTAATTTTGGTCAACATCTGGGATTTTTGCATTAGTGAATAACCTGGCAGTAAAAAGTACAATGGCACATACCAGGGGTGCTATGTGGCAATTTTTTTTTATTCTCTCACGTAGCATATTTAAAATAAAGCAAGATGATTGCACTTTTATTAATGCAACAGACTGACAATGGGATGTTCATGGTTCTCATCTTTGTTTTTGTAATATCCTAGTACCCAATTATCTTTTACTATGTTTGGGACTGAAAGGTACTACTTGTATTGTGAATACCGGAATGAGACTTGCTCACAAGGAACAAGGGATTCCTCTAAGAAATGCTAGTAATTTTGCATTTATTGTTTATATAGCTGCAGCCTCCAAAACTCTGCACTAATACATTGTGGTAATAACACTACTGAAGGACATACAAAGGCATAGGAAGGAAGACAGTGGAAGTGACTTCAAAAACTAATAATTCTGTATATTTCCTTCACTCTGTAGGAATGAAGGAATATGTGAGTATACTAGCTTGATCTTCTGAAACTGGATAAACTTCTATTCTGAACATAGAGTGGGTGGGCAAAAAAAATGTTACTAGAAACAATGGTAAGGCTTAAGGAATTATATAACAAATTATAGAAAGTCTATAAAATTAAAATAGTACAATCACACTATAAAAGTCATCATACAAAATTCGTATGGAATCATTTTACAATATGAGAGAAATAGATCTAGTGTGTTTGTGAGTGTATGTGTGTGTGTGTGTGTGTGTGTGTGTACTGGTTTATTTTATTTTTTATTAAATCCTTTTAATTATGAAACTATTCCAAGAAAATAAAATGATTTAGCAGAGTAAAAAAACATGGTACAATCCAATATCTATACATATATATGAAGGTGTCACAACAGAGTTAAATATCTTCTGCAGTTAATGTGTACCAATGAAAAATAGCAGGATAAAATTGTCCCTTCTTTTTGATTTTCTTCATTCGGGGGAAAAAAGATCATCCTCGTGAGCATTGTTGCCAGGAGATCTCCATTATATGTAATATTATAAAGTACAGGTAAAGACAATTATCTAAGCATGACATTGGGAAATTTATAAAATATTTATGTATTGTTCTTTTATGGATAGATCAAAAAATAAAGATGGAATGTAAAGAACAAGTTAATTGAGTATAATCATACAATATAAACTTTATGAAATTTCTATCTTTCAAGATTTAACAAACATCTAACAAACTTAAATAAATCTTTAGTTATGTATGCTTATCATTCTATTTACATGCTTAACTAATTTTAAAGCGAATATATCAACTACAGATTTTTTTATAAAATTGCTATATACTATAGAGAGTAGAAAATAGAAAAAATCAATATACACATTAAAACTAGTCTGCTAGATTAAGTTCATTTGTTTAGAAAGCTTGAAAGTTTGAAGAGTCAGTCTGAATTTTGTAATTCATGCTAGTGAATAAAACATGCAAATGTCATACTGATTACTTTCTGAACAAAACACACAAACTTAAAATTCTTACATTCTGTGGATGTGTTGCCTGTGGCAAAAAATAGCAAAAGTGTAATTTTACAAGTTTTCTATAATGATAAGTTCTGAGAAGAAGGAAATATAGGGTTTTATAATAGAAAGTGGTCCTTTAGAATGCTATTTTAAGCAATGTAGTTAGCATAGCTGGAATGATTTTTGGTAATTTTGTTAGTGACTTTGGGAGCTGAAAAACAGACCAATGAACATATCTGAGAACTTTATCAGCATGAACAATGTTTGGACTTATGAAAAGAGAGCAAGTGAGTGGAGGATGTGAAAGAAGAGGAGCAATCATTTCAATGGAGTGAAGCAGAAATAAAAGTAGATGCATTTCATTGGCACATAGCAAGATTGAGAGTGAGTATCCCATGGAACTCTTTTGGTCATAACAATCACTCTAGCATTTGCTTGAAAAGATATAGGACACATTATAGGGGTACTTACCTCTTAACGAGGTTTGTTGTGACTATTATATTGAGAATAGTCTATAGTGAGGAGATAAAAAACTTGAGAAACCATCACAATATTCTGGAAGGCAATTAGTGGAGTTTCAATCAGATTCAAGTAGTGCTAAGACAATTAGCCATTTCATATTTGTACTATAATTCAAAATGACTAGAAAGTAAGATAATTTATACTTTACTTTCTTTGAAGTTATTAGTACCCAAAAAGTTAGGTGAGCAGATTAAGAGACTTGTCTGAATACTAATCCCAGAAAGTTCTGAACACCCCAGAAACAACTCACAGACTATATAAAGTTCAAGAAAAACAAAGGCCAGAAAAAAAAAGAAAAGAAAATGAAAACCATTATGCTTAATCTTTACACACCAAGAAAATTTTGACTATTTCCGGGTTACATCTTGTTTTACATGTACTTTGTGCTCATTGTAACTAGTAAGATTTTTATTAGTAAGATTTTTACTAGTAAGATTTTAAGGCATACTATCAAACCTTTTAAAAAATCAAGTACTGACAAAATGTATTCATATAATGTTATGCAAAAATGCTTTTAAAATCTGTACTTTTTTCTTTGTTTTTTAAAATAAGGTTGTTCAATTAGAGAGAGAGAGAGAGAGAGAGAGAGAGAGAGAGAGAGAGAGAGAGAGAGAGAGAGAGAAAGAGTGAGAGAGAGAGAGAGAGAGAGAGAGAGAGAGAGAGAGAGAGAGAGAGAGAGAGAGAGAGAGATTTGTCACGTTTTCTAAGACTCAAGTTCCAATCCTGGGATTGACATGGAATAAGATAAAATGGGAACCTTACTACTTGTTTTCTGATATTCTAAGGAAAATTGTGGCACTCATGTACACAAGCACACACACACACACACACACACACACACACACACACACACACACACGCACACACACATTGTTCATGTGCATTTAAAGCAAAAATACACAAACATGCAGAAAAAATAAATATAATTTAAAAATTCTTTAAATAAGTTAGTCTTTTTTTAATGTAAAGAAACATGGCATGATATGACTTTTAATCATTTTGTTCCATACTCCCCACATACCTAGATTGGTATTTAATAATAATGATAAGTTTAAAATTTCATATAAATACTATGTACTATAGATATGTGAAACTGTTTCACACAGTAACAAAATATTCAATCAAGTTTCTGTGCTAAGGATAGAGCATCTTATGGACTACTAGGTGATTTCATAAACAAGACATTAAACTTTAGGCTCATAAAATTTCTTTATGATTAATGATATTTCTGACTTGTTATGTGTGTTGTTTATACAGCCAATAAAAATGTGTCTCCATGGCAATGGTGCAGTAATTTGAGTCATTGCAATTCTATGTATCGGACAACTGCGACAATCTCTAAAGTCTGGTTTCTAGGTTGGCAATAGTTACCTTTACTTTTATAGATGGTAAAATGACCCAATGATTCTCTGTCTCAAATGGTCACAAATCTGCCAAGAATTCTAGGCCTGCCCCATAAACACAATGCTTAACAATGCTTAGAAAATATTTGTTTTTTATTGCTGACATATAACATATCATTGATAGAGGTAGAGACTTTTATGTTCTTGTAAAACTGTAGAGGAAGAAAAACACTTATTTTTCTAAATTACATGATTGGTACTTTGTCTTTAAGGCTATGATTTGTTATTACAATAAGAAATATGTCTAATGGTTGTATTTAATTTTAAACTACAACAAATATATCCAGTCCACTATTTTCAGTACTTTTACTACAAAGTTATGAATTCTGTCCCAATATTTTCTTTAACAATTCTAATATTTTATAACATGTTGACCCTCACATTTATATATCAAAATCCAATACCTTTTTCTTATCTTTAGATTCTATATCTGAGAAGTGTTACAAGTAAATGTGTTCTTAATAATGATAATACTTGTGTTATCTTTATAAATTACAGATGTTCTAAGGGTACAGTGGCTTCCTCTGTTATCATACAAATATTAATAAAATGAATCACAACTTGCCAGAGAGATCCTAATGATTGTGACTGATGAGGAAATCATTTTCCAGATATTGAAGAAGGAATAGTTCATCTGGTAATGGGATAAATGATGTGAATCACAATTATTTTCACAAATTAGAACAATGAACTCTGTAAGCAAATGCCGTGGATGGTCTTCCTTTCTGAACTTTTGTGTTGCCACAGGTACTTGTTAGAGATGCACGCAGCAAATGCCAAGTTTTTGACCAATTTCCTTTCAGACACAAATGTTCCTTTCATGAGTAGTGATTATTGTTATCCACTATAATAACATCCAGAATAGTATGGCAAATGACATTTCATCCATTTTATTCTTAGTACCAGATTGCTCCCTTTCAAATACTTTTGTTGTTAGATTTTTTTTCTTTTCTTCCTTCTAATTTTTATTGGATTTTTCTTAGAACACTTGTATTCATTGAGTTCCACCTAAAAATTGATAGTTGAAACTTTCTTGATTCACTTCCCATATTTTTCTGTTCTCTGAGTATGGGAAGATAGGCTTTTATGTACTAGTGGCACTATTCTAGAGCGTCAAGTCCTGTGCTGTGACCCACATACCCTGTACCTTCTGGATAAGTTTCCTCACTGTTCTGATGCATTTACTTGAAACCTGATTTCACTGCCACACTTGGATGATAGTGTTTTTACGCTCACCTGACAGCATTTCTCTATATGGTAGTCTGCCCATTTCATCTAACATCATGGCCTGCTTGCTCCTGCTGATCATGTTACATGTTCAGTAGTTTTCTTCAAATATTTGAAATGAATTAGTTCCTTCTATTCTTGTCAGTTATCCTGTACAAATTATATCATTCTGAGCTATTTTCATAGCATTTGTCATATCATAATCTGGAATTTTATTATCACATGGCTCCTTCTGTATCTGCTGCCTCTCTCTGCTAGAGAAAGGGAGGACAAGCACTTACTAAGAAAATAATTATTTGTGTTTTATTTCCCAGTAAACACTTTTAGGCTCTTACATTTCACTGAATACACCAATGATTAATATAAGACCTATCACATGTAAGAACATCATTAAAATAATTTTCAAATATAAAAATATTAAGTAATATCTGAAAATTGATAACAACATAATTTATTAGAATATGATCACAATTATCAATCATAGAATATTTTACCTAAGATGGGTGTGGCTCATGTTTCTGGAGATAATTTTGTTGGATCTATATTTTCCTTTGAATAGAAAAATATACTTTGTTTAAATCATCATTCCTTGTTGCACTTAATAACCAACCAGAATTTTAAATTAAGAGAAAGTTTTGAGGCCCCAGGGAGTGAGAAAATCTTGTGGGGTGGTAATGGGGTGAGGGGGACATCTTCTTGGCAAGTGAGACATGGGGGATGGCTAAGGATGTGTGGGATGAGGAACAGTCAGAGGGCAGACAAGAATAACAAATGTAATGTAAAAAAGAGGTTTAAAGTATAAACCTCTGTCAACACACACATGCACACACACACATGCACACACACACACACACACACACACATGCACACACACACACACACACACAGACACACACACACACACACACACACAGAAATAGAGAGAGAGGGAGAGAGTTCTTATATCTATACTTTCAAACTGTTTTGACATTGAACTGTAATTCCACAAAACACCATTGACAATATGATAAGAGTACTCTAATTAATTATTCTACTAATGACTTAAAGAGTTATTAGCTATGCATGTGCATCTGAGGGAGAATATAAGCTCCTTAAATATATTTCCAACAACAATATGTTACAGAAAAATGTTTTGATTCCTCTCTGTATTTATTCGGACTTTATGAATTCAATCTCTATGGTGCCCATGGAAATCCCACTCATAGCATCTGTGATGGCTATTTTTCATCATTTTGACTGTTTCTGGAATGTACTACACTGCAAAAATGGATAAGACACTTGTAACGCATCTGTTACATGATTTGAAATGGGTGAATCCATCTCTAGTCCTGACATTTGGAATTGTAACATACATAACACTGATCCATATCTTGAGATGGAAAACAGACATCATTAATTTGGACCCTGAGGTGGGAAGACACAGACCTTTAATCTAGCCATACTTTCTGTTGGCAGTTTGTTTGACCTTACCTTCTTAGCACATTCATTTTATTTCTCTAGCAAGGGAGACCACATTGTTTGTGATTCCAGCATATACTGAAGAACAGCTGTGACAGCCACTGATTGTAGATTGAGCATCTACTGAATTCTTTAACTTTTCCTTTACAACTAGACATTGCTGTATTAACTGGAGTGCAGCTAGTTGGAAAAAAAATAGAGTATGTTTATATATTTAGTATGTATATATTTAAACATGAATATATTATATATACTAACAAAATTGCACACACACATACATAGATATATAGAGAGACAGAGAGACAGAGACAAAGAGAAAGATAGAGAGAGACAGAGACAAAGAGAGAGACAGAGAGAGACAGGGAGACACAAGGAGTGATTGAGAAAAAGGTTCATTGTATATGCTCTTACTCTAAAAAAATCCCTGACAAATGCAGCAACATACACAATTTTCATGAAGAGTGTCTCCCAAAGGTACAAGGATGAAAACTCTATCCTCAGCTCTTAGAAAGCAATACAACATTTCCAAGGCAGGGCCTTGTGGAAGGATGCTTTGTCATTGCAGGCATTATTCTGAAGAAGACATTGATATTGGGGACTTTTTTCTCTGTCTAGCCATAAACAGACTCCTACTTTAATGCACTACACTGTTTATTCTCAGGTTTGGAAGTAAAACTGCCAATGACTAAAATCATGAGACAAAATAACCTTCCCATTCTTTTCTGCTTTGGGTTGGTGTCTATTTAAAGCTGCCATTTTGAAAGTGATGGAAATCTGAACAGAACATCTATACATTTTAACTAGTTTCCTTACAATTTGTTAATGTTTTTTAATAAAAGCACTAAGATTTGAGTGAAGGGAAATTCAGTGTTAAACTTTCATTGATTTTGTTCAAATTGGATTATGCATATAATTTTCTTATCCCTTTCTGAATCAGCAAAAGGTCTTAATCTCTTCTTTATATTGTTGAGTCTTTATGAAAAAAAAAAAACACTAAAGACTTCATAAAGCGGAAAATATTATGATTTAGTTTTATGTGTACAAACAAACCTGTCCAAGGTATGAATTCTATGAATTTCTGTTCAAAATATTTTTTATAAAAGTATATACATTGCTGAAAGTTTAACTTTGAAGGTTATTTTCCAGAGGTCCTTTATATGGGAATAAATTAGCACACTAAACTAACTGGATCGATGGAAGTTCTATGCATTGCCCTACTGCTGTCCCTTTCCATTTGCACCTCTCTCTGAGGTGAGGGGCAGAGAGCCGGGCTTCTGAGATGCTGCAGCTGCTGCCCATTAGAACTGATCCCAGTCCATCCTTTCCCAGGTCCTCCCCTTCCTGAGGAAGTGAGAAACATGCAGTCAGATCCACCTCCGACTAGATTCCCAAGTATCTTCTGCCTTTGTTTTCTCTACAATATTTCTATCTCTATGTTCATCTAATGGCTTTATTTTGAATATTGTTAAATCCCTGTAGTTGTTATTTCAGGTATAGTTTGGATTTTCATTTATTTTTATTAATGATGTACTTTTGCCCATAATACTTTGAAATAATATTCTAACGTAGTATATAGTTTTGATATTATTTTCCTCCAGATAAAGTCTTCAAGAAAAAGTGCATTCATTCTGAATGACCTTCTAAAGAAAGTGCACACCTTGCTTAACACTGTTTCCCCCCTCCCTTGCCTCTATGAGTGTGTTCCCCCACCCACCCACTCCCTTCTGTCTTCCTGCCCTGGCAATCCCCTGCACTGGGGTATTGAGCCTTCAGAGGCCAAAAGCCTCTCCTCTTGTTGATTTTTCGTAAGGCCATCCTCTGCCCCATTCCAGCATCTGAAATAAAATACTAAAGATGTGTAGTACGTCCTAGCATTTTTTAACATGTCAAGTGGGATTGGATGTGCAACATCTTTCATTCTTTGAGGACTAACCATGCAACCTTGTGGACTTCCTCTTGCACTTACATCTTTTTGGAATTCAAGTATACCAAACAAACCTATGCAAACTTATTGGATGGTGTTTTAGTCCCTGGGAGCTGTGGTGTGCTTGGATAATCAATAATTGTTTTTCTTCCCATGGGGTTACAGACCCTTTCAGCTCTTTCAGTCCTTTCTGTAGGTCCTTCATTGGGGTCCTCATGAGTGGTTGGGAGAGGGAGCACCATCATGGAGGAAATAAAAGTGGAGGGATTATGAGATTGTGGGAACAGGATAACACCTGAAATGTAAATGCAGAGAATTTCCAATTTTTTTAAAAAAAGAAAAAAAGATAAAAGAATACCAAAAAAAAAAAAAAAGATTCCAGAACTTGTCTCCCATTGAATAAAGAGGTCATTTCCTAAAGAAAGAAAAAGAAAGGAAGAAAGAAAAAAAGAAAGAAAGAAAGAACAAACAAAAGTCTCTCTTCTGTAATTTTCCTCAGACAATTGACAGTATTGAATACAGAACACTGAAACTAGTGTTGAAATTAGAATGCCCAGTACATATGCAGGATAACCTGTACACTATTTTTAGAATCTATTTAAAGTAAGGCTATGAGAGATTACTGTGTAATTTCTTCTACCTGGAAAGCAATGCTAGTCACAGCAATAAGCTATTTGTGTTTGTTATGAGTGAATAAGCGATTAATCAAGAAGTTAATTATCTCATATCTGTCACATTTACTTCACTAATAACTCATACTTTTTCATTATTGCTTCACAGCTAATAAAGCAACTTCTTTTAAAATGTAATAAAATGAATAATATGGTCTTGAGATTGGTATAGTTTCAATACGTGATATTTCCTCGGGTAATTATGCCTCACTCTGGCATATTGTAACTGATCTATGCATACTTAACCAACAAATTCAATTTCCTTTTCTTTTACCTACATATCTATTTCTCTTTTTAAGCTTTTCTTTAAAGTTCCTTTAATTGGCCAGTAGTGGAAATTACAGCCTTTATACATCAGTTTTGGATCTAGGGATATAAACATCTCCAGATTCCACAGAGTAGCAATGTGAGGGCAAGGCTGGGTGAATGCTAGTTTTTTTGCCCATGCAGCAATTTATGCCTCCACATCGGTGTGAGTATGGACAACGTGAATTTCATTCAGTTTGTACTGAGTAGTAAATAAAATGCAGGAGTGAAGTATAAAAGGAGCAAACATAAGGTTTAGAGGATACAGGAGTGAGGTGTGGAGTGTGCAGGAGTGAGGTGTAGAGGAAGCAAGAATGAAGCACAGAGGCTGCAGGAGAGAGGTGTAGATGCTGTAGGAGTGAGGGGTATAGGGCACAGGAGTGAGGCATAGGTGGAACAGGTGTGAGGGATAAAGGAAGCAAGAGTGATGTTTAGAGTGAGCAGGAGTGAGGTGTTGAGGGTTCAGAAGTGAGGTACAGAGTTGCAGGAGTGAGGCGTAGAGGGAGCAAGAACAAGGTGTAGAGAGTCCAAGAAGTTGGATGGAGCAAATGGAAAATACCTAAAATCAAGAAATGAAGAATGCACTTACAAAAATTTTTGAGTAAATTATAGATATTTCTCTAGGAAAAAGCATCGATACTATCTAAAAGTGGCCCTTTCTCATTCAGGAAGACACACATTGGTTCTTGGGGCTTGATACCCATGAACTTAATCTACTTAGAGAGTTTCAGGCCTGAGGAACCCTGTGTCAGAAAAAATAAAAAGTGAATGGCATATGAGGAGAATGGATACCAAACTTGGTTCCCTGGACACCACAGCATGCATGTGAACACACACACACACACACATACACACACACACACGCACACACGCACACACACACACACATACAAATACACACAAAATAATTTACTTTTTATTAGTTTTTATTTATGTATTGAATTTTTTTCATATGTCCTGAATGTGGTTTCTCCTTCCTCTACCCACCCCAGTTCTTCCTCTTCTCAGGATCTACCTGGTCTGTTATTCAATACAAACAAAGAAACAAACCATAAAACAGAAACAAAAACCAGATATTTTAAAAACAAAAACAGACCAAGAAGCCAAGAAATGACAAAAATGTATTTGTATACTTTTATGCAAAAATGCTTAAAATTGTACATTTATCTTTGTTTTTTAAAATAAAGTTCTTCAATAAAAGAAACAAAAAAAGAAAAATAAATAAAAACAGAATGAAATACAACAGGTTACAATAAAATTTAGAAATCAGATTAGGGCAAAGCAAACAAACAGAAGGAAGAAAGCATAAGAAAAAACAAAATCACAAGAAACAGATTAAAGATGCCAAGACTACTCCTTTGAAATCCAATAAAGAAACTGAACTGGAAATCATAATACATATGGAAATAATATTATTAGACAAACAGATTTATAAAACACCACAGAGATATTTTTTCTGTTAGATATCTATGTTGGTTATTTTCCTAGTGTGATGCCCTTGGGAAAAGTATACTTTCTTGTTAAAGTGCTTATACACATAGCTTCTTGGAACAAAAGAGAGGCATGTGTCTTCTCCCTTCAGGTCTAGGAACTATCTGGTGTAAAGCCATTTGTCTTATTCAGGGTTTTTATTCCTGCACAAAATAGCATGACCAAGAAGCAAGTTGGGGAAGAAAGTGTTTATTCAGCTTACACTTCCATATCGCTGTTCATCACCAGAGAAAGTGAGGACTGGAACTCAAGCAGGTCAGGAAGCAGGAGCTGATGCAGAGGCCATAGAGGGATGTCACTCACTGGCTTACTTCCCCTGGCTTGCTCAGCCTGCTTTCTTATAGAACCCAGGTCTACCAGCCCAGGGATGGCACCACCCACAATGGGCTGGGCTCTCCCCCGTGGATCCCTAGTTGAGAAAATGTCTTACAGCTGGATTTCATGGAGGCATTTCCCCAACTGAGGCTCCTTTCTCTGTGATTAACTCCAGCTTGTGTCACATTGGCACAAAACCAGAGAGTACGCCATGCATAGCTTGAACATGCTACTTTAATCTCTACCAAAGACACTATCCTAGAAGAGCAAAAGCTCTAAGTTAGCAACCAATTGACTTGTCCATGTTCAGTGAGATGTGTCTGAATTGTCTTCATCAGTGAGGCATCATCCTATGGTTGCAGAGAGCAAGCTATAATCTTGAAAATAGCTGCAGGGATAGGGGTTGTGCATGTATCACATAGGCCAACAAATCAATTAGATTTGATCTGTCCCCAGTACCAAAATCTTCATATGGTGACAAGAGACACCCAGTTGGAGTTCTGTCTCAGTCATATTTTCGTACTTTCATTTTGATTGCTTTCATAAGCATATATATTTTAGCAGGCTTCTTGTGTATTAGGTTTCTATGCTATCCCTCAAATAACCCTTAATTTTATCTGTGACTCCACATATTTTCTACCTTTTATCCCTCCTCCCTCACTTTTTTAATTTGACCCTCCTCTTCTAGCCCCTTCCACAGCAATCTATTGTATTTTCCTGTTCTAGGGAGATCTATCTACTGCACCCTATTGATACCCCTTACGCTATACCTACATCAATGGTTCTACAAATTGCATTTTGATTATCATCAGCATTTAAGCAAATTTTTAATTGAGTTTTTTCTTTCATTCATTCATTCATTCATTCATTCATTCATTCTTTCTTTCTTTCTTCTTTCTTTCTCCCTTTCTTCCTTCCTTCACTTCTTTCTTTCTTTCTTTTTTTATCAAGCATCAAGGAGAGGAGAAACTCTTGGCCTTGTGAAGGGTCAATAACCCATTGTAGGGAAATGCCTGGATGGGGAGATGAGAAGTAGTGGGTGGGTGGGGGTACACTCTAATAGAGGCAGGGGGAGGGGGATGAGATAGGAGGATTACAGAGGAGAAACTAAGAAGATGACGTTTGTAATGTAAGTAAAGAAAATATCTCCCCCCCCCAATTTTTATTTTTTACTTATACTTGACAATTTTATAGAAAAGTAATTTGGGTTTTGTGTGTCTGTTTCTTTGATTTTTATCATTCTTATAACAATCAGTTCTATCTTAGGAAATTTTGAATCAATTTGTAAACATCTAAAATTTTTGTTTCAAAATTCTCAGTCACCAAACCCAGACAATATTCTGGATGCCAAGAACTGCATGTTGACAGGAGCCTGATATAGCTCTCTCCTGAGAGGCTCTGCCAGAGTCTGAGAAAGGCAGAGGTGAAGGCCTTCACACAACCACTGGACTGAGGATAGAGTATGCAATGGAAGAGTTAGATTAAGGACTGAAGGAGCTGAAGGGTTTTGCAACCCCATAAGAATAAAAACATTATTAACCAACCAGATCCCCATAGATCCCAGAGACTAAACCACAAACCAAAGCATAAACATGGAAGGACTCCAGCTGCATATGGAGAAGAGGGCGTACTTATCTGGCATCAAGGAGAGGAGAGGTCTTTGGCCCTGTGAAGGCTCAGTGCCCCAGTGTCAGGAATACCAGAGCGTTGAGATGTTGAGATGTGAGTGGTTAGGTGGATGGGAGTGGAAGCATCTTCATAGAAGCAGGGGGAGAGGAAGGGAATGGGACTGGGAAAAAGGTTAGCATTTAAAATGTAAATACATAAAATATCCATTGAAAGAAAAACAAATACTATAAAATTAATAAGTCAGAGAGGAAAGAAATCACATTTTGTTCTGTATAAAACTATTAGAACAGAAGTTCCTATTTCATGCAGTAAAAATGATCACTTTATGTATGATTTCAGATGTAACTTACTTTTCTTATCGTCAAATTTCTGGCATGCCCTTTCACATCAGTTGGAATCATATGCACGATTCAGGGCAAGAGTGTCTAAGTTCACAAAGCCGTGCGCATCCCCTGCTCTGGTGCCTGAAATGTCCTTCCACAAACACACTTTCCTTTGCTATTTACAGCAACTAATAATGCCGTCAATAAGATGGGGATTAATCCTGGGAATTATAGTTGGGGAGTAATATATGGGGTTTTGCAGCTGCCACTGTGTTGTCTTTCATATAATTATAACTTTAATTTTGTTCTGCACTTCAGAATCAGGACTTTACTTTTTCTCTAAATTGTAAGAACTAAAAACAGTCTATTTGCTACCAGTCACATTATTATATTCTTGCAGACTCTTTCTGGAACCTATTCTTTAGCATCAGGGAGAACTGAGTGCACCAGTCCTCTGGGAGGCCCTTTTATGATTCTTTTGTGTCTAAAAGAAATTATGAATAGTGTTTTCCTCATTTCTTTCTTTTAAAACTGCACTTCATAAGGCTGGATAAGCATAATTTTTTTCCAGCTGTTTCTATGGTTGCTTATTTTTTTTAGCACAGTTTTTGCAGCGCTGATTTCTAATTCATAGAACATTCAGTGCACATTGTTCTAAGTCAGTATGCATATTACTAAAAGTGTGCAAATTGGTTTCAGAAAGTTTAGGTACTTAAAACTATAATGATGTATATAAGCCTGTGGAAATCATTAAGATAAATGAAAATGCAATTTTTGCTAATGTTTTCTTTTAATTTTCTGCATTAGTCCCCCGTTGAAAGTTCCATGTGTGAAGAGACTAAGCTTAATTTTTAAAAATATACAGCTGTTGAGAAATGATTTACGTTTTGTAAATACTAGAAAGTTTACAAAAAAGTAGAAAACTTTCATTTAAACATTTATGTTCCTTGATAATCATTATTCACCTAATATTAGTAATTCTGATGTGTACAAAATTGCATACATTGTATTTTTTTCCTTTCTTTATAATATTTTAATGACAAATGACTTTGCATTGAGCATGTGGTACCAATAATTTCTGTTTAGAAGGAATGTTACAATTCATCAAAAGAAATTCTTTTAGCACCCACAAACCATAAAGTATACCTGAAATAACAATATTATCTTTAGCATTTTCTTTTCTGTTTGCATTAAATATTTCAAAACCATACCCACTGTTTTCCAGTCTATTTTTAGTAATATGTTAATTTTTACAAATATCTTCATTCAGAAAGTCCTGTGGGAAAAAAAAAAACACTTTGACTAAGGAACTATGAGATATTTGAAAAACAAAGAACATCTTTGCATGACTTCACATTGAATTCTTACACATACCCCACAATCACAATTAGTTCCGTGTCTTTCAAAGCCTCTGGTTTCCAAAATGAATAGGATTCAAATAAAGTTTGAAGGCATAGCACATTAAGATAAATTAAAATAAAAATATATGTGGGCAAATATTTGAATGGAAATGAAGCTGTATTTTGTAATAAAGAAATTAGACACAGTAAGCTGTAAAAATGTAATTCTGTTACAGTAAGAAAATTGGGAATTTGTGTTATTTATAAGTTAATTATTATGGACCAGTTTATTTGTTATTCGTTATTGTTATTAGGATTTTTCTAGCTATGTCAAACTCATCAATACTCTAGGCACAGTGAAATAATGCATTAACTGGGAGCCAGTGAAATAATGCATTAACTGGGAGCCAGTGAATTAATGCATTAACTGGGAGCCAGTGAATTAATGCATTAACTGGGAGCCAGTGAATTAATGCATTAACTGGGAGCCAGTGAAATAATGCATTAACTGGGAGCCAGTGAATTAAAGCATTAACTGGGGGCTGAGAGTTAAAGAAGTCAAAAAGTTTCTATTAATAGAAAAAAATTTCTGAAGCAATAGCACAAATTATTTAATACTACTCATGGGAGATTAAGAAATAAAAGCAAAAAACTGTTTGGGAAGTAAAAAGCACTGACAAGGAAGAACAGAAAGACAGGCATGCCAGTCCAAAGTCCAGAGGGAAAAGTTCACTGACCAGTCTCTGTGATGTAGACGAGGGTAAGGTTTTCTGAGGGGAGTGCTGATGCAGGCTTTAAATACCAGCACTGAGGAAGCACAGGCAGGCAGACGGATGTGCATTACAGGCCAGCCTGGTTTACACAGCAAGTTCTAGAACTGTCAAGGTGATACAGGGAAACCCTGTCAGAGATCACACACACAAACATGCACACATACACACACACGTGCACACTCAATGATTTATTGAATTATATATTATTTACTATACCTAATTTATTTATATAATTTCTATTAAAGTTTACGAATTATATATAGTATATATAATATTTCATGTTATATGTAAACCATATGTATATATATGTATATATATATATACATATATATTTATTCATTAGGGCTGATGTATTGATACATGGGAAAGTTAGATGTCTAATAGGTCTGTGTGGATATATCATTATAAACTCTTGAAGACTTGAATTAACAGATGGGATCTAAAGCATGTTGAATACATAGCATGTTAAACTACATGGCGTTTACTACTTTCCTCTTTATTCCCTTGATTTAGTCTTCCTTTTGTTTATTTGTTTCAAAGATTTTCACCTTTACTACTATTTCTTTCAGCCATTTATCTACTTATTGTCGTAATAGCTTATGTGAGAAAAAATGTATCACATGTTTAAAAAGAACAACTAAAGCAAATAGGAACATCTCCACACTTACTGCATATCTACAAACATTTCCACATTTAGGAGCCTTGAAGAACACTTCGGAGATGAAAGCTACTCTCAGAAAATACCTGAAATGAAATTCATGTCCTGACACATGAGGAATGTTTTCTACGCAAAAGAAAAAAACATGTTTATCTTCATTTTCTATAATCGGGTTTGCGTGGCTAAGGACTGTAAAGAGAAAATGATGGAGATATTCTCACAAGAAAATGGTACCTTGTTTTAACTTTTTTAATCTGAAACATAACTCTTACGATTACACAGTCTTTAAGAAATGAAGAGGTCTAGAAGTACACTATAGCTGCCTTTATATATGCCAGAAGAGGGCGCTAGATCCCATTAAAGATGGCTGTGAGCCACCATGTTGTCATTGGGATTAGAACTCAGTTTTTTGTTTGTTTGTTTGTTTTTCAATTTTATTGGATATTATCTGTATTTACATTTCAAATGTTATACCATTCTCCTCACTCCCCTCCCTCCTCCACCTCAACTTCTTTCCATGAAGGTGCTCCCTCTCCTAATCACTCTCCCCCTCAGTGCCTTGGCTGTTGATGGTGTTTTTCTTCCCATGAGGGTGTAAACCCTTCAGCTCATTAAGTCCTTCCCCTAGCTCCTTCATTGGGGTCCCCGGGTTCAGTGTGATGTTTAGCTTCAAGCATCCTCATCTGTATCTATATGACTCTGGGAGAGCCTCTGAGGAGACTTCCATGTCTGGTTCCTGCCAGTTAAAATTTCTTGGCATCAGCAATAGTGCTTGGGTTTGGTGGCTGCATATGTGGTGTTCTCCAGGAGAGGCAGTCTCTGTGGATCTTTTCTTCAATTCCTGCTCCTCTATTTGACCTTGTATTTCCTCCCGTTTAGTTCTCCCTTCATAGGACCTTGGGAAGAGGAATTAGTGCTCTTAACCACTGAGCCATCTTTCCTATAGTGATTATAAATATCTTAACATAACATCCTATTGTGTCAATTATTTTCTTTAATTGGATATTCTTTTATTTACATTTCAAATGTTATTTCTTTCCCAGTTTTCACTCCAGAAACCCACTATCCCTTCCCTCCTCCCCCTGCTTCTATGAGGGTGCTCCCACATTCACCCACCCACCTGTCCCGCCTCACCATCCTGAAATTCCCCTTTACTGGGCATTGTTCCCTGACAGGAGCAAAAGCCTCTCTTCCCATTTATAATACTATTTAACAAGATACATAAAACCCTGACTATTGCAAAATAATTTTTATTTTTAATTTAATTTTATTGTTTTGAGAAAATTTTAAACATAAATACACAGTCTTCACATTATTTTTCAAGTCTTTCTCCTCCACCCATCTCCACTCTGATACTCCTAACATCTTTATCGAGATTTATTGTTACATATTTATATGCTATAAACACACCATACTGATTTCCACTCAGTGTAGCTCTTGGTGCATCTGTTAAGGCAGAACACAACTTGAGTTCATACTTTTAGATTTTTAACTTAAAGACAAAATCTTGTCAACTGTTCTTTAAGAGGGGTGAATTAAAAACACAAGACCTGACTCCTAATATTCTAATTTAATTATCTACATTATAACCTGCAAAATGAACAAGAAAGGCAAGAGCAGAATGTCTGCCTGTTTTGATTACTAGTTTATGTTTAATTAATCATTCAATTCGTTTACATCCCAAATGATATTCCTCTTCCCAGTTACCCCACCACACACACCCCCATCCCACAACCTTGCTTTTCTCCCTCTTCTTTATTTCTTTGATGGTGTTCCCCAACCCATTCCCCCTCTCATGCCCCACTTCTCTAGCATCCCCTATGACGGGCCCTGAAACTTCCACAGGACCAAGGGTCTGCCCTCCCATTTATGTCAGACAAGGCAATTCTCTGTCACCTATGTCTCTGGAGTCATGGATCCCTTCCTGAGCACTTGTTTGGTAATATATTTCCTGGGTGCACTGGCAGGTCCTGCCAGATGCTGTGGATAATATTCTTCCTGTGTGGTTTCAATCCCTTCAGCTTCTGCAGTCCTTCTTCCAGCCTCCTGACTAGGACCAGGGCCCTTGAACTCAGTCTGAAGGGTGGCTCCAAGTATCAACATCTGTATTGGTCATCTGCTGGCTGAACCTCCCAAGGAGCATTCATACCAGATTCCTGTCAGCAAGTGCCTCTTGGCAAGAAAATGTCATTCTGAGGTAACCCAGACCCTGAAGAACACACCTGGTATGTACCCACTGATAAGTGGATATGAGCCCCCAAATTCACAATGCCCAAGATACAACCCACAGACAATAGGGAGCTTAGGAGGAAGGAAGACCAGGATGTGGATGCTGCAGTCCTTCACTGAATGGAATGGTGGGTGGTGGCGGGTGGGAGAGCCTGGGAGGAACAGAGGAGGGGAGGAAATAAGGCGGTCAGGATCAGGTACTGGAGGGGACAGGAGAGAAGTCTGGAAATCAAACAAAAATATATAGCAGGGGGGATGAGGAACTGTTGATTACTATTTTTAAAATTTGGTCAGAGAAAGAGTTGACGTCATGTTAAGTTATAGAAATGAAGAATGTACTGCTGATTGCCAGTTGTTGTTCAGAGATACAGTCTGAGTCACATATATTTGAAGTGAAAAAAAGTCATGATTTTATCAAACTTGGGTGTCTTTCCAAATGCTTGTTTTTTTTTTTTTTTTTTTCACTAATTATTTTTGGAGTTTCAGGGAGTCAGGAACATTTGAATTGACTTAGGAAGGGATTGAGAATGAAATGCTAACATCTGTTCCTGTCAATATCCTTATTTTGCTACAGCCTTGGGGCTTAATAGAACATTTTCTTCCTTATTAAGGTGATTATGTCTAAGATTTTGTCCCTGTAAATTAAAGACATATTTATTAATATTTGTAAGTATATTGTCAGTTTTGCATTGTAAGATTATATGATAGAAAATCTGGATATTTGGTACAAAACCTCCTCTGCTCCAAAAAGAAATAGAAAACAAGGAAATAAAATTATGTTCAGAACAAGATCCCTTAATAAAGAGACCAAGGCTTCAGTCATTGTACCTGTGGTATCTGTTTAAATTTCCTTCATGAGTCTCTGAGCATACTTGCTTCCCTTAAAATTGGGCTGCAACATGTAACATTGATGTTTTTCTCCAGGGAAGGAGGGAGGAAGCAAGGTTAGGAGAGAGGGAAAGAGGGAGGGAGAGAGAGAGACAGAGATAGAGGGAGGGAGGGAGAGGGAGAGAGACAGACAGAGAGAGAAGGAGGGAAACAGGGAGAGAGGGAGAGGGAGAGACAGGCAGAGAGAGGGGGAGGGAGGGAGGAAGAGGGAGAGAGAGACAGGAGATAGCAGTCCATAGCGTGTAAATTGGAACATTAAGATCAATGGAATTATATGTGAAGATAGGAACATATGTACATCTGACCTATCCCTTCGTCATCCTGTAACATCTTAAATAGGATTGCAAGACTATATCAGGTATTTTCTTGTCGATAGAATAAAATAGCAAAAATAATTCAAGAAAGAAAAGGTTTACCTTGCTAGCAATTGCAGAGTAAATTTGATTATGACTTGGATCTCAGGGTGGCAAGTGTCTGCCACATGGTCACACCATATCAGCAGAGAGATGGAGGTTGCTGTTTTTTTCACTCTTGGACTCCAGATCAAGGTGTCATGTCACCCTCATTCAGGGTAGGGCTCCCCTCACCCATACCTGTCTAGGAAGTTATAGTATATATATATATATATATATATATATATATATATATATATATATATATATATATCATTTAAAGATATATACTGCCTAGATGGTTCCACATTCCGGAAGGTTAATAGTGAAGATTAGCTGTCCATGAGGTGTTCCCTCTCTTGCCTTCCCTTGAGGCAAGCAAACATTTGAATAGATAATTGATAGACAAATAGACACAGGTATGTACATGAGGTGGGGGGAGAGGGAGAGGGATGGACAGAGAGACAGAGAGAGACAGAAAGACAGAGAGAGACAGAGAGCGACAGAGACACAGTCAGAGAAAGACACAAAGAGAGAGAAAAAGAGACGGGGGGGGGGAGTCCACATGCACATATCTCTAAAGAAACTGAAATGAAAACAAAAGTCAGAAGGTTCAAGAATCATCTTGTAGTTAACAATATAGGAAGAAAACTTGTTCTATATAATAAATACTATATCTGGATGAAATTATTATGATTTTAGGAATTTCTGTTCCAGATTTACTATTTAAAAGTTACATATGTATGTGTTTGATATATATTTTAGTCACAAGTGTTTAAATAATTATATTGAAGAGAGAATCTGCACCTCGCTTTTGTGATAGATATTTATATCAATAATTATCCTTTATAGTTATCTTCTAACTGTGATGAAATCCATGACCAAAGCAACCTATCAAGACAAAAGTTCATTTAGACCTTCTATTGTATCGGGAGAGACCATAAATAACAGGGTGTTGAATTAAAAAAAAAAAAAAAAAAAACAATAGAAACCTAGTGAAAAGATCCTGCCTTCACTGGGGTTGTAAACTGGTACAATCACTCTGAAAATCAGTCTGGCAGTTCCTCAGAAAATTGGACATAGTGCTATTTGAAGACCCAGTTATTCCACTTCTGGGCATATACCCCAGAGATGCTCCAACATACAACAAAGACACATGCACCACAATGTTCATAGCAGCCCTGTTTATAATAGCCAGAAGCTGGAAAGAACCCAGATGTCATTCAGAAGATGAATGGATACAAAAATTTTGGTACATCTACACAATGGAATACTACTCAGCCACCAGAAACAATGACTTTATGAAATTCTTAAGAAATGGATGCATCTAGAGAATATCATCCTGACTGAGGTAACCCAGTCACAAAAGAACAGACATAATGTGCACTCACTGACAATTGAATACTAACCCCGGAAATCTCTGAACACCCAGAAACAACTTACAGACTATATGAAATTCAAGAAAAACAAAGGCCAAAAAAAAAAAAAGAAAATCATTATGCTTAATCTTTACACACCAAGAAAACTTTAACTATTTCCAGGTTACATCTTGTTTTACATGTACTTTATGCTCACTGTAACTAGTAAGATTTTAATGCATACTATCAAACCTTTAAAAAAATCAAGTACTGACAAAAATATATTCATATACTTTTATGCAAAAATGCTTTGAAAATATGTACATTTATCTCTGACTTTAAAATAAAGTTGTTCAATTAAAAAAAAAAGAATGTTTATGATAGATATCTGGGTGAGCATAGCTAGAAGCAGGTACATCTGGGAGAATCTACAGTGTTCATGACCCAACTAAAGTGGGTTATTTAGGGAGATGAAGATGGCAAGAGAAGAAAGTCAGCCACAAAGCACATCAATGAGGAAAACAAAGGTACCATAGCAGTGTGTAACCACATATCTGTGGGAAGAGGAGGCTAGTCCTAGACTGGACACATTTAGGATAAGGGAATTTGTATGTGAGCCATATCCTTTTTCTTGAGAATAAATGATGGAGGACAACAAAATCTTCTATGAATTCTTTGTTGTGACAAATTGACCATTGTTGTTGAATACCCATGTAAGAAAGGTTTGGGAGAGGAATCTGTTTCACTCACTGCCCAGTTTCTGCAGGATCATCTGGGGATAGGGGCATTTAGACAGCATTTTGAGTAATTTACATTCTTCAACTGATTCAAAATTTGCTAGAACAGATACATATTTGGAACAAAAGATAAAGTTGAGGAGTTTAGGGGAAACTTTTCTTTTTCTTAAATGGATATTTGAAGTGTTTAGGTTTGTAGTTCTGGTAGTTGGAGTTAGAGGGAAGACCAACAACAAGAAAAGGGACAAGATCCCATGCTCAGAAATGGGCAGGTGAGGAATTCAGTTGTTAGGTGTCAGTTCTCATTTGCAGTACCTTTACCTTGTAAGAGGTGAACTCTTCGAAGCTCACAAGATTTTTTTTTTAAGTTTACAATAAGAGGTAAGCTTTAGAATACTGCTAGCTGTTTCCATGAGCATTGAGATTTTATCTGGAATTAAATTCACACTGTAGAAAAGGCAGTATATTCACTCCTTTGAGGCATAGGTATAGTTTGTGGACCCCAAAATGGTTTGGAGGTGAAAAGCCTTAGCACATTTTTAGAAGGCTATTTATAGATTGGACAAAAGGGTTTGAGTAAATGCAAAAAAATATTTACTACTATACTTAGAAATTTTAAAAAGAAGACTTAAAATTCTGAGCTCATAACCAGAATAATACTAGCATCCCTTTACTAGAGCTAGATTAATTGGTTATCAGAAGATTATTGATCTGCATTACAATTCTGAACTTTTGGAGTCTTAGTATTACAATAGCATCTTTTATCTTCATGGTCATCTCTTTGTTTAGTTTAGGGAAGTTTTTTTTTTTTTTTTTTTTTTGTTTTTTTATGATTTTGTTGAAGGTATTTACTGGCCCTTTAAGTTGGGCATCATCTCTTTCTTCTCTACCTCTTATCCTTATGTTTGGCCTTCTCATTGTGTCATGGATTTTCTGGATGTTTTGGGTTAGGAGCTTTTTGCATTTTGCATTTTCTCTGACTGTAATGTCAATTTTTTCCATGGTATGTTCTGCCCCTGATATTCTCTTTTCTATCTCTTGTACTCTGATTTTAATGCTTGCATCTAGATTTCTATCTCCAGGGTTGTTTCTCTTTGTTATTTTTTTATTGTTGATATTTCCATTTTTAGGTTCTGGATGGTTTTGTTCACTCTTTCTTCTATTTGGTTGTGTGCCCCTGTAATTCTTTAAGGTTTTTTTTTTTTTTTTTTTTTTTTTTTTTTTTTTTTTTTTTTAAAGGACTTTTACTTGTTTACCTGTGTTCTCCTATATTTCGTTAAGGGAATTATTTATCCTAATATCTTCTATTATCATCATTATGAGATGTTACTTTAACTCTGAATCTTGCTTTTCTGTTTTGTTGGGTTATACAGGTCTTGCTGTCGTAGGAGCCATAGTTTGTATCGCTTAGATTCTTCTTCTTCCCTCTTCTGGTTATCTCTGGTTAGCTGTTTCTTTAAGTTTCTTGGTGACACTTTTTGTTATATCATATGTAAAATATCATATCATCTGCAAATATGGATAATATGACTTCCTCTTTAGCTATATTTAATCCCTCTTATTTTCATTTCTTATTACTCTGGATTCTGTGTTTGTACTCTATTGAAAAAGTGGAGATTGTGGGAAAACCTTGATTAGTCCTAATTTTATATTTTAAAAGTCATCCTTATACGTGTGGAAAGTTAGCTTAATTATATCATAAAACAGGTTAGAATAATTTAGATTTATAAAAAGTATCAATGATAATCACATTACTTTTTAAAATTAATTTCTATTCACTTCACTACATACATTACATTACCATGGTTTATCAATATCATAAATTATGTTTTTTATTGTTGTTTTTTATTTTGACTTTTTGTTATGAGTTTTATTATTTTTTCTCTTTCAATAATTCCAGATTCAGAACTGTTAAACAAAAATCATAATTTATGATTGCCATTATTAATATGTCTTCTTATAGCTTTTTCATTGTGGCAGATGTCCTGATATCATAGCTAAAACACATTTCTTAGGAAAACAATGAAAGATCAGCTCATGTTTATTGGGTAAAGATCTTACTCCCACTCCCAGAGAAGCAGAAAAGAACGTGTGAAGAGTGAAATTGAGTTCCTTGGTGTAAGGCACCTATCAGATCTATTTGCTCATGGAGATATGAAGTGCCATCTTTATCACTTTCTAAATTAAAAAAAAATATATAGTTCGCCTTTATTTAAAATATATGTGGCCCCCAAAATTCCACCAGAAAACTCCTACAGCTAATAAACAACTTTAGCAAAGTGACTGAATATAAAATTAAATGGAAAAAATCAGTAGCCTTCCTCTACTCAAAGTATAAACAGGCTGAGAAAACATTGGGAAAACAACACCATTCGCAATATTCACAAATAACATAAAATATTTTGGTGTGACTCTAGTCAAGCAAGTAAAAGAACCATATGAAAAGAACTTCAAATCTTTGAAGAAGAAGAAAAATCATAGAAGAGCTCAGAAGATCAAAAGATCTCCCATGCTCATATATTGGCAGGATTAATATAGTAAAAATATCCATTTTCCCAAAAGTAATCTACAGATTCACTCCAATCCCCATCAAAATTTCCACTCAATTCTTCATAGAATTAGAAAGATAAATTCTTAAATTAATTTGACATAACCAAAAATCTCAGTAGAGCAAAAACTATTCTCAACAGTAAAAGAATTTCTGGGGGAATCATCATCCCTGACTTCAAGGTGTGTTACAATTGTGAACAAAATATGTCTGGTATTGGTACAGACACAGGCAGGTAGATCAATGGGACAGAATTAAAGACCCAGAAATGAACCCACCCACCTATGGTTACTTGATTTTTGACAAAGAAGATAAAAATACCCAGTGGGAAGGGAAAGCAAAGATAGCATTTTCAACAAATTTTGCTGGTTCAACTTACAGTCAGCTTATAAAAAATGCAAATTAATACATTCTTATCTTCTTGTATAAATCACAAACTCAAGTGGATCAAATTCCTGGACATACAGCCAGATACTTTGCAGTAAAGGTAGAGAAAGTAGGGAAGAGCATCGAACACATGGGCACAGAGGTAAGCTTCCTGAATGGAACACCAGTTGCTTAAGTTCTAAGATCAACACTCTCCAATTTCGTTTTTTTTTTTTATATACACACATATTTTATTAACTTTTATGTTATATTTTCTTTATAAGCTGAAGACAAATGCTCAATAAAAGATAACAATGAAGACCTAGATAGTATGCTGTTTTCTACAAGGTTCAGTGATCATCAAGGAAGGGGAGGGAATGTCTAGAAGACCTAGGGAAGAAGCAGAACTGGAATAACACATAAAACAATTCTTAAAAAAGAATTGTTACTCCCATGGATTCAGCAGCTGTGGGAGTTAAGATTCCTTTTATCTCTTTTATCTCTCTCTTTTTTAATTAAACAACTTTACTTTTAAAAACAGAGATAAATGTACAGATTTTAAAATGATTTTTGCATAAAACTATATGAATATATTTTTGTCAGTACTTGCTTTTTTATTTTTAAAATTTTATTTGTTATTCTCTGTATTTACATTTCAATTGATAAACACTCCCTCTCACTCCCCTTCTCCTCCCCTTCAACTTGTTTCCATGAATGTAATCCCTCTTCCAATCACACTCTCCACCTCAGTGCCTTGGCTGATGATGATGTTGTTCTTCCCATGAAGGTGAAAATCTTCCAGCTATTTCAGTCCTTTCTCTAGCTTTTTTTGGGATCCCCATGTTCAGTCTGATGCTTACCTGCAAGCATCCTCGTCAGTATCTGTGTGACTCTGGGAGAACCTCTGAGGAGACATGCATGTCCCGTTCCTGCCAGTTGGCATCAGCAATAGTGTTTGGGTTCTGATGGTACAGGCCAGTAGGATTTGCTGAAGGAGGCAGAGGCAGGAGAATCATTGAGTATGAGGCCAGTCTGGTTTACTTTGATTTTTATTCCTTGAAAACAAGTCCCTTTTCCCATATGTTTCACGTTCATGTTGTGCCATTCAGAGATTATTGTTCTAAGTAAGTATACAAGGATTTAAAAATTTCTTGACAGTACTATTTTTCCTCTTTTGATTTTGCTTAAGAAGAATATGAACTGCAGAGTAATGCAGTAACACTCATATTAGTGGAGAAACTGCAATCTCAATTTGTTTCTTCCAACTACTAAATAGAAACTTGTAGGTGAGGAACTCAGAAAAGATTTTTAGTATTATTCTATGTAAATCATACTGACAGCTTTACTACTGCAATTCCTGAACAGATGTGTGGCACATCTGAATTTAAGGAAATGGAGGGAATCTCAGGCTACTTGCATTTGTATATTTGCGAAAAAATGTGATTCTTTTAGATGGATATCAATTGTACAGCCTTGTTTATTTTACCTTTCTTATGCAATTCCTTCAGGCACAGGCGGTGCAGCTTCTCTATGAAGCAGTGACTCTCATTCAGTCCACTTAGGAGAATGTAGCAGCAATCAGTAAATACAGTCTCTTGATTACTGTTGAATAAACCAAAATGCTTTCCATCCTTTGCAAACTAAGAGACTGCTCATGCCACTTATTCTGTTTTAATGGCTTGTTCTATCCAAGGCTCTATTCATCAATGCATTATATTGTATTTTCCAAAGATGTGTCTATGCCATGCTTCAAAAACCAAAGAGCTAAATATGATGAGAAACTTCTAAAGTAATTAAATGAAGTCAATATTCATAAATATTGGGTACTTGATGGAGAATTTGACAAATGGGGTACTTAAAATAGTGATTGATCATCCTTGAGTACTTATTAGGATTTGGGTATCAGAAACATCATTCAAGCTTTCAATGCAAGGAAGCAATCAAGAGCCAAACTCATTTATGATGCCTATGATTAACTACAACATCCTACATGAGAAGAAAGCACTAATAGGAAGCTCATACTGGAGGTAATTAGCAGCTTTTTACATTGACTTAAGACACAATCAACATGAGAGAGGTTATGTTTGGAGTTAGAATTCTAAACAATTATGCAGGACTAATTAAGTCATGGATCATGGGGCAAACACCCACAACTACCACTTTTTAAAAGTCATCACAATGCTTAACTATGTTTTAAACATGGATCCTTATACACACATATAGAAATATAACCCTAGCCCCAAATAAAGAAAATGCCCATGAAGATTATTACAGAAATACAAAAGCAAGAGAATGTAAAGTTTTGAATCACAGTTTCTTGGGATATATTTATAATATGGCTAAAGAACCAAAGACTCAGGAATTATTGTAGAAGAGTGGAAAAACCTGAAGAGCCAGAAGAGGAGGAAGTTTGCTGGTAGATAATGTCCTCTCATAAGGTCAGACGCTAGACCCATGAAGTTTCACCAACATGACTTTATAAATTTGAGGTGAAAAATGTCCACACTATACTAGTCATGTGAGTATGGACATGGGGTAGCGAGCATCAAGGAGACCTCAGCCTAAGGCAAAGCTCTATAGAAAACTATGGAATACTGAAAGTAGCAGAGATATTCTTGTCCATGCAAGAGCACATCGATTGGTAATCTGATATCAAGTACCAGCCCTGAATATATGAATACAGTTAAACTATACGGACTGAGGGAATTGTAATTAGATATTTAGGAGTATACCCAACCTTTAGACTTAAATCTGGGACCCCTATGGTTGAATTCGGGTAAGGATTGAAGAAGCTGTAAGGGAAAGCCACCTCATAGGAGCACTAGCAGCTTATCCAGACCCCAGGGAGAATACACTGACTGGGCCAAAGCCCCTGGCACATATACACTAGAGGTCTGCATGGTCAGGCCTCAGAGAGAGATCTGCATAATCTTGGAGAGACTTGAGGCCTCAGGGAATGGGGAGGAGAGGAGGAACACCCCACAGAGGCAAGGGGGGGGGAGAATGGGATGAAGGGTTGTGGGAGGGGAAACTGATATGGGCACTGTCTGGAATGTAAGTAAATAAAATAATTTAAATAAAAATACATAGATAAATAATTGGCCACTATTATATTTTCAATTTAGTGAATATACATATTAGTACTAGTTACTATTAACACAGAATGGTCAGTGAAAAGAGTTAGATAAAAGGCAAGTGTGGCTTTTCTGAAATGGTTCTTCATATTTTATCTATTCTGAGAAGTAGATGCATTATACTTAGGGATACACATGCAGTAGTTGGAATAGTGGCATGCCACAAAGAATCATCTACATCTGCATAAAATATTTCACAGACTCTTGAATTTCCTTTGAGGCTAGTTATATATCCACATCATTGTGAACTCCTCAAAACAAATATACTTACTCAAAGTATCATTAAATAATTTTAATAATGTCAGTATTTAAAAATCATAGAAATGAAAACATACTATGATAATCTAAATTAATTAAAGCTTACAGGATTAAAGTATTTTCCTACATTTATGGGAAGCTCCTTGTAGATTATGCTATAATTTTTATAGTTCTTGATTTTATAAAAGTTATAGGACCAAATGGAAGTTACTAATAGTGGACTTTTATTAATTCATTTCAGATGCGATGAATTATATTAAAATTAATTAAATGTTATATTTCAAGAACATTAAGCTATATTCTCATCAGATTTTAAATATTGCTTTGGGTATTTTAAATAATTCTAGAAATATTGCACTATTTAAGTATTCACCATTCTATCATCCTCTATTACTTACAAAAATGGAATAGAGTTCTCTGCAAATAATTGCTACACCAAATATTGTTATGATTTATCTCTTGCAAAGACTTTCACTAGAAACGTCAGCTTGTCTTGCTTAAGCACTTCATTGTTAACCAAAACACATTATTGTTTTTTTTTTTTAATACTGATGGCTGAGTAATTCATGAAGATCATTAAAGAAGTACTTCAATTTTCATTACATCCTTAAGTATTCTCTCTTTTCAATCTAGATTAAGTTTAATAGAGCTATTTGGATGCAGTCTTCTCTGATTTGGAGTTTTGTTTGCAAATAAATTGGTATCACAAAACTCACTGACTTACATCTAGCACATATTCCCGTTTCATTGATATATTAAAGTGCTTTCAGTGTTGTAATTCCCTTTCATACAGAAACCTTCATTTTAATCAAAGGTTTCTTATTCTCTTCATATGACAGAAATGAAAATATCAACTAAATCTTCATTTGATGTAGAAATTATTTCTACAGGCAAATTAATCTTACTCTAATTGGCCTATTCCTTGATACCGCATCAAAAAAATAAGAGTCCAATAAAAGTATCAAATTTTAATATAACAGATTAAATTAAAATATGGATTTTTATATACCATTAGAATGTGATTTTGCAAATGTGTAAAAAGCAGTATTTTATGCATGTTGCTTGATTATATCTTATAGAATAACCTAAACATTTTGTGGTTATGTCCATAGGAATGTCAAGGAAAAGCATAACTTAAAAAGCCTTAAAATGGCTCTTTTAGTAAGTTTTCTTGGCATTTTATTTATGACTACTATAACTGTAAAGATTCCATACTGTGTCAGCTGGGAAAAAAAATTAACTGATTAGAATATGCTGACTCATTGCAACATTTACTAAAATATCTTTTTTACTTTGTGCAAGTATACAGTATTTACTTTTGGAATCAGTGATTTTAGCATGAGATCATGCCTATCAGGAATAAAATGAGATAATAAAGAAAAGTTAACAGTAAGTAGCTTGGAGGTTAAACTTACAAGGCTGATTTCTTAAAGCGTTGCTTTGCTTTGTAATTTCACCTAATTATCTCATATGCTCTATTATTTCACTCATGTTATTTCACTTACACAACACTAAGGTGAAGTCATGAATGTGACCTTGAATTCACCTCCCACTGAATGTATAAAGAAAGAGTACATTATTAGCTAAAATACTGTGCAGATCTAGTTTATAAAACCTAATGCCTTTTTTTAATCATCTTTCTTGGGGGAAGGTCAGAGTTCAAACACAGGCTTTCAGAAATCATCAATTAAGGTGAATATGTACATCTATCTGTGCATTCAGCATGCTATAATTATATAGTGAAGTCCTCCTCAGCTCTATACTGTGGATATTTTAAAAAATAATAAAATCTCATCTTGAGTAATCAAGGCTGCATTTGCCTAATATCAATGTGTTCGTATACTTTCTGGGTAGAAGCTAATCCCTGAAAACATCTATTGATTAAGATCACTCATTTGAATAACAGTGGTGGCAACTTGTGATTGAATATCTATCAAAAATAAATCTATAGTCAAGTAATAGTCCCTTTATCAATCTTCAACAGCCAGACATCTAGTAAATAGACCTTTAAGGGGAAAAAAAAACAATGACTTAGATAACTTCACAATTAGCCTTCTTTAAAAAGATATAGGATTCCAAATATTATTTTCATAAGAATACACTTGGATAACATGTCTCAAACTGTAGTGTTTACCCTTTACTTCCTTTGTTGTCTAGCTGAAAGTTACAAACACTTCTGGTATTTATGCATTATGTCTAAATAAAAAAAATCTCCTAAGCCTGAATACATATATACTGGGAAAATGTAATTTATTTCTCCAGTGAGATATTACAAAGAATGCTTAAAAAAATCTGCAATTGAGATTTTAGTGTTTACTTAGTATGGTGGCTCCTGCTTTCTTATACTGTTGTCATTTTTGTGAATAGAAATGAAAAGAAGAGAGACAGCAGCTTGTTTTAAATTGAGTAGTTATATTGTTCCTTATCTGGAACAAGTACTTATTCCTTTTGAAGGTATATTCTCTGTGTATCTGACAGAAAAAGAAAACATACATTCATGAACATTCAAGAATCCAGCCTTTTGAACATGGTTTATTTATCTGATTCTTGGCCACTCAAGTTCAGTTACAAGGTGTTCCACATTAAGGAATCAAATACTACATACTCCTTTTATGCCCAATATATACAGGAAGCAACATCTTGACATAAATATAATGTTTTAGAAGGCTGTTATTGAAGACACATGGAGTATGGTCTTACATGTTGAAAACGATAAGGAAGAAAAAAAACTTTCAATTAATAGTTATAGTATAACACAATGTGAAAAACGTACTCTCAGTTCTTTACGTATAATTCATTGTATTAACATAATTTACTGAGTCGAAAGAAATTATTAAAGTTCTATTTTTTTCTCACATCCAAAACTATGGATACCTTTTCTAATTATGCTTTTAATGTATTATGTATCTCCAAATTATTTTCAGACAACGTCTTCTTGGATAGCTATGACTCGCCAGATATATACTTACTTAGTAACCTTGTTTGACCTTGTATTGCCTATAGCTGATGTCTTAGCTAAGGTTTCCATGGCTGTAAAAGACACCATGCACATTGTAACTTTTATCAAGGTCAAGATTTAGTTGGGGCTAGCTTCCTGGTTCTGAGGTTCGGTCCATTATCATGAGGATGGGAGCCTGGCAGCATTGATGCAGGGATGGCATGGGAGGAGCTGAGGAGGTTGCTAGGAGAAGACAGGCTTGCAGGCAACTTGGAGAAAGGTCACAAGCCCACCCTGAATGTGAATGCTGCTTCCTTCAATAAAGCCACACCTACTACAATAAGGCAATACCTCCTAATAATGCCACTCATTTGTTTAGTTGTATTCAAACCATGACACCTGACTAATGAGTAATATTTATAAATAAAAAGTTATTTTATTCGCTTTATTTTCTATGGGAATTGTTTTTCTGTCTGAGGCTATGAGCACCACACTCATGCTTAGTGTCTATGGAAGTCAGAACAGGGCATCTGAAACCCCATGCCATCCCTGTGAGGGTGTAAACAATAGATATCTAACTCTTACAATTTCCTAATAGAAAAGTTAGATTTCATCTAAGTTTTCCCTAAGGAAATAATGAATTTATTGTACTTGGAGATCACACAGGAGAAGTGACTGACAGGAGCATGGGTGAATCCCAATAGGCTTTACTGGAAAGTCTTCATACCACTTAGGTAATGACTTCCAAGTAACCGCCTAGATCAAAGCCTTTATCTACAGGCTGTAAACCTTTGCTCCCTAGAAATTCTTGAGGCCATATGTAACTAGGGAAGAAATGTACACAATGTCTGGGAAGAATGGTAAGATTTGGTTCAGTGTCCACCTACTATTTTTTCTTATAGGCACAGCCAATAACCTAACTTTGATCAACTCTGTTAAGATACTGCAATGTTGTCTGAAGGACATTTACTTACAATAAAGTAAGTAAATATGTTAAAAATGCTTGAATGAATCCCTTCTCTCTTCTCTCTCTCTCTCTCTCTCTCTCTCTCTCTCTCTCTCTCTCTCTCTCTCTCTCTCTCTCTCCCTCTCTCTGTCTGATGCAAAACAATTTACTAAAACCATTTTTAATTAAACACCTTTTTTTAAAAAATAAGGATAAATGTACAGATTTTAAAATCATTTTTGCATAAAACCATATAAATGTATTTTGTCAGTATTTAATTTTTTAAAGGTTTGATACTATGCATTGAAACATTACTAGTTAGAATGAGCATAAAATATATGTAAAAGAAAATGTAACAGGGAAATAGCCGAAGTTTCCTTGGTTTGTAAAGATTAAACGTAATGATTTTTAAATACCAAGGATTGCCACAAGGCTATTTTCTTAGCTCCCAAATTATTAATTATTTAAGGCTAGCTGTACCACACTCTGTGAGGGTGCTATACACTTATCTTTTCCCTAACAAGGACTGAGGTTTCCAAATTTTGGGCTTCCTTCTTTTTGATCTTCATATTGTCTGAGAGTTATTTCTTGGGTATACAGAGCACTCTGAGGCTAGTATCTAATTATCAGTAACTGCATATCATGTCTGTTCTTTTGTAACTGGGTTACCTCATTCAGGAAGATAGTCTCTAGTTCCATCAATTTGCCTAGCGACTGTTGGTGGGGTTATAATCTGGTACAGCCACTCTGGAAATCAGTCTGGGGATTCCTTAGAAAAGTGGACATATAACTACCTGAAGACCCAGTTGTTCTACTTCTGAGAATATACCCCCAAGATGCTACAATATATAATGACACTAAAACAATTTTAAATAGCTGAAGTTTTTAGAATAGATTAATTTCAGTGCTGTACTGAGACAATGAATCAAAAGAAAAGTTAATTTGCAAAGTCAAATTATTTTTGAAAAATGGATAAATCAGAACCCCAAGGCTAAATATCAACAGAGCCTACTAAGCCAAAATGTTGCCTGTATTTTATTATTGATGGGGATAGTGATTGTGTGCTATCTTAGAGGTGTGTGCTAGATAAAACAATCTGACATTACTGGATTGTTTGGGCAAAGTGTAAGAAGAAACTCAGCAATTATGGGTCATTGTCAGGCTGATGTTTTGAGAGAGCAAAAGAAAAGGAAAAACCTACTAACCAACCAACAAAACCCATCATCTACCTCACAAGATTCCTCCACACTTCCCACTTACCCAACAAGCCAATTTTCCAATCCATGATTTGCTAATAAAAAATAAGATAAGTGAAAGCTTATCTGTTATTTAAAACTATTTTTTATATGGAGCTTTTAGATGCAAATGCAAGCTGAATAAAATAAATATAATAAAGCATTTCAAAAAATATCAACATGGTTCAGCAGATCAATCATATATATGGTATATACCATATCCATTCATGTTCCTAAAAGTCATATAGTCATATAGATAAAAATTTAGGGTTCATAGTTCAGTTAATGTTAAATACCTCATTAACCTTCTATCTAGTAGCTAAAAATGGTTATGGGCAGACTTAAAAACTATGTAAATGTTTGAAAATCATGACAAACTATATATCAAGAGTAAGACCCATTCTCTAAGAATGGAATGAGGAGAAGGATAAAGGGACGATGGAATGAGTACCACATGGGCTTTTCACACAAGTACTGTAGATAGGAGATTCTCAGTTCAGAATTATTGCAGTTCAGACAAACTAGCCCATATCTTGAAGAAAATTAAATCAGGTGAGAAAGAATATAATATCTGTTTGTGTAGTGACCACCAGAGACAGGGTAGGACCTTTGTCCACACCTTTTAAAAGGTACTTTAATAATGCTATCTATCTGCATTATTTCTCAGAATATAAGTAATGTGAAAAATACACAGAGATGGCATAAAATATTATCATATTACTTCTCTCAGCACAAAATAGTAGTCAATATACTTTAATACCCTTTGCGAAAAAAGGATTTAAAAATGTTTTCATTTAAAAGCTCTGAACACCCAAGAAACAACTCACAAACTGTGTGAAGTTCAACAAAAAAATAATATATTTTAATTAAAATAGAACTGTATCACATTCCCCTTCCCTCCCTACAGCCTCTCCTAGTCTCTCTCCTATCCCCTCAAATTAATAGCCTCTTTTTCTATATTATTGTTACATATATATATATGTACCCACAAATACTTAATTACAACCTTAAAAATGTATTCGTATACTTTTATGCAAAAAGAAGATGGCATAATCGAAAAAAGTATTTATTACTTAAGGAAATAATTCTTCATCATGCAAGAAAATGAGCCTTCATAATTAAGATTTTGAATATTCAATTGTAAACACACACTTTGCCAATATTTTAGATTAATAGAGTAAAATGTCTAAAAAATACTTTGATTTTAATTAAATAGCTACTGTAGAAGCTATTTGTTCTGTTACATATTCTGACATGTCAACAAATGATGCTAGTATATTCCCACAAATACATAAATATTCACTTATTTTGGATGTATGCATTTCTTTGTCCTCAAATAAAATATCTGTTTTCTTTTGTTTTATTTTGAGACAGGGACTCTTTGTTATGTAGGACTAGCTTTCCTGGATTACATTATGTTGACAAAACCAGTCTCAAACTCACAGATTTATGCCTGCCACTACTTTCAGAATTTCAAGAATTAAGTATGTGCACCACTTTAGTCAGCTTAAAGTATTTTTTTTTAAAATTGTGTTTCCTTTTTTTTTGATAATTTTTGTTGGTTTTTTTGAACAACTTTATTTTAAACGACAAATATAACTGTGCAAATTTTAAGCATTTTTGCATAAAAGTATACAAATACATTTTTATCAGTGCTTGGCTTTTTTTTCCAGAAAGTTTTGATAGTATGCATTAAGATCTTACTAGTTACAATTAGCATTAAGTATGTGTAAAACAGGATGTAACCCGGAATTAGTCAAGGTTTTCTTGGTGTGTAAGGATTAAGCATAATGATTTTTTATTTTCTTTTTTTTTTTCTTTCTTGAACTTCACCCATTCGGTAAGTTGTTTTCAGGGTGTTCAGAGCTTTCTGGGGTTAGTATCCCATTATTAGTGAGTGCATATTATGTCTGTTCTTTTGTGACTGGGTTATCTCACTCAGGATGATATTCTCTAGATGCAGCCATTTTCTTAAGAATTTTGTTCAGTTATTGTTTCTGATAGCTGAGAAGTACTGCATTGTGTAAATGTACCACAACTTTTGTATCCATTCATCTACTGAAGGACATCTTAGTTCTTTCGAGCTTATGGCTATTATAAATAGAGCTGCAATGAACATTATGGTGCATGTGTCTTTGTTGTATATTGGCATGTCTCTGGGGTATATGCCCAGAAGTGAAATAACTGGATCTTCAGGTATGTCCAATTTTCTGAGGAATCCCCAGACTGATTTCTAGAGTGACTGTACCAGTTTACAACCCCTCCAAAAGTGGAGAAGTGTTCCTCTTTTTCCACATCCTTGATATCATCTGCTGTCATCTGCATTTTGGATCTTGGTCAATCTGATTGGTATGAGGTGGAATCTCAGAGCTGTTTTGATTTGCATTTCCCAGATGGCTAAGGATATTGAGCACTTCCTTAGATTCTTCTCAGACATTTGATATTCCTCAATTGAGAACTTTTTGTTTAGCTCTGTACCCCATTTTTTAATAGGGTTGTTTGATTTTCTGGTGTCTAATTTTTTGAGTTCTTTGTGAACCTTGGAAATTAAGCCTCTCTCAGATGTGGGATTGATAAAGAACTTTCCCACTCTATTGGTTGACATTTTATTTTCTTGTTGGTGTCCTTAGCCTTACAGAAACTTTGCAATCTCAATAAGTCCCATTTGTCATTCTTTGACCTTAGAGCACAAGCCATTGGTATTCTGTTCAGGAAATTTTCTCCTGTGCCTATGTGTTCTAAGGTTTTCCTTACGTGGTCATCTAATAATTTCAGTGTACCAGGCTTAATGTAGACATCTTTGATCAACTTGCACTTGATCTTTTTACAAGGAGATAAGAAAGGTTCTATTTTCATTCTTCTGCATGCTGAGTGCCAGTTGGACAAACATGATTTGTTGAAGAGGCTGTCAATTTTCCACTGAAAGTTTAAAGCTCCTTTTTTCAAAATCAGGTGACCATATATGTGAGGGCTCATTGTGGATCTTCTATTCTATACCATTGTTCCACGTGCCTATTTCTGTACCAGTACCAAGAAGTTTTTAGCACAATTGCCTTGTAATATAGCTTGAGGTCAGGGATTGTGATTCTCACAGATGTTTTCTTGTTGTTGATGATGGATTTTGCTATTCTAGGTCTTTTATTATTTGAGATGAAATTACAGATTGCTCTTTTCAACTCAATGACAAATAGGGTTCCTATTTTGATGGGTATTGCATTGAAAATGTAGATTGCTTTTGATAAGATGGCCATTTTTAAAATGTTGTTTCTTCCAATCCATGAGCATGGGAGATCTTTCCATTTTGAAAATCTTCCTCGATATCCTTCTTTAGAGCTTTGAAGTTGTTGTCATACAGGTCCTTCACTTGCTTAGTTAGAGTCACACCAAGGTATTTCATATTTTTGTGACGATTGTAAAGGGTATCTTTTCCCTAATTTTTTCTCCACATGTTTGTCTTTTGAGTAGATTAAGAAAACTGATTTGAGTTAATTTTATTTTATTTTATTTTTGAGTTAATTTTATATCCAGCCACTTTGCTGAACTTGTTTATCAGCTGTAGGAGTTCACTGGCAGAATTTGTGGGGCCACGTATGTACACTATCATGTCATCTGCTAATAGTGATTTTTTTACTTCTTCCTTTCCAATTAGTATCCCTTTGGTTTCCTTTTGCTGTCTAATTGCTCTGGCCAGGATTTCTAGTACTATGTTGAATAGGTAGGGGGAGAGTGGGCAGCCTTGTCAAGGCCCTGATTTTAGTGCGATTGCTTCAAGATTTCCACTGTTAAGTTTGATGTTAGCTGTTGGATTGCTGTGTATTGCTTTTGTTATATTTAGGTATGGGTCTTGGATTTCTGTTCTTTCCAAGACTTTTAAGATGAAGGGATATTGAATTTTGTCAAATGGTTTCTCAGCATCTAGTGAGATGACCATGGGTTTTTTTTTTCTTTGAGTTTGTTTATATGGTGGATTACATTGATAGATTTCCATATATTAAACCACTTTTGCATCTCAGGGATGAAGCCTACTTGATCATGGTGAATTATTGTTTTGATGTATTAGTGAATTCGGTTTGCAAGAATTTTGTTGAGTATTTTTGCAGCTTAGTTTATAAGTGATATTGGTTCTCTTTCCATGTAGGGTCTTTGTGTACTTTAGGAATGAGAGTTATTAACTCAAAAAAATGAGTTAGGTAGAGTTCCATCTGATTTTATTTTTTGGAATACTTTGGAAAGTATTCAAGTTAGGTTGTAAAAAAATGTTTGATAAAATTCTGCACTGTACCCATCAGGAACTGGGCTTTTTTTTTTTTTTTTTTTTTTTTTTTTTTTTTGGTTTGGAGGCTTTTGATGACTCCTTCTATTTCATTAGGTGTTATGGGATTAGTTAGATGGTTTATTTGGTACTGGTTTAAGTTTAGGATCTCGTATCTGTCTAGGAATTCTTCCATTTCCTCCAGATTTTCCTGCCTTGTTGAGTATAGGCTTTTATAGTAGGATCTGATGATTTCTTGAATTTCCTCAGTTTCAATAATTATGTTTCCACTTTCATTTCTGATTTTGTTAATTTGGATAGTCTCCATTTGCCCTCTAGTTGTCTGACTAAGGGTTTATCAGTCTTGTTAATTTTCTCAAAGAACCAGCTCTTGATTTTGTTGATTCTTTCGATGTTTCTTTTTGTTTCTATTTGGTCTATTTCTGCCCTAAGTTTGATTATTTCTTGTCATCTAATCCTCTTTGGTTTATCTGCTTCCTTTTTTTCTAGAGCTTTCAACTGTGCTGTCAGGTTGCTAGTGTATGCTCTCTCCAGTTTCTTCTTGGAAGCACTCAGAGCTATGGGTTTTCCTCTCAATACTGCTTTCATTGCATCCCATAGGTTTGGGTATGTCATGTTTTCATTTTCTCTGAATTTTAGAAAATCCTTAATTTCTTTCTTTATTTCTTCTTTGACCTTGCTTTAGTTTAATATTTCATTGTTTAGTTTCCATGTGTATATGGGCTTTTTGTTGTCTTTATTGTTATTAATGACCAGCCTTAGACCATGGTGATCTGAAAAGATGCATGGCAGTAATTCAAACTTTTTATATCGCTTGAGGCTTGTTTCGTGAACAATTATGTGGTCAGTTTTTGAGAAGGTGCTGTGAGGTGCTGAGAAGAAGGTGTATTCTTTTTTTTTAGGATGATATGTTCTGTAGATAGCTATTAATTCCAGTTGGTTCATAGTCTGTCCTAGTTTTACAGTCTCCTTGTTCAGTTTCTGTTTCCATGATCTGTCCATTAGTGAGAGTAGGGTATTGAGGTCTCCCACTATTATAGTGCGGGATGACATGTATATTTTGAGCTTTAGTAGGGTTTCTGTTATGAATATGGGTGCTTTTGTATTTGGAGCATATATGTTAAGGATTGAGAGTTCCTCCTGACAGATTTCCCCTGTAATGAGTAAAAAGTATCCTTCCTTATCTTTTCTGATAACTTTTGGTTGAAAATTTACTTTATTTGATATTGTAATGGCCCCTCCAGCTTGTTTTTTGGGGTTGTTTGCTTGGAAATTTTTTTCCCAACCTTTTACTCTGAGACAGTGTCTGTTTTGTCTTTGTCTCTGAGATGAGTTTCCTGTATGCAGCAAAATGCTGACCTTTGTTTATGTATCCAGTCTGATAGTCTATGTCATTTTATTGGGGAGTTGTGTCCATTTATGTTAACAGATATCAAGGAATACTGGTTGCTGTTTCCTGCTATTATTGCTTTCATAGTTTGAATTGTTCCTGTGTTTCTTTCTTCTTTTGGTTTTCTTGCTTAGGAGTTTTCTTGTTTTTTTCTAGGATGTAGTTTCCCTCATTGCCTTGGGTTTTCCACCTATAATTCATTGTAGAGCTGGGTTTTGGGTCAAATATTGTGTTTCAAATCAAAGCTTCTCCTGAAAGAAGATTACTGATCTTTCCAAGACCTTTTTTTTTTAACAACTTTATTTTAAAGAACAAAGCTAAATGTACAGATTTAAGCATTTTTTGCATAAAAGTATATAATACATATTTTGTCAGTACTTGTTTTTTTTTTTTTAAAGGTTTGATAGTGTGATCAAGATCCCACCAGTTACAATGAGCAAAAAGTACATGTAAAACAAGATGCAAGCTGGAAATAGTCAAAGTTTTCTTGGTGTGTAAAGATTTTTTTTTTTTTAACAATGAGCAATTTGACAATTTTGTCAAATACTTTCTCAGCAACTAGTGAAATGACAATGTAGTTTTTTTTCTTTGCCTTTGTTTACATGTTAGGCTACATTAATGTATTTCTGTATGTTGAACCATCCCTGCATCCCTGGAATAAAATTTAACCGATCATGATAACTTATTATTTTGATGTGTTCTTGAAATTGGTTAGCAAGAATTTTATTTTTTGCATCAATATTCATGAAGGAAATTGGTCTGAAGTTCCCTTCCTTTGTAGGGCTTTGTATGCTTTACATATGAGCATAATTGTGGCTTTGAAGATTGAATTGTGTAGTGTTCCTTCTGTTTCTATTTTGTATAAAAATTTGAAGCTTATTTTTGTTATGTCTTCCATGAAAATCAGACAGTATTCTGTGCTGAAACCCTCTAGTCCTGGGCTTTATTTGCATGGAGGCTTTTGATGACTGCTTCAATTTCTTTATGTATTTATCTAATCTTGATTTAACTTTGGTTCCTGGTCTCTGTCTAAAAATTTATCCCTTTTCTCTAGATTTTTCAATTCTGTTGAGTATAGGCTTTTGTAGTACAGGATGATGATTTCTTGAAATTCTTCATTTTCTGTTGTTATGTCTCCTGTTTTATTTCTGATTGTTAATTTGGATACTCTGTCTGTGCCCTCTAGTTAGTCTGGCAAAGGGTTTATTAAACTTCTTAATTTTCTCAAAGAATCAGCTCCTAGTTTTGTTGAGTCTTTGTATACTTCATTTGTTTTCTTTTTTTTTTTTTTTTCCTGGACATGTTTTTTTTTTTTTTTTTTTTTTTTTTCTTTTTAATTGAAGAACTTTATTTAAAAAAAACATAATGTTTTTTTTTTCTTTTGTTACTACTTTGTTGATTTTTGGTCTGAGTTTGATTATTCCCTGCTGTCTACTTGTTCCTTCACAATAGTCACAAGCTTTATGAAATACCTTGGTGTGATTCTAACTAAAAAAATGAAAGTCCAAGTGGATCAAAGACCTCCAGTTACACTGAGACTAATAGAAGAGAAAGTGCGGAAGAGCAAAGAACATATATGCACAGGAGAAAATTTCCAGAGCCCCAAGCTCCCAGGGACTAAACCACCACCCAAAGATTACACATAAGGGATTGAAGAAAAGATCATTCAGAAACTGCCTCACCTGGAGATCCACCACATATTCAGTCACCAATTTCAAGCACTGTAGCTGATCCCCAAACGTACTTACTGGCAGGAACCAGGCAGACATGCTCCCTCAGGGACTATGCTAGAGTCATATAGATACAGCTGATCATGCTTGCAGCTAACCGTCAGTGTGAAGTCGGGGATCCCAATGAGGTTGCTAAAGATAGGACTTAAGGAGTGGAAAGGGGTTGCAAGCTCACCGCAAGATAACAGCACTATCAACCAAGCAAACTCTCCAAACTCAATGGACTAAAACACCGACCATTGATCACATATTGAGAGAACTATTGCTCCAGTTGTATATGTAACTAAACATAAAAATTTTTGGCTACAATCTGAAAAGAGGCCTTTGGTCCAGGGAGGACACGTTTTTCCAAGGTGGGGGAATGCAAAGGCAATAGCTTGGATAGTATGATAAGGAGCAATTGCACCTTGGTGAAGACAAGTGGAGGGGGAGCAAGGATTACATTTCAAATTTAAATACAGAGAGCATCTAATAAAAACATTTAAAATACATCTTCTAACTTCTTCAAAAGTTATCTTAGTGCAAATGGCTGATTTGTGTGGCTCATTCTAGTCTCTGAAGCTAGTAAAATTTCTTGTAACATACTGCACATTTTCATTCATTTCTAATCTCCTCATACCAAGAAGATATGTAAGTAGCAAATTTTTATCTAGTGTGATCTTGTGATGTATGATATGAAATAGGAAATGGTCTTTTAATTAGACGGTTGGAGGCTGCCAAAACTTGTTCTACATTTGTCTTTTCCTATTGAGAGTGCTTTAATATTCTAAGTGGTCTACAGGCTTGCTGTGTTTGGCAGGCTCCACTGAATTGCTCTATTCCCCTACTGAGTTTATATCAGGAAAAGCTAGAAAAGATATGAGAAACTTTGTAAAATGTGATCACCAAGTAACTCATTAGGATGTATTTTTCAATTGACATTTATGTTTTATTATTAATTAACCAATTAATTAACATAACAAATGTTCTGCCTTTCTTCTGGACACAGAGTTGTTCCCAATCTCCCATTTACTTAGTCTGCAGTATTAAGTCTCTACTGAATTAGGTTCATTCTATTCCTTTGAGGACAGAAAAGGCAGGCCTCTGCCATATATGTCCTATTGGCTATGGACAGCCAAGGTATGTTCTTTGGTTGGTGGCTTAGTCTCTGGGAGCTCATAGGGGTCCAGGTTAGTTGATACAAGTTATCTTCCTATTTTCTTTCTTTTTTTTTTAACTTTTAACATTTTTATTCACTTTTATTCCCCTTTAAGAATTTAATTAGAAAAAAAGTAATGTAGAAAAGAAAAAGCTAATCTATTTTTTTCTTTTTTTAATTGAACAACTTTATTTTAATAAACAAAGATAAATATACAGATTTTAAGCATTTTTGCATGAAAGTATACAAATACATTTTTGTCAGTACTTGGTTCTTTTAAAAGTTTGATAGTATGCATTAAGTCTTACTAGTTACAATGAGTATAAAGTACATGTAAAACAAGTTATCTTCTTGTGGGGTTACCATCCCCTTCAGTAACTTCACTCCTTCTCCCATCTCTCACATAGGGGTCCAGACCTCAGAACAATGCTTGGCTGTTGAGTATCTGCTTCTGTCTCAGAAATGGATTTATAGGGCCTTAAGGAGAATAGCCATGCTAGTTTCCTTTCTGTAATCACAACATAGCATTAGTAATAGTGCCAAGGTTTGTTGCCAGGCCAAGGAATGAATTCAAAGTAAGGCTGATCACTGGTAATACAATTCTTTCAGTTTCTACTCCATTTTTGTCCCCATGTTTCCTTTAGACAGGAACATCTTTGGGTCAAAAATATTGAAGATAGGTTGGTATCTTCCATTTGGGTCCTTTCCTTAAAGGCCTCTCCAGACTCTATTTCCCCAATGTTGGGCATTTCAGCAAAGCTCATCCCCAGTGTTTCCTGGGACCCTCTCCAGGTCAGGGAGCCCAAAAGTCTCTAGGAATTTTAAGAGTTTACTCCCACACTTCTAGCAGTTGCATATGTCCATTTTCTCTCCAGTCTCTTTGATATACTTGTTCCTTCCCCATTTTCCCCCTCTATGACTCCTGGTCAAGTCCCTCTCCTGTTCTGCCTCCCCTGATTACTTTTTACCTCTTTTAATTTGGATTGAAGCATCATCACCTGGGCTTTCCTTATTGTTAAATTTGTTATGGTTTGTTGGTTATATCATGAACATTTCATACATTTTGTCTAATATCCACTTATCATTAGTATAATGTTTGTCCTTTTCCACATTTTCACAAGCATCTATTCTTACTTGAATTTTTGAGTGATTTTTTTCCTGGACTTCAGTTTTTCATACTGTTTGCTTGTTCATTGATTTTCTCTATATTCACTTTATGTCCTGGTATTTTCTAACAGTTTAATTCATTAAATGTTGTGTTTAGTAGTAAAAGAAGGCAGGCACAAGATAAAACAAGGCTTATCACTGGACAAGAAGAAAAGATAGGTGGTAATAATATTTTTGAAAGAGAGGGAGAGGCCAAAGCAAGAACAAGCCAGGATGAGGCAACATGGAGAAAGATGCAGATGATTGCCTTTGTGTATCTCTGCATAAATACAGGTTTTTATGAATATTTTATAAGGTTTAATGTGTGAAGGATAATTTTTCTAGGTGGGCAAATTATATCAATTGTGTCAGAATTTATTGTGTAATGTTTTTTGTCATACAGTGACTCATTTGAGTTCAAGAGAAGGAAGAGTGACAGGAAACACAAATCCCATCTTGGAATTGGTATGTGGTAGGACTGGTGTGGTAGTGAACCAGTAATGGAATTGTGAGAGGGTAGAAACCTCTAGGACCATGGGGTGGCTGCAGAGAGTGTGAGCAGCGTTCCTCCCTATCAGAGATGCAGCTGGCAGAGAGAAACTAACCAGAGAGAGGCCTCTGTTGATCTAAATATATGTGAGTGCTATATGGCCTTTCGGTGCCAGAACTAACTCCAGGGAGCAGCTTGGCAAGGTGCCCTGCTGGAATGACACACAGACTGGCTTGGACTGAGAGCACCAGTTAGCAGCATGGAGTGGTGAGACTCTGGAAGAAGTCGATGTCTTTTTTAAAATATTTACTGCAACAATACTTGTCAAGGCTTTGCTTTGAATTTGCTAGCTGAGTTATTGGTTTCCAAATCTATCTGTATTTTGGCTTTAGTATCCTTTAAAGTTTCAAATTACATTTTCAAGTCCTAAGTTAGCTTTCTTATTTTGTCATCTTCACATTTCTGTTTTATTAAATATTGCAAAGGTATTAATTTTTCTAAGTTATTTCTCTTAAGTTTATTGATAATTTCTTTTGTTTTTCTTGTTTTAAATCTTTAAATTCTTTGATAAAGTTTATGATTTTCTTTTAAATTTGATGCTCCGGATTTATCTAGGTAATGCTAATTGGCACAATTACATAGTCAGAGGTTTCTCTGGTGGTGCTGTGTATTAGTTAGGGTTTCCATTGTTAGGAAGAAACAACACAACCAGGACAACTATGATAAAGGACAACTTTTAAGTGGCTTACAGGTTGAGAGGTTCAGTCCTTTATCATCAAAGCAGGAAGCATGAGAGCACTCAGGCAGGCATGGCATCAGTGTCAGAGATGAGAGTACTACAGTTTATTCTGATTGGAACCAGAATATGACTGACTTCAAGGCAGCTATGAGGAGGGTTTCAATGCCTACCCTTACAGTGACATACTTTCTCCAACAAGGCCTCCTAATAGTGTCAGCCTCTGAACTAAGCATATTCAAACCACAACATCCCAGCCCTGTCCCATATAGGCTTGTCTGAACACATGAGTCTGTGTGGGTCATACCTAGCCATAGGTACACCTGGACCTTAAATCACTAATAATCCAAGAGCTAAGAATATAACCTTGTGGAAATTTTTGTTATTCAAAGATCAATATGCTTAATTTATCCTCACCAAGAAAACTGTTTCCATGTTATGTTCTGTCTTACATGTACTTTATGCTTATGGTAACTAGTGGGGTTACAATTTATGCTATCAAACCTCTAAAAGAATTAAGTACTGACAAAAATATTCATACAGTGTTATGCCAAAATGCCTTTAAAATCTGTATATGTATTCTTCTTTTTTAAAATAAAGTTGTAAGAGAGAAATAAAAGAATAATTAAGTCCAATTTCAAAAGTCCCATTTTCTATAGTAGTCTCAACAATATTAAAGTTTGAAGTTCAAAGTCTCTTTTGAAATTTATCTAATCACTTAACTGTAATCCCCTTTAAAATCAAATTAAAAGGAGATAACTTATTTCCAACATCACGGGGTATATATTACAATTCCAAAATGTAATTGTGAGGACAGACTGGATTAAAACAGGGCCAAAAGCCGTTGCGGAAAACACTAATCTCTGTATCATCATGTCTTCTGCCAAAACTCTCTTTAGATATCTCAAAATCCTTTTTTGATCTATTGAATGCAGCACAATTCTTTCTCTTTGGCTTGTTCCACTATCTGCTAACAGCTTTCCTTGGCAGGTATCTCAAAACTCTAGCATCTCTAACATCCTGGGGTCTCCAAGGAAACTTGAACTTCACACTACTTTTTCCAATATCTGGGAACCAGGAATGATCTTATGGTAAGGCAAAAGGCTAAATGACTTCTCTAGCTCTGCCCCCTGTAGCAGTCTAGACTATGGTAGAATCCACACCAATGCTAGTGCTGTTTCTGGTCATAATCACACGATGCTGGCATCTTGAAAATGCTGGGATTTTTCAGTACAATTAGTCTGTCATAGGCAACCTTCATGGTCCCAAGTCTCAATTTTTGTGTATGACCTTTTCTGTCCTGGGCTGCCAAATGCAACTGAGGCTGTACATTCATCAATGTTCTTTGCCTAGACTCCCACAGCCATAAGCCTTAGCTGTTCTTCATGTTCAATTTGTGCCTTCCAAACCAGTATCACCTGAGCAATTATTACACATTGCCAAGTTCATCTGCAGCAAGAGGGCTACCTCTGGAACACAGCTTCTTGCTGCTCTCAGAAAGCATTTTTCAGAAAATTTCATTTCAGTGATGCTGGTCTCTTCTGAATCACTGCTAATGTTTTAGCTCTTGCGAACCAGCATCAATTTTCCCATTAACCACTTGTCTTCTTACCTCTAAAGTCAGAAATACAAGGTCAAAACTGCCAAGATCTGCAGCTTGCTATGGGTAGACCATGGCCTCTTTGTTCTATTACATTAGCTCCAGCTTTGTTTTTCAACAACTTCACTGCCGACCACTTGTAGCCCTGAAACTTGCTCCATAGATTGATCCTTAATTGAGAGATATTCACGGCTACATGCCTGAATTTATGTTTTCCTTTACATAGAACTTTCTCTGTCCCAGTGATCTCCTTGCCTTTGTCTCCTGGAATTAAAGGTATATGTCACCAGGTGTATTAGTCAGGGTTTCTATTCCTGCACAAAACACTATGAGCAAGAAGCAAGTTGGGAAGGAAAGGGTTTATTCAGCTAACACTGTTCACATTGCTGTTCGTCACCAAAGGAAGTCAGGACTGGAACTCAAACATCATGTCAGGTAGCAGAAGCTGATGGAGAGGCTATTGAGGGATGCTGCTTACTGGCCTGCTTCCCCCAGCTTGCTCGGTTTGCTTTTATATAGAACCCAGAACCACCATCCCAGAAATGGCATCACCCACAATGGGCTTGGCTCTCCCTCATTGATCACTACTTGAAAAAATCCCTTACAGCTGGGTCTCATTGAGGGCTTTTCTCAACTGAGGCTCCTTTCTCTGTGATAATTCCACCTTGTGTCAAGCTGACACAAAAAACCAGCCAGTATACCATGCTTGGACCTAAGCTTTTTGTGGCCACTATTCATCAAGATCCTGGTCAAAAGCTCCTGTATTCCAGCCTAACTATCTGGAAGATCTCAAGATTTACCATCCATTTCTGGGTTGTAATTCATCTCATATTAAATGTTCAAATAAAAACAATGACCAGGTAATATCACCTAACATGGCATAACTATTCCTTGTTGAACAGCAACCACAAACAATACGCTTCATTGAGTAGCATTTTGCTCTCAGATCACCACTCCTTTAACCTGTTTGTCTCCTTGAACACAGGACTCAGCTCCATTTCTCTTCCTTGTGCCTCTTTATTACTTAAACCATACATTTGTACTTTTCCTTTATAAGCTTCCTATGCCTGACCAAATGCTCTTCATGAGGGTAAACCAGAAGACAAAATTTATGCTTAACATTTCTGAGACATATTTTGTCAATGAAATTAATGGAAACTTCTTTATCTTAGCCTCAGCCAGACTCTTCAGACAAGGTTAAAAAGCAGAAATATTCTTGACAAAAACAGTAAAAGAATCATTTCTGGACTTCAAATCACCCTCAGCACCAATTTCTTACATATTCCTGGTAGCATGTTCCACTAAGTCCTACTTAGAACATCCCATGGCTTTCCAAATCCAAAGTCCCCAAATCCACATTTCTTAAAAGCAAACAAACAAACAAACAAACAAACAGACAGACAGACAAACCAGAAAAAAAAAAAAAAAAACCCAAAAAACAACCATTGTTAGGTCTACCACAGAAATACCCTAGACCTTGGCAAAGATGTCTGGTTTCTTTTGCTGTTACATCTTGTTCTGATCAGGAACAGGAGAAGACTACTTCCAGACAGGTAGAAAGAGGGTCTTAAAGCCTACCCCCACAGTGACCTACTTACTTCAACAAGGCCACACTTACTCCAACAAGGCCAAATGCCTAATAGTGCCAGTCCCTGGGCCAAGCATATCCAAACTGCCACAAACTGATTTTTTATTTAGCTTTTATTTTTTTCAGATTTTTAAAAGCATTTCTGCATAAGACTATATGAATATACTTTTATCAGTACTTGATTTTTTTCTTACAACTTTATTTAAATAAAAGAGGGATACATATACATAGTTTTAAAGGCATTTTGGCATAACATTATATGAATATTTTTGTCAGCAATTAATTTTTTTAGAGGTTTGATAGCATGCATTGAAATCCCACTAGTTACCATAAGCATAAAGTAGATGTAGGACAGAATGTAACATGGAAACAGATTTCTTGGTGAGTATAGATTAAGCATAATGAACTGTGAATACCAAAAATTGTCACAAGGGTATTATTCTCTTAGCTCTTGGATTACTAATGATTTAAGGTCCAGGTGCACCACACTCTGAGATGGTGCTATACACTTATTTTTTTCCTAAGAAGGACTGAAGCTTTCAATTTATTTTTTGGACTTTGTTTTCCTTGAGCTTCATATTGCCTGTGAGTTTTTTCTGGGGTGTTCAGAGCTTTCTGGTGTTAGTATCCAATTATCAGTGACTACCTATTATGTCTGTTTTTTTGGTGACTGGGTTATCTCACTCAGGAGGATATTCTCTAGATGCATCCCCTTTCTTAGGAATTTCATAAAGTCATTGTTTCTGATAGCTGAGTAGTAGTACTCCATTGTGTAAATGTACCACAATTTTTGTATCCATTCATCTACTGAAGGTCATCTGGGTTCTTTCCAGCTTCTGGCTATTATAAGTAGAGCAGCTATAAACATTGTGGTGCATGTATCTTTTTGTATGTTGAAGCATCTCTGGGGTAAATGCCAAGAAGTGGAAAAACTGGGTCTTCAGGTAGTATTGTGTCCAATTTTCTGAAGAATCGCCAGACTGATTTTCAGAGTAGTTGTACCAGTTTACAACCCCACCAACAGTGGAGAAGTGTTCATCTTTCTCTGAATCCTTACCAGCATCTGCTCTCATCTGAGTTTTTGATCTTAACCATTCTGACTGGTATGATGTGGAATCTTAGGGTGTTTTGATTTGCATTTTCCTGATGACTAAGGATGTTGAGCACTTTCTTAGGTCCTTCTCAGCCATTCTATATTCCTCAATTGATAATTTTGGTTTAGCTCTAGTACTTGATTTTTTTAAAGTTTGATAGTATGCATTGAAATCTTACAAGTTACAATGAGCATAAGGTACATGTAAAACAAAACATGGAAATAGTCAATGATTTCTTGGTGTGTAAAGATTAAATATAATGTTTTTTAATACCATGAATGGCCACAAAGCTGCATTCCTAGCTCTTGAATTATTAATGATTTAAATCTAGGTTTACCACACTCTGAGAGGGTGCTATACGCTTATTTTTTTTTTTCTAAAGAAGGACTCAGGCTTCCATTTTGTAACACAATTTAGACATGCTGATTTCTTTTGTTGTTTTTGTGTCTGATATAGATAGAGCTGGTTGGACAGATGAGATTCAAATGTGCTGTCCAGCTTGCTTCTAGACTGGACATGTCTTAGATAGAATAAAGTCAAGTAAACACAAAGTATTGGACTAAGTTATATGATATGTATCATGGTCAAAGTTTGGAACTTAGACTCTGGAAATGCAGAGCATATCAGTCATGGTGGAGAGATATGATGTGGTCATGGAGGAATTTGAAATATGAAGTAGTGAGAGAGGTCCTGGAAAGAGGTTATGAGTTTGTTAACAGCACAGACAGATAATGTCTAAACTAACCCTAAGTACTAGAAAGGAGACCAAGTCTAGTTGTGAGAGTTGAAGTAGACAGAGAGAAAGAAGTGGGCTTAACTAGGCTTCAACATGAAGAAGGATGTATAGGATCTCACTTAGTTAAGAGCTAGATTTTCAGGTAAAAGTTAAAGGTAGTATCTCCCTTTTTTTTCCCAGCTGTGTACTATGGGGTTGAAATTGAGTCAGGGCATGATATGATATATGGATATCATTGCACTTGTCATGAAGAAAATGTAAATAACATTTCATACAGTATGTATAATGCCATGGATTGTAAAAGAATAAAAACTGTCACTTTAATCTGCAGTTATATAATGACTTTAAGATAATGTAAGTATATGTATATAGATTTGTGTGCATGGTTTACATTCTAGTTAACTAAATGTATTTTTTATATTTTATAGAAAATTGTATCTATATCTTTTAAAGACTTGGTACTAAGAGGACTCATGAGGTTTTGAAAGCCTCTATCAATTTTAGCCTTTCTTAATAAGTATTGTATTGCCTGTCAAATTGAAGGTAAACTTGTTCTCATATATTGCCATATCTGTAATGTCATAATATAATACTTACTTGAAGTGAATATGAATAATTATTTTATATGTTTTAGATATTATTTTGTTGCTGTGCTAATATATGACAATGGTAACTAATGGAAGAAAGGCTTTATCTGGGATTATGGCTCTAGAGGAGTATGAGTCTGTCATGGAAGGAAAGCATGACAGCAAACAATCACAATAGAAGAACCATGAAGCTGCAAGTTTATATCCTAAACTGCATAATAAAGAATATAAACAACATATAGATCAACTTTCATAGCCCAATCTCAATGGCATACTCCTAACATGTCTCTCCTTCCTAAGTCTCACCAAATAGCATGACCAGTTTGAACCAAGTATCAAATATGTCTGCCTTGGGAAGACATTCCTATGCAAACAACACATTATAAAGAAATATTCAACTTTAGTTTTCAGATTATAAGTACATGTAAACAAACACACACACAGTTATACAGAAAACAGTGTTACTTCTCGAGTCTTGAAATTCAAATTCATTTCACTCACTTTGATTTATTGCATTTCTAGTGCTTATTCACCTTAAATTACATGTCATTGTTTCCATATTGAGCAGTAATAGTGTCATCATTGGGAATGAGTTTCTCACATCAAAAGCTGTGCACCTGCTGTTTCCCATCTGTTTTCCTGCTCTTTCACCTTGCTGAGAAAAGGTGTAAGAAGATGCAGAACAAATCCAAAAGCAGCTCCTCTTATAAGCTCTCATTTTACACACAAGGCTAAAATAAATTAAATCTGTAAATGGAGAAAACATTTCTTTTTCATATTCATTGAAAACATGTTTTCTATTTCATATGACCATAAATATTTCCAAATAATTTGAAGTTTATCTGTACACTGGAATAAATTTGTATAAAAGTGTGTTTTTTTTAAAAGATAAAGACAGTTAAAATATATACTTGCCATTATGTACCATAGTACAGAAAATAAAACTTTTCATCAATTTTCTAAAATGCCACATGTTGAATTTGCTTAGGCTTTTGTATGGAAGACTGTATGATCTATATTTATTTCATTTTAAGTTTTCACTCTTTTGTTAAAAAAACACCTAGCATGTCTTCAAAGTTATCTATATCTTAAAGTTATCTTGCTAAAGAAACATGTAAGTGATAATTTATTTGAGTATAATAGTCTATTTATCCTCATAGATTTATTTTTTTTTTTTGGTAATAACATTGAAGAACTAAAATTAATGTGTTTAGACTTTCTGTTTTATTAATGTTTATATAGAATACTTCATCACATTTACTCTTAAAGACAGCAGAGTGTAGTGATAATGTAACAATTTGCATGGGCAGTTCCATCAAATCATTCTCACAATCCTCACTCATTCAGTCATATATGCTAAATTTATGAAAATGCAGTAGTCATGAAAATAAACATATTTATATGTGCATATATTTGTGACGTATATATATGCATGCACTGCCTTTATATGACTGAATTTGAAAGTGATGCAGATTTTACTACTTTTCCAATTTTTGTTATGTAGTTAAAGGTACAAAGATGATTACAATCTTTTTGTTTATTTACTCCTGAATTCCATTAGCTACCTGACCACCAACCTTCTAACTTCACTCAGGACCAATCAGTTTAAGGGTTGACTGATAATAATTTGTCTTGTTACCCAAAAATGCTGTACTACGTCACCGATTGCTTTCAAAATTCTTAACTTGGTTTAAAAAAAAAAAAGGAAAAAATGTAAGAAAAAAGAAAAAAGAACAAAAGAAAAAGAAAAGCCCTGAGGACTGACTGGTGCCACAAATAATTTTTTTTTCTTCTTATATTCTTGGTCACATATAGTATTGTGGTGTGTGTTCAATTAACTCATCTTGATTATCAAGAAAAAAGGGCAACAAACTTTAACCTTTAATGTTAGTGCACACCTTTAAACCAGCACTCAGGATGCAGAGGCATATATATCTCTGTGAGTAAGAGTTTGAGGACAACCTAATCTAAAGAGTGAGTCCCAGTATAGCCAGAGCTCTGGAGAGAAACACTGTCTTGGGGGAAAAGAAAGTTTCAAAGAGCATGGAACTCAATTAATGAAAGAATGTCTTGTGAAGATATAATTGCAGGTAGAATATATATTTATGTTATTCATATTAGAACATGAGTTTTTCATGTTGAAGCTCAGTATGAGTACTTTTAGTTCCTTTCAACTTTATTTAAAAAAAAATAAAAGAGGGATACATATACAGATTTTAAAGGCATTTTGGCATAACACTATATGAATATTTTTGTCAGTACTTAATTATTTTAGAGATTTGATAGCATGCATTGAAATCCCACTAGTTACCATAAGCATAAAGTACATGCAGTACATGTAGGACATGCATTCTTAAAGGGTTGTTTCATGTTCAACGCAACTGTAGAGTATCAGTCTACTGTGACTATGTGGATTATCTAGGTACAGACGTTTTAGGAAGAGTCAGAAACACTGAAGAGGTGAGTAGTACTATATCTTCCTAAAAATTAATAAAAATAGCACCATGGTAATGTGAAAAGCTCATAGGAATGGTGAGTTAATCTGGGCACCATGCTATTTTTTTGTAGTTATGTTACATACATGTGCCTACTCATATTTATGTGTATAGATGAGTAAATGCACAGGGAAATGAGAGGACAATCCTGGATGTTTCTTGGTTCTACTTTTCCTTTTTATGACAGGTTTTGGCTTTGTTTGTTTCCTTCCGGTTCTTCCATTGTGTATGTCCTTGAGCTTGTGGGATTCTCCTCTTCTCCCATGTCTCTCTCTGTTCTTTTTAGTTAGGATTAGCAATACCTTCATAACATATCCAAGAGTTTTATGCAAGTTAAGGGAATTTTAATTTATGTCTCAGTCTTGGAGAACAAGCAATTTTACACAGTCACCCATCTGCCTATCATCCATTTATTTTGAATTTAATATACTTAAGGTGGATTTAATGAACCCAAAATATTCACAATATTTTTGAGTCAAATGTACTCTGAGAATGATGACAAGTCAAAGAGAAAAAAATATTTCTGTTACTTTTTTTTATTAATGAAAGCCAACTCCCTTATCTGTTCACCATTTCAGAAAACAATTATTTTTAATTTTAAAATTCCTCTCTATAACCTTGTAATGTGAATTTTAAACTTAAATTAGAAAATGCCAATAATTTTCAGATGAAATTTTCAAGGTTTCAAGAAGCTAAAAACAATCAAACACACAAACAAAACAACAACAAAATGCCACATTAGTTTTTATAGAAAATGTTGTAAATACCCCTGGTGGTCTCTATGACAACATGTCAAACAGAACATATGTATCTTTCGCACAACTTGACAAATCAGAGAAACAGCAAAACCATCCTTAGAATAAAAAAAAAGTAAATGCTGTGCTGTGGGAATAAAGTAAGAAGAGAGTATAACAATATTGACAGAATTAAGAATTTCTGAAGACACAGGGAGTCAACTGAAAGAAAAACTAAAACTGTTTGCAATGGAACAAGCCCTGAGTGCTCTCTGCTGAGATTGTGGCTGGAGACAGACAACTAATGTCATTATTTCCAATGTGTTTTATTAGTGCATGCTCAGTGAACAAAGTAATGGGTTCTGTAGAGTCACCTTTATTCCAGGATGTCATGGTACCATAATGATATGACTCTTGACATACCCTAATGACACCACTGATGCTCCACAATGACCTTCCAAGAGTGTCTAGTCTGAGGTCAACTCATATACTAGTATGTTGTATGTGAGTGTGGATGCTATAGTATTTTTCAGGATGACATAACATTTTTCTTAAATAGCCTGTGTTTGGCTGTATTTCCTTGTAGTAGTTTCAAATAGCTTCTATTAAGCTCCGGAATCCACTGTATAAATTACTCTTTTTCAAGCATGTGAGATAAGAACAGCAATTCATTCTGCTGCATATGAATGCCAAATTTTCTCAGCAAAGAACATTTCAGAGGCTCCATTATCTTTTTTGTCTACTAATGATATTCCTATTAAAAGTAAAGTAGCTGTACCAGTGTTCAACTATGTCAAGGATCTTTACTTCATTTCTATGTATGTATGGTTGTGTTGTATTTCTGTGGTCTTTTAATTACACTGGCTTTGAAGCAAGAAGTATTATCGCAAATATGATACCTATAGCCTTGATCTTCTGCTCAGAATTAATTGGCTATTGTGGGTGATCATTCTTCCATGTAAAACACAGTTATAATCTTCTTTGGGAAAGAGGGTCACTAAAAATTAGATAAGGTTTATATTGAATCAGTATGTTACTCTATATCATAGATAATTTCTCAGTATTAATTTTGTTAAACAGTGAGTATGGAATGTCTTTCTGTCTTCTACTATATTGTTCAATTTCTGTCTACACTCTTGTAAAATTTCGTAAGTATGGCTCTTTCACCTCTTTTTATTGTTTATCATGTATATTTTATTGTGGAATTTATCTATTTGCTCATTTTGCTTATTGTGAGTGTGGTTGCTTCTTTGAATGTTTTTTAATTAAACAAATTTATTTTAAAAATAGAGATAAATGTACAGAATTTAAAAGCATTTTACCATAAAACTATATGAATATGTTTTGTCAGACCTTGATTTTTTTAAAGATTTGATAGTATGCATTGAAATCTTACTAATTACAATGAGCATAAAGTACATGTAAAACAAAACTTAACATGGAAAAGTCAAAGTTTTCATGGTGTGTAAAGATGAAACATAATGATTTTTAAATACCAAGGATTGCGACAAGGTGCATTCTTAGCTCTTAAATTATTTGTTTAAGGTCTATATGTAGCACACTCCTAGAGGGTGCTATACAATTATTTTTTTCCTACAAAGGACTGAGGTTTCCACAATTTGGTCTTCCTTCTTTTTGAGTTTCATATGGTCTGTGAGTTTTTTCTTGGGTATTCAGAGCTTTCTGGGGCTAGTATCCAATTATCAGTGGCTGTATATTATATCTGTTCTTTTGTGACCTAGTTACTTCACTCAGGTTTATATTCTCTGGTTCTGTTCATTTGCCTAGGAATTTTGTAAAGTCATTGTTTCCAATAGCTGAGTAGTAATTCATTTTGTAAATGTACCACAATTTCTGTATCCATTCATCTACTGAAGAGCATCTGGGTTCTTTCCAGCTTCAGGATATTATAAATAAGGCTGCTATGAACATGGTGGAGCATGTGTCCTTATTATATGTTGGAACAACTTTTGGGCATATACCCAGAAGTGGAATAACTGGGTCTTCAGGTAGTACTATGGTCAATTTTCTGAGCAACCGCCAGACTAATTTCTAGAGTGGTAGTACCAATTTACAACCTCACCAACAGTTTTCCTGCAAGTTTAGATGTTAGTTTATAGAGGTTTCCACAATTTTTCTATTCTCTCTTACAGAAACTATACTGCAGGAAATAATAAAGCATTGATGAGTTTAGAAAAATAGGTAACAAATTATCTAAAATATTATACTTACCATTTATTTACAATATTAATTAATGATTATATTAAAATATTTTAAAATGCATTTATTTATGCTATGTGATACCCAAATCTCTGTGCATAATGAGATATAGAAATAAAAAAAAAAAACATTTTTGGAGGCATGTCTTTGAACAAAGCCAGGTTGCTCTAATTTTTAATTTTAACCTTATAGGTATGTTGAGATCTTCCATGAAACTAAAATCTGGCATATACTAAGCTGCAAGAACCATTTCAGTGAAGTATTGAGTAAAATGGGTTATCATATATAGGAAAAAATTATCATTATGTTCACTCATGATATTTGAGTGTGGCATTAAACATATATAAGACTAGAACTTATTGATTATAATGAAAGTTGATATGATAACAACAGGTTTTAAATGATTCAATCTCTCTCCCAATATAGACATTAGTTAAAGCACAACCCCAAGAGCAACCTTTATTATTACTTAATATATATTACTTATATGTAAAATTTATATATGAGAAAATCAAAGCAATTTTAGTCCATATGCACCACTGTATACTTTAGTATTATTAGCAGAATGAAATTAACTAGTAGATACACTGAGAAATATTGGCTTCCAAATATTGTAGAACCTAATAATACTAAATTAAGTACTTTCAGAGGTTTCAAGACAGTAGTAATTATAACCTTATATTTTCTTATTGAATCATGACTGTGCTTGTCATGGGAAGAGTAATGTAGTCTGTCTCTTTTTTGGCTGTGGAGTCTCAGCATCTGTTTTTGGAAGCAGTAGGGTAGAGCCTCTCAGAGGACAGTTATGCTAGGCTTGTGTCTGCAAGCATAAAAGACTATCATTCATAGTATAAAGGATTGTTTCTTGCACATATATAACAGATGTGTAGCTTGGTCTTCATGTGAGTTCCCCCAACAACTGGAGTGGAGGGTTGTCACTGAATTTGTAGCCTACCTATGTGTCCTGTTTTCCTAACTGGGCATCTTGTCTGTTCTCAGTAGGAGAGCATGTGGCTAGTTCTTGATGTGCCAGAGTGAGCTGCTACTCACAGGGATGAAAGTTCCTCCTTGTAAGGAAGAGAGGGAAGGATGCAGTTAGAATGCAAAGTGAATAAACAAGTTAATTAATGCAAGGAAAAAAAAAGAAAAAACACAATCTTTACACTTTGGAAGCTGTAGAAAAAGGTTGTGAGGTCATGGTCAGCCTAGGCTACCAAGTGAGCCTATATTGACTTAATTTCAATTGATCTTTCAGTCAATATATCAGGTAGTAAATCTAATGGGTAAATAAATTATATAGACTATAAGATGAATATTCCTTTAAGAAAAGAACTCATAAAACAAATGTAAATACTAAGGGAAGATAGAACATTTTTATTAGTTCTAGGCAGGAGCTGAGAACTAAGCAAAAAGGTGACATTTGAACCAACTTGAAAATGTATATGGTTAGTTTTCAGAAGAGTTATATAAAATTGTTTTACAGGTGCCCAGCTGAGAGAAAGGTTACAATATGTTAAGATCAATAAAGCTTTGTGTGTATAGGATCTTGAACAGCATTGAAGGTGTAGAAATGATGATATCAGAGACAATTCAGGGAATTTTCTTTGGGGTCCTTTGAACCAGAAGGATAATGGAATTAATGACCTTAAAAGAAAAACTCAAGAATGATTTTCAGCATATGTCAGAAAACAATCTGTCATGTGTCTGAATTGTTTTGATATTTCTTAAAATTGCATGTTGTCAGAAAACTGACTCAAATTATTTAGGTTTGCGCAACCAAGGATAGGATTGGCATTATGTGAACTGCGAAAGGTATAAGTGAAATGTATTGACATAAGACTTGAAGATGAACTCTGCTTCACTTTCGGATCTTATATTCAGATACCAATTAGCTAAATGAAGATGCACGGTAATCCTTGGGAATTTGAGGAAATCTCTATGATTGCAGATAAACTTCAGTATGCTTGGCTTATACATGTTATTTGATTCAAGGGAATTGTAAATTGCTAAGTAGCTGCATATTAAAAAATAAAGAAGGGATTTGGGATGCAGACTTGGGAAAACTGTAAAACTAAGAACATGCAAATCTTTGTTCAAAGCTGAGGGCATTGATTTTCAGATTTATGAACTTCCAGCACTTCTAAGAAAACAATGTAACAAAGATATGGGATGGCAAATGTGGAGAGAGTTGAAAGTAATGAGTTCAAGAAAGCAACCAATCAATCAATGAGCCTTCATAAGAAGTCTAAAGTAATGTCTTATGGAACTTTCTAAACTGGAAAGAAAAATCTCCTGAATGGTTTGTCATCTTGTTTTCAAATTGTAATGTATAAACTTTTCAAAATGGCAGAGAAGAGCCCTGTTGGATTATGTTGATTATCAACTTGACAGCATTTAAATATAGCAAAAAAAAAAAAAAAAAAAAAAAAAAAAAGCCTTGGACCATTTCTGTGAGTGGTTATCTAATTGAGTTGTGCATCCTCATTTTAAGTTGCAGGGGCTTAAATTATAATCCTCATTTTATTACAAGGGCTATGGTCCAAGGTTCAATAAAATGAAGAGAGCAGATCATGAGCGTTTATCACTCTCAGATTTCTGGCTGTGGAGAGAGCTTGACTCATGCTCCTGTCAACTTCCCCATATATCACAATCTTATGCATTTAACCTTTGTAACTGAACTGTTACAGAGGAGGGTGCTTACAGCTAACTATCAGACTGAACATGGGCACCCCAATGAAGGAGCTAGAGAAATAACTGAAGTAGATGAAAGGGTCGGCAACCCTATGGGAAGAACAAAATTTTCTATTTTCCAAACCCACCACATTTCTCAGTGACTAAAACAATCAACCAGTGAGTACATATGAAGAGGCCCATGGCCCCAGTTGCATATGCAGCAGAGGATAGAATTATCTGGCATCAGTGGAAGAAGAGGCCCTTCATCCAGTGAAGTCTCCTTTCCCAGTGTAGGGGAAAACCAAGGTGCCAAGGTATGAGAGTTTGGTTAGGAAAGGGAGCACCTTCATGGAGGTAATGGGAGGGGAAGGGGGTCTGTGGTTGGGGTAAGTGATAACATCTGTAATGTAAATGCAGAGAATATCTAATAAAATATATATATATAAAAGAACATATGAGTAAAGAAGGTCAAACATCACACATCTAATGACTAACTCAAAGGTATTTATGATGCTGTTATTCAAATAAAAATGATTTTATTGTCATCACTGACAGGTACTTCACATATATTTAGATTTTTGATAATATAATTTAAGTAGTAAGAAAACTTTGTGTCCTATATGAGAGTGGCACAAAAATATTCTTTCAATTATTTAGATATTGAAAAAGATGAGTTTTAAATAAGCCAAAATAAAAGTTGCAGTAATAGCAAAAAAGAAGAAAAGAGCATGGAACTGTAATAGGGACTCCTTGACAGAAGCAATGCCTGCAGAGATCTATAGTCTGACTAGAGTCTTGTGGAGCATTTGGAATACTGCAGATCCAAAGGCTACTTCCCTTATTTTGAAAGGTTTTCCCTTCCCAAATATTCCTGATGCCTGCTATCCAATACCTCTGTATAAGAATTCACAGATTAAAGTGCTTTGAAATCTATTAACTTAGAAGACCAACTCATGTTAAGAATATCTTCAGATAGTATCTTAGGCTTACAATAAAGCCTTTTACATCTTTCTGTACCCTTATTTCTGATGGATGCACCAAAGTATTTTAAATACTTTTGTAATGTCTTTTACTTTTATTGTGTAAAATCCATGAAATTACATTCACTATGGAATATGTACTTTTGAGGTACAAGTCTGTGATCTAAGACCATACATCTTATTCTGTTTAAGTAAGTTGAGTTCCCAGATTTTTTCCATGACAATATTGTATATATTCAATGGTATACAACATGATAAAGTTATAAATGAATGAATATATGTTGAAATATATGTTGAAATAGCATATGATAACAATGCAATTCATTAAGGAACAGAACTGTTGAACCTACCCACTGGGCTGGGAGGTGATAATAAATAAAAGTTCACATAGGTACACACAAAAGCCTTTGTCTGCTAATTGCTGTTCTGGAAAATAACAAAACTAAAATATAAGCCATAGTTACTACTCAATATTGATTGCTCTTAAATCATTATGCTTTTTATAAACATTTCCTCCAGTAGGAAATTTCATTCTATAACAGTGATAATTTACTGTGATTATAAGAGTGATTAATTAACTGTGTTAATTTATTTCATCTCTTTCCTTTCATTTCACTTTATTTGTTGTTAATTTGTTGAGTATTGTATAGCCCAGTTTAGATCCATCCAAGCTTGTGCATCTTTTGTCTTGGCTCTGCTTCAATTACAGATGTAAACTATTCCATGTCTAGTCTCCTTCTAATTTCTACTCAAGTAAATATCAAGAAAACAAGTATCAACTACACTGGGCACCTCTCCTATCAATATATCTCTTTCTGTAGATACATTTTAATTCAACAATGTGGCTTCTCTGATAACACCAAAAGACCTGCTATGTCTATGTCATCTGCCTGGATAGTTACACACTTTTAGTACACACCTTTAATCCTAACAAGATGTTTGATTGAGGGGCAGGCAAAGTGACAAATTAGAGATATGTTTCCCAGAATAAATCAGGGATAACTTATGTCCAGCTTTCAAAGAAAATGCATGAGATATAGGAAACTTAAAGAGTGGTGAGGGAGAAGGAGCCAGGTTCAGTCCAGTTTATTTGAGCTCAATTCAGTTGTTCTCAGTTCACTTCAGTTCAGTTCAGTTCAGTTCAGTTTACTTCAGTTCACTTCAGTTTGGGGACTGCAGAGAAATTCAGCTTTTCAAGTTCAGAGGCAGTCTCTCCAGGGAGAGCAATCCAGCCAGAAGCTGAAAGAAGCTAATTTAAAGCACCCAGCTTGGATGGGAGATTGGGATTAGAGTGCTGGGCAGACCCTGTCAGCCAGAGCTCAGAAAGCGGTAGAAAAATGTGGGTTTATTGAGCAGCTATCTCAGAAGCTGAAACATTCTAGGCCTAAGATAGCTGATGGAAGCTGGACAGCTGGAAGTTCATGCCTTCAAAGTTCAGCCTTGAAGAAGCTTAGCCTGTATGGGGGCTAGATACCTTCAGGCCAAAAATTAGGAATAACTACATAGAAAGTCTTCAGGCTCAGTCAAGTCCTGTGCTCATAAAGCTTGAGTGCTCGTCTCATGTCTTCAATTGAGGAAATAAAACCAACATTTAAAAAATAGATTCAAGGACAAGTAACAAAGTCGCCTGCTCTTAGGGGTGCTGAATGTAAACCAAGATCCACATCTGTTACATATGAGTAGGGCACCTCGGTACATCACTGCATGCTCTCTGGTTTGTGGTTCAGTCTCAGTAAACATCATTGGCCCAGGTTAGTTGATTCAGTAGGCATTCTTGTGGTGTCCTTGATCTCTCTCTCCCCTTCAATCTTTGCTTCTCCTCTTTCACAAAGATGCCTAGCTTCCACCTAATGTTTAGCTGTGGGTCTATTGATCTGTTTCCACCAGCTCCAGTGTACAGCCTCTCAGAGGACAATTAGGCTGTGTTTCTGTCTGAAAATTTAGCAGTATATCATTAATACTGCCAGTGGTGAGCACTTTCTCTTGGGAAAGGTCTCAAGGTGGGTCGGTCACTCATGGTCACTCCCTCAATCTCCAATCATCCTATATTCTTGTTTATCATGTACTCAAAATTATCACTGTGGGTCAAAAGGTTCTGTTGAGGTTGAGATCACCATCGAACCACTGGAAGACTCTCCTGGTTACATGTGGTGGCTGTTTCAGGTTTCATATCCCATACTGCTAGGATTCTACACTATGGTCACCCTCAAAGACTCTTGGAATCTTTTAATCAAAATTTGATTATGGGTCTGAAGCACATTTTATAAGTCAAACTGGACTTAATATTGATGAAAACAGAGATTCCTATTTTAACTGTTTTCCAGAAACGTTTGCATCGTTAGTCATCCATAATGTGACACAATAATATATATCAAATAAATTTGACATATACTAAGTGTTTTATTTATCACGAAAAATTCTCAATAGTTTATTAATTTAAGAACCACATTTCTATAAAGCGAGTAAATCTGTGTCCGTTTTTCCCAAAGTATTCAATGAGGTGGAGGTGTCTTATTAAAGTTGATGTGTGAGTTATAACTGTAGATATATCTTAATTTTCATGATAATTTCCTTTATCTTTAAATCACCATGAAAAGGGGCCAGAAATAATACTGAGAAATTACAAACACTGGTTTCTCTTTCAATAAGACTCGGGTTTATTCCGTAGGACCCACCCAATAGCTCACAACCCTATTTAATAGTTCAAAAGCCTCAGATATTTACTTCTGGCTTTTAAGGGCACAGTCCACATATGTTACATAGATGTGTATATAGATAAAATATCATACATATAAAATAAAACTAAATGATACTTCTTAGATGAATATAGACAAATACAAATACAATTATATATATATATATATATATATATATATATATATATATATATACATATAATTACACACATATGACTAATTGTAGAATATTTACATGAGTATTTTGACATAACATACATAAAATGAAAAAAAATCTTCTCCTGTCATTTCTTTTTCCATTGTACTTCTTGCTGTTCTGATTATAGAATTCAAATAGTTTCCTATACGAATAACAGGAACTATATCTCTGGGCAGTGATTTATACCACTGGCTACTTTGGAACTAACCAGGCACCAGCAGGCTTGGGTCATCGAAAATGGACTCTTTCCTCATAATCAGCAGGTGTAAAGTCATGAAGTAAAACAAATGATTCTTTAACTTATCTCCGGAATTTCTACTACCTACCACTTTACTTAAACCAAGTTTAAAGTAGAAGAGCAAGAAATGCTCAGATCTGGCCTTGGATACCTGAAGCAATTACTTTTGAAGGAAAGATTTTTGAATGAAAAGTTGTAATGATTTTTATGTTCCCATGAGTACAAAATTCATATTTCACTGAGATCTTTGACTCTGGAAAAGCCATTATGGATCTTTCAATTGAAAAATAATGTGGGGTTGAGGCTTTGGTTATTTCTACTTGAGCACCAGTTTTGTGTTCCACCATGTTTCTCTACTCACATCTCATCATTTGTGAATGGGGAAACATGATAATTAACAAGGAAGTGTCACACTAATGCATCCTTAGTGTCTGAAACACCATATTAAAGAAAGTGGAAAATACTATACTTGCCCACATAAAATGACCAGGCTTTATAATAAGGAATTAGGCCATACTTCATGAGCTACAAACAAAGGTTTATATTTCCTACTTAATGCCTTATGTCCAAAAGCTCACTTTTTATATAATAATGTACATTAAATTAAGTATTATGTAAGAGTAAAATCTTATATGCATTTTCCTGAAATTTTCAGTGACAAATAATTGATTCTGTCATAAATAAGTGATCTGCATTGATTGATGGGACAGATATAAAAATTACAGAAATTTCCAAACAAGGAATGATATTTAAGCTGGTAAGAAAGTAAAGTTATATAACAGAATTGATTTCATCTTATTTATTAAGATATTTTATTAATATTTATACAAAACTTGTGATAGGTGACGTATTGTTTTCAAACCTTGTTGTAGTAGTCATGATATATTCAGATTTTTCTCTAAAGACTTGATTATCATGGCATTACTTGATCACATTTAAAACTTCTAAACATGTCAGCAAAATTCAGTTTTCTTGTGTAATATTTCAATTTCTTTTAAAAAAAAAGAGCACTTGCTTTCCTTTGTGGTCATAAAGTCCAAATTCATTTCCATATTGAAACAAAGCCCAACTTAGAAGGAACTTAAAGCTGTTTTTCTGCATTTCCACTCCAAGCATTATGAATCTCTTGCTGCACAAGGACTGTCTTTCTTTTATATACTTCATTCATTATCATGTTCATATTATAGAAACAATGAGCTGCTTCTTCCTTCTTATAATCATGAATGCAATAGTCAAGTAAGCACTTGGTCAGTCATTAAAGCATAAAGTACAGAAGAGTAAAATTTCCATGCCAGTTTAAATTTAAAATGTATGCCATATGAAAATGTACTTTCTGTACTATGCCTCCCAGATATTTCAGAATCATTAATATTACATGTTTGCATATGCAATTTTTGTTTCTTTTCCAAAAGTGCATATATTGAAAAGCCCATGTCCACCTTGTAAAAGAAGACTATCTGTGAAATACAAAGAACCACATGCTGCCTTTCATCTACACTTCCTTGTGCTTCTTTTAAACAGTCTTTTAAAACCCTGTGAATCTCATTTCAATTTTAATTGTAACATTTTGCCCTCAGATACTGCTTTTCCTCCGAAGTCAGCCAAAGGACATAATGATGACAAATTTCAGCCTGCAAACCCCACAAATATGTGAAGATGGACTGCATAAATGAAAACCCATTTTAGACTAGGAGGTGTTTTGAATTCATACCTCTTTCAATCAGGAAGCAGGGAAGTAACCAATATTTCACCAACCCAAGAATTTGCAGCAGAAGATAAAGGTAAATTCCACTATTTTGGAGCTTGTGATTCAAAAGACATATGGGAAAGAGAGAAGAACAAGAATTACATAGTAAAGCTGTCTACAAGAGCTGATAAAATGGGCTATAGCACGCCAGTCATGAGCAGATTCATTCCAAGGAGCAGAACTTTTTAAATGATACATTTCTTGGCAAGGCACACTAATCAGAAACCTGCAGAACAAAGCAGGCAATATTCTTGCATGCATAACTGTGTGTGTGAGCTTAAAGACACAGAGTGATTGAACATGGAACAAAAATGTGCCCTGAGGTTTTCTTTGTATATAGTGGGTCATAAAAACAGAATTTCAGAAGAAAAAAAATTAATTAAATTTCTCATGCAATATCATCTTCTTATTCGTAAGTATTTATGGCTTTTTTTCTAAAAAATGAAACCATTGATTTATTTCTTACTAGATTGTGGAAATACAATTAAATTATGAAAAACATAGGTACTAAGAAAAAAATAAGTACTCTTCTTAAATACCTAGAAGGTTGAATGGTGTCTTCAGAAGTTTTGTTCTTCAAATCTGTGTCCCAGAGTTACTTGTTTCTCATTAAGACAGTTGTTGGGCTCATCCTTCCTAGCTCAAAATTCCTACAATGTATTCCCTTCTTGATGGTGTACTTGAACTTTTCCAATGCATACCTGTCATGCCATTTTCCATTTTCCCAGTTAAAGGATATTTTTGTAATTTATCTTATCATGCATTTTCATAGGATGTCTCTATTCTTTATATCATACACTTATATATTAATAATGCATAGTCAATCTATGACAACAGAACACTTGTGATATGATCTTGTGCTTAATGGAAGAATATTAGTCAGGTGTATGGAATATGAAAAGCCCACTGCAACCCCTTTAGGAATAAATTTTATACTTTAATAAATATACAGTAGTTTATTTCAAATGTATAACTGTTCAACAATACTAACATAATACATATTCATTGATTAGATAGTCATATTCAAACTGCATGAAAGATGATTCAACTATAAATAATATTTTTCTTTTTTTAATGACTTTATTTTACAAAACAAAGATAAATGTATAGATTTTAAACATTTTTTGCTTAAAATTATACATTTTTGTCAGTACTGTTTTTTCAGATATTAAAATAATTTTTACATAAAACTCTGTGAATATATTTTTTAGTCAGTACTTGATTTTTTCAAGGGCTTGACAGTATGCATTGAAAACCTAATAGTTACAATGAGCATAAAGTACATGCAAAACAAAACACAACATGGAAATAGTCAAAGTCTTCTTGTTTTGTAAATATATATATATATATAAATATATATATATTTGTTTTCTTTATTTCTTGGACTTCATAGAGATTGTGAGTTGTTTCTGGGGGAGTGCAAGCCTCTGGGGTTAGCATGCCAATATCAGTGACTGCATATTATGTCTGTTCTTTTGTGACTGGGTTATCTCACTCAGGATGATATTCTCTAGATGCAGCCATTTTCTGAAGAATTTGGTTAAGTCATTGCTTCTGGTGGCTGAGTAGTATTCCATTCTGTAAATGTACCACAATTTTTGTATCCATTCATCTTCTGAAGGACATCTGGGTTCCTTCCAGATTCTGGCTATTATAAATAGAGCCGCTATGAACATTGTGGTGCATATATCTTTGTTGTGTATTAAAGTGTCTCTGGGATATATGCCCAGAAGTGGAATAGCTGGGTCTTCAGGTAGTACTATATCCAATTTTCTGAGGTATCGCCAGACTGATTTCCAGAGTGGTTGTATTAGCTTGCAACCCCACCAACAGTGGAGAAGTGTTCCTCTTTCTCCGCAGCCTCGCCAGCATCTGCTGTCATCTGAGTTTTGGATCTTTGACAATCTGACTGGTGTGAGGTGGAATCTCAGGGTTGTTTTGATTTGCATTTCCCTGATGGCTAAGGATGTCGAGCACTTCCTCAGATGTTTCTCGGCCATTCGGTGTTCCTCAACTGAGAACGTGTTGTTTAGCTCTGTACCCCATTTTTTTAATAGGGTTATTTGATTCTCTGGTGTCTAGCTTTTTCAGTTTCTTGTATACCTTGGATATTAGGCCTCTATCTAATGTGGTGTTGGTAAATATCTTTTCCCATTCTGTTGGTTGCCTTTTTGTTTTCTTGACAATTTCCTTAGTCTTACAGAACTTTGCAATCTCATTTAATTCCCGTTTGTTAATCTTTGACATTAAAGCTTGAGCCATTAGTGTTTTGTTCGGGAAATTTTCTCCTGTGCCTATGTGTTCTAAGGTTTTCCCTACTTTCTCATCTAATAATTTCAGTTTATCTGGTTTAATGTGGAGATCTTTGATCCACTTACACTTGAGCTTTGTACAAGGAGATAAGAAAGGGTCTATTTTCATTCTTTTGCATGCTGAGTGCCAGTTGGACCAGCACCATTTGTTGAATAGGCTGTCCTTTTTCCATTGAATGTTTACTGCTCCTTTGTCAAAAATCAGGTGACCATATACATGAGGGCTTATTTCTGGATCTTCTATTCTATTCCATTGATCCACATGCCTATTTCTGTACCAGTACCATGCAGTTTTCAACACAATTGCCTTGTAATATAGCTTGAGGTCAGGAATAGTGATTTCTGCAGATGTTTTTTTGTTGTTGAGGATGGATTTCACTATTCTAGGTCTTTTGTTATTCCATATGAAATTGCACATTGATCTTTCCAATTCGTTAAAGAACTGGGTTGGAATTTTGATGGGGATTGCGTTGAATCTGTAGATTGCTTTTGGTAGGATGGCCTCTTTTAAGATGTTGATCTTTCCAATCCATGAGCATGGGAGATCTTTCAATTTTTTGAGATCCTCCTCAATTTCTTTCTTTAGAGGTTTGAAGTTCTTGTCATACAGGTCCTTCACTTGCTTAGTTAGAGTCACACTAAGGTAATTCATAATTTTTGTGACGATTGTGAAGGGTACCTTTTCCATAAATTCTTTCTCCACATGTTTGTCCTTTGAGTATAGGAAGGCTACTGATTTGTTCGCGTTAATCTTGAATCCAACCACTTTGCTGAACTTGTTTATCAGCTGTAGGAGTTCTCTTGTGGAATTTTTGGGGTCACTCAAGTACACTATCATGTCATCAGCAAAGAGTGATGTTATTATCTCTTCCTTTCTGATTTGTATCCCCTTGATCTCCTTTTGCTGTCTAATTGCTCTAGGAAGCCAGGACTTCCAGTACTATGTTGAACAGGTAGGGGGAGAGTGGGCAGCCTTGTGGAGTCCCTGATTTTAGTGGAATTGCTTCAAGTTTCTCTCCATTAAGTTTGATGTTGGCTGTTGGTTTGCTGTATATTGCTTTTATTATGTTTAGGTATGCACCTTGGATTCCTGTTCTTTTCAGGACTTTTAACATGAAGGGGTGTTGGATTTTGTCAAATGCTTTCTCAGCATCTAGTGAGATGACCATGTGATTTTGATCTTTGATTTTGTTTATATGGTGGATTACATTGATGGATTTCTTTATATTAAATCATCCCTGCATCCCAGGGATGAAGACTACTTGGTCATGATGAATGATCGTTTTAATGTGTTCTTGGATTCGGTTTGCAAGGATTTTGTTGAGCATTTTTGCATCAATGTTCATAAGTGAGATTGGTCTGAAGTTCTCTTTCCTTGTAGGGTCTTTGTGTGGTTTATTGTAGGTACGAGGGTTATTGTAGCTTCAAAGAATGAGTTAGGTAGTATTCCATCTGATTCTATCTTTTGGAATAGTTTGTAGCATATTGGTGTTATATCTCCAATAAATGTCTGGTAAAATTCTGCACTGAACCGGTCTGGACCTGGGCTTTTTTTGGTTGGGAGACTTTTGATGACTTCTTCTATTTCTTTAGGTGTAAATAACATTTTTCAAAAGCCTTTGATTTGATAAATATCTAGTATAATAGTATATTATTGATAAAGAAACATTTCCTGAGCTTCAAAATTAAGGATCTGAATTTCTAGGGAAGGTTTTAAAAGTTGAGACTTAGCTTACGTCCTGGCTTTTCATTTGCAAGTCCATAAATGTCATACACAGAAATGGAAAAATTAAAAATAGGTAAAATACATAGTATAATCTATTTATCAGTGCAAAATAAATACATATAAAATAATAATCAGTGTTATCTTAATTAGAAAATATTTTAGAAAGAGCTAAATAATTCAAAAAAGTATTTTGTTCAATATCATATGATGATTCTGAATTTTCTCATATATATTGCCTGTTTGCGTGTGGTTAAGGTGGTGAATGTCTAAAAGAGTGAAGAATGCTGTAGGTAAAAAATGGAACAAAGTCAAACTCCCTTAAATAATGACTTAAACTGTATTATACATTAATGTTTTTACATATTTTTTCATGTTAGTTTTTGTCTGAGGTGTAGGGTTTTAATTGTTAGCCTAGCAAGATTATTATTGAAGGTAAGCTACATCTTCATTTGCTTTCTTCTTATAGAATATTTAGATTATAATAAAGCACTCAACTGTACAATACCAAATTCACACAAATCCCAATATTATTGAATTTATTAAACTTTTCAGAAGTCAGTTAGTTCCAGTGGCCTATAGATGATAACATTCTAATGCCAGATGGAGTATCAGAGAATATGTGTGCAGCTTTAATTATCTAAAACCCAAAATGAACTCTTCCTCCTGATACCTGGGGATTTTAATGAAGAGCATACATATGTTCTTCTTGCTAATTGAAGATGAGCTTCATTTTTAAGGATTTAATACCCCTGAGAATTTAAAGCATAAGTAAAAGAAGGGTTGAAAAGAATTTTAACAACCTAAAATGAACTTTGCTATAGTGTTGCCTGTTGAATGTAAAATTAATAGATGATATGCATGTCTAGTGAGTGCACTAAAATTGTAGGACGCATAAAGCATATACACACAAATACATAACACAGTATTTTATTAAGACATGATTAATTTTATCAGTAATAGAGTGTGATAAACATTGTATCTGAAAATCATTATACCTATAGATTTAAAGTTATTGAATTATGTATTTTATCTCTTACTATCTGAGTATGTTATGAATATATAGAATATGTTCTGATTACTTAGTTCTACCTCTGTGTGCCTTGATATAAGTATTGGGCATGGCCACTTGGAAGTTAATAGAAAAGGAGCTTAACTGTGCTTATCTCATGCCAGTGTTGGGCAGGTGCAAGGTTTCTAGGAAGTGCTGAGACTCTGCTCTTGTTCCAGGGATGGGCAAATTCATTGTGGAAAAGCAAACCTGGTTTGTGGGTTCCTCGGTCTGGGATGAGACCAAGGCTCAGGAGGTATTTTGAATCTTGGACATTCAGGTATCTCTGGGAGTAGAGGAGGAACTGAGAATAATGTCTAGAGTCTGAGTCCACAGGCTGATTACTGGCATCTAGCCTCAGCTGGGGGAAATGGGAGCCAGGGCTTAACTCAGCAGAGATTGTCTTTAGCTTGGTGGCAGTTTTTTGGGAGTGCAGATGGGTCTTCCATGGGAGATTTAGCTCCAGATCTGTAGGCAAATGCCTTTTTCATGCTTTTGATGTTGAATCTTAGTTCATGGTTCTAAACTATTATTGACTGTTCATGATAGAAAATAGAAGCATACCAACTTCTCAGCATAAACCCATGATTAAATACATTTTGCAGGAAGGAATGTTTGTGGCTAAACTCTCAGGACCTCTTGGTAGCTCATTAGCATGGGGAACTCTGTTTTAGGCCACATGACTGACAGGGGGAGAGTGATACAGGTTCCAGACCAGGAATCTGGCAGGGATCAAGAATTTACCTAGTTCTCAGGTATGTGCCCAACAACTATCTGAGTCTGAACTTGCTTTATCCATCAAGCTTCCTGGCTTGATTTTACTGTTCTACAACAGACATTGAAAAATAATACCACTTTCATATGGAATATAAATATCCAGAATAGGAAAAACAACCCTGCAAACAAAAGAACTTCTAGAGGTATCACTGTCCCTGCTAGTAGTGAAACCACATGGAATTAGGGTAAAGCTAGACACATTTATCAATGGAGTAAAACTGAAGACCCTGAACCATACCGCCACAACTCGGACCCTTGATTTTAGACAAAGAAGCTGAAGCATCTACAATAGAAATAAAGAATTGTCAAGAAATGATCTTGGACTAACTGGATGTGTGCATGCGGAAGAATGCACATAGACCCAGGTCTGTCTCCCCGCATAAAGCTCAAGTCCAATTCCATCACATCCCTCACCATAAACTAGATACAATTAATCTGATAGAAGAGAGAGTGGGAAATAAACTTACAGATAGTGTCACAGGAGACCATTTTCTGAACAGAATAATCATGGCAGGCAGCTAGGCATTATGATCAGCAATTAGTAAATGTCTCTGGATTTTTAACAATGTTAAGATTATATGATACTATTGAGATTTTTAAAATTGGACCATATTCAAAGCAAAGAGGAAGACATAGACAGAAAGACTGCCATCTGATTTGTCAGTCTTTTCCTAACCATCACAAAGAGAAAGTCTAAACAAATACCTTAACTGACAATTCACATACTCCATGATGACACTCAAATGCAAACACACACAAAACACACACACACACAACACACACACACACACACACACACACGCGCACACACACACACACACACACTCACATACAGTTTTATAGTTCTTCCTGTTTTATTGTAGTTGGATTTTAATCCACCAATATGGTTGCTATGAAAAGGGATCACATCCAACAGCCTAGGTATGAGAAATCTGGCTAGAGTAATGACATAGCTTTAGTTCAGGGAGAGAGAAGCAAGGAGATATCTGAGTTCAAAGCCAGCCTGGTATAGAGAAAGTTTCAAGTAAAGCAAAGCTTATGTCTAGGCATGGTGGTACATTTCTATAAACCCAACACTTAGGAGACAGAGGCATGCACATTCCTGAGTGCTACTCAGTCAGCTGAGGGAGTTGAGAGGTAGTGAGGTACCCTGGAGTTCATGGTAGTTCAATTTTGAGGAGGAAGGAGGCAGCTTTCCAGAGAGAGGTTCCTGAGAAAGACAGAATATGAGAATGATTACAACAGATTTCCAGATTTAGTTTGAGTCCCAGCAGAGAAATTCAGCCAGAAGCTGAGGTATGTCAGTTTGAATAAATCAGCTCTGAGAGGAGTTTTGGCCACAACAACTGAGTTGAACCAGCTTCTTCTTGCTCAGAAAGAATTAGAAAGTATTAGTTTATTCTGCACTCAACCTTTGTGATGACAAGTCACCGGACAAATAAAAGATATGTTTATATTTTATAATCCCCTTTCATTGTTATTTTTCTCTTTTTTATTCCCTTCCCGTTCCACCCTTCTTTCCTTACACCATATACTTCCTTCATCTGCCTCCCATAGTCTCCATGAGGATGTCCCCCTCCCACCCACCCCATCTACCTCACCAGACCTCTAAGGTTCCTGGAGCCTCCAGGTTCTTGAGAGTTAGGTGCATCTTCTCTGACTGAACCCAGACCCAAAAAAAATGTAGAGAATACCCATTAGTTTTAACACAGAATCAAATAAGCAAGCATTCATTAAGCAATCCCTTAAATAGCATTATATACCTTTAATATTCATTTCTTCTGTTTTACCACATCATAGTGCAAGTTCTCTCTACTTCCATTCAAAATCAGTCTAAAATATTCTTCTAAAAGATTATTGCTGATCACAATATATTCTACTTTAATTAAGACTCTATTAATATATTATATATTTTCAAAAGGTTTGCATACCCATCTTTACTCCTGACTAATGCCTGTTTATACCTGTTCTCCTATGAATCTCCTTTAGATGTTGGCATTACTCTCACATGTTCTCATTGCCAATTCTAGTCTCAAAACATGATGTGTGCATTTGATGTTAAACCTCTGCTGAAGTACTCATTAAGAAAACCCTCTTAACCCTCACATTCTTTAATTAAATTAAAGCATACAGAGCTTTAACTGCTTTTCATAGTTAGTGATACATGGGCTATCCTTTTCTGAAGTGTCTCTCAGGCTGTGCATGTCAATTTCTGTTTTTTCTATTATTTTATCTCTCCTCTACTCTCTGTTGGGCTTTCTCTGTCTCCTCTTCACTGCCTACATCCAGCCTATGAAGGTGTTTTACTTGTTGGAAGATGGCCTGATGCATTGATTGTATTGTTATTCTCTACAGGCTGGCCTGGATTATATAAGTAAGCCAGACAACAAACTTTGGGAGGCAAATCAGTAAGCAGCATTTTCCTGTTGTCTTCCCTTCAGTTCCTGTTGCAGAATCCCTGCCATGTGTTTCTTCTTTGACTTTCCTTGCTAATGACTATAATCTGTGTGCTAAAATAAATACTCTTTCTCTTCAAAATATATTATCATAGCAAGAGAGATGCAAAAATAGAACAATATCTACTAAATGTAGCCATTTTATTCAGTAGAAAGTATGTTCCCATAAAATTAATAATAAATATTTACAAAGGAAATAGTAGTGGATTGAAATTTAGTAATCAATTTAGAAGTGAATGTCATTTGGTGAAATACTACACTAAATACTTTCTTCTCTAGGAAACTACAGTTGAAACTTGCCTATTCAAACTCAACATTCACCCAACATAAAAATAAGTTAATAATGTTCTTTGTGATCATTTGCAACTATGTACTTATTCAGCTTTCTTACATGTACTCAACTTGTTCAAAATTAAATGACCTCTAAGGAAAAAATATTGTAATCAATCTCACTATACTTTGGAATTCCAAAGTTCTTAACTCCTACAGGCTCAGCTCAATGTATAGCCTTAACATTACCCAGTTCCATAGTTTTCCTTTGTAACCCAAATCCATGCCTTTTATAGGCTGTTCTGAGTCAGTAAAGCCAAACAAAACAGAACAAACTACCAAGAAAAATACCCAAATTCTCCCTAATATAATCTTGTAACAGAATGACAAAGACAATAGTTTGTCATGTCTAGTAGTTATCATATGTACTGTGCTGTTCATATACAAAAAAGATTACTTTTATTTAGTACTACTTTAGATTAGACTCTCCTGGATAAGAACAGGAAGAGGATCAAAGACGTCTGAATAAAGCAGACTCACTCCTAGATAAAAGATATCAAAGACTAGTCATCCTTCTTTTAGCCAGCATTTCTAAAAATATATTTTATGTCTTAATTTATTGAAAAAATAAGAGTTTTCATTATATTATATATGACAGAGTTACTTTTAAAATTACAAATTAATATGAGAAAAGATAATGTTTGAGTAAAAATTATGTGACTCAAAATTCCCAGAAATTACAGCGTAAGAAAAAAATATATACATGGCTTCTCTTTGATGACAAGGTGGGAATACTAAGGCAATCCTTTGTTTCACTGCATTGATTGTTTCATGTATGGTAACATCCTTTCCCTGTAAGTTAGTTTTTCTGTAACATGTGATACTTTTGTATTGTTCACTGAGTTCATTCTGTTTTGCTTTTATATTAAATACCAAATTCAGCTAACAAAAATTCTAAATGTTTTCATTTATTTTAATGTTCCCAGAGAAAGTTTGTGTCTTTATGTATAAATGATTCTGTCTATAAACTGACTACTTTAATACTTTATGTATTTCTATGGCCTTCATGAAGTTCTAGCAGATATGCTAATATGCAGCTCAGCTATGCAGTGAATTTTATATCCTGATATATTTGGCTTTGTATTAAAATGTATAGTTTAAGCCATGCATTGTTTTATTGTAGCAATAAAATATCATAATCTTTAATCAGATGACTGCACAAATAACCTATTTAAAATCTCAAAGTATGCAAGAGAAACAAGCTTGGAAGCAAAGACAATAAAGTCCTTTAAATAAGGATATAAAAAAAGGAAAAAAAAATCAAAGTTTGTAAAAAGAGAAGCCACCTGAAAACAATCAAATAATAACAGATTTATATTTATCTAAATTATCTTGAAATTTGAAAACAAATAAAGTATATAAGTAAAACCTTTATATATGTTGGAAATAGCATGTACATGTACGAACATATGTGTATGTATATGTATAGGAAAGGGATATATAGAAAGAACTTCAGATAGTTTATTGCCTAATTTTGCAATTATACATTTTGACTGTTTATCCTGATTTTTAAAAATTAAGCCCTATAGTTTTAACCTAACTTAAAATAATATTTTGGTACAGTAAAGAATAAAAACAATATATCATTAGAAACAAAAATACATTCATAGCTTAATTTATTTCTTAGATTCTACAAATTAATAAAATTTATTAAAGTCCCAGTTTTGTGTTTTTCTGCTACCACAGCTCAACTCTGTCAGGTGGCTTGTAGGCAGAGTCTTATATCTCAGACAGGTTAGGCTTGTTTTATATGTCCACAGAGTAAATGGTTTAGTAACAACAGACATAGCTTTCTCATTGTTTAGGTGGCTCTGAACTCTGGAACCAACATTTTGGTAACTTTACTCTTTCTGGATTTATAGATGGCAACTTCTGTGTTCCACGGTGAGTAGGACTAACAAGTTCTATTAATTTTTAAGCTCAATAATTCAACGTACCTTATAATCATGTCCCACAGACCTTATGTCTTTATAGTATAAAACTATTAGATGAGAAAGTAGGGAAAACCTTAGAACACATAGGCACAGGAGAAAATTTCCTGAACAAAACACCAATGGCTCAAGCTCTAAGGTCAAAGATTAACAAATGGGACTTAATGAGATTGCAAAGTTTCTGTAAGGCTAAAGACATCGTCAAGAAAACAAAACGGCAACCAACAGAATGGGAAAAGATCTTTACCAACACCACATCAGATAGAGGCCTAATATCCAAGGTGTACAAAAAACTCAAAAAGCTAGACACCAGAGAATCAAATAACCCTATTAAAAATGGGGTACAGAGCTAAACAAAACGTTTTCAGTTGAGGAACACCGAATGGCCCAGAAACATCTGAGGAAGTGCTCGACATTCTTAGCCATCAGGAAAATGCATATCAAAACAACCCTGAGATTCCACCTCACACCAGTCAGATTGGCCAAGATCCAAAACTCAGATGACAGCAGATGCTGGCGAGGCTGCCGAGAAAGAGGAACACTTCTCCACTGTTGGTGGGGTTGCAAGCTAATACAACCACTCTGGAAATCTGTCAGAAAATTGGATATAGTACTACCTGAAGACCCAGCTATTCCACTTCTGGGCATATACCCCAGAGACACTTTAATACACAACAAAGATATATGCACCACAATGTTCATAGCGGCTCTATTTATAATAGCCAGAATTGGAAGGAACCCAGATGTCCTTCAGAAGACGAATGGATACAAAATTTGTGGTACATATACACAATGGAATACTACTCAGCCACCAGAAACAATGACTTAACCAAATTCTTAAGAAAATGGCTGCATCTAGAGAAGATCACCCTGAGTGAGATAACCCAGTCACAAAAGAACAGACATAATATGCAGTCACTGATAGTGGGATGCTAACCCTAGAGGCTTGCACTCCCCCAGAAACAACTCACAGACTGTATGAAGTCCAAGAAATAAAAAAAACAAAAAATATATACATATATTTACAAGCAAGAAGACTTTGACTGTTTCCATGTTTCGTTTTGTTTTGCATGTACTTTACGCTTATTGTAACTATTGGGTTTTTAATGCGTACTGTCGGGCCCTTGAAAAAAATCAAGTACTGACTAAAAAAAAATATATTCACATGGTTTTATGTGAAAAATTATTTTAATGTCTGAAAAAACAGTACTGACAAAAAAGTATAATTTTAAGCAAAAAAATGTTTAAAATCTGTACCTTTATCTTTGTTTTGTAAAATAAAGTCGTTAAAAAAAACAAAGTTGATTAAAAAACACACTTTTATTGGATTCTAAAGCAATTAATAAAATCCTCCCTTTGGGGATTAATAAAAAAAAAAAAGATTCAGCATCCATGGACCTGCTCATGTACAATGATAATTAAAATTATTCACGGGGAGAGGCATTACATAGTAAAAAAAAAAAAAAAAAAAACTGGGAAATTAAAGTTCATCATACAAACAATAGGGCAACCCAATCATTATTTTGTGTCATTACTGGATCCATACAAAATGTATAAATAAATTACTGTGATTTTAGGAAACTGCTTTTATGAATCTTAAATTTCATACATATAAAATTTGTCAATGAATACCATGTTTAAAATATTTTCAACCATTATAACAGAAAAACCTATTTAGCCTGTAGCTGTACAGAGATAATAACACTACTGGTAGGCTCCTCTTATCTTACAGTAGAAAGGACACAAGTGCCACTGTGTTCATAGCACCCTTATTTATAATAGCTAGAAGGTGAATAGAACCCAGATGTCCTTCAACAGACGAATGGATACAGAAAATGTGGTGTATTTAAACAATGAAGTTCTACTCACCTATTAAAACAAAAGCTTCATGAAATTTCTAGGCAAATGACTGAATCTAGAAAATATCATCCTGAGTGAGATAACCTAGTCCCAAAAGAACAAGTATGGTATGCACTCACTGAAAAGTGGATATTAACTCAAAATCTCAGAATAAACAAGAAATATTTCTGAGGCCATGTGAAGCTCAAGAAGAAGGAAGACCAAAATGTGGATGCTTCACTCCTTCTTAAAAAAGGAAACAAAATACTCATGGAATGAAACACAGGGACAACGAGTGGAGCAGGGACTGAAAGCAAGGTCATCCATATGCAGCCACCAAATCCAGACACTATAGCTGATTCCAAGTAGTGCATGCTGACAGGAGCTTGATATAGATGTCTCCTGAGAGGTTCTGCCAGAGTCTTACAGATACAGATGAGGATGCTTGCACCTAACCATCATACTGAGCACAGGGACCTTGCCGGAGGAGTTGAGAATGAAATCTAGGAGATGAAGGATTTAGCAACCACAAAATGAAAACAATGATCTCTAAATCATATAAAAAATGAGAATTATATTTGTTTACTTTCACTTTGAAGAAGGCATTTCATTTAAACAAATGTAGCTTATTTATTTATTTATTGAAAAACTTTATTTTAAGAAGAAAGATAAATGTCCAAATTTTAGGCATTTTTGCATGAAAATATACGAATACATTTTTGTCATTGCTTGGCTTTTTTTTGTTGTTTAAGCTGGTATTTTGAGTCTTGGAAGACTATAGCATTTTGCTGAGGCTTTGTGTCACATTCTTCCTCTGGCTTTTGTATATTCTATGTTGTTGGTCATTTTTCCTTCAAAGAAGTTATTGTGACTGCTTCTAATATCTTTCTAGCATGAATATGTTTAGAATTCTTTTTTCTCTCTTACAACTTTATTTTTAAAAAAAGAGGGATACATATGTAGGTTTTTAAAGGCATTTTGTCATAACACTATATGAATATGTTGTCAATACTTAGTCCTTTAAGAGGGTTGGTAGCATGCATTGCAATCCCACTAGTTACCATAAACAATTTTATAAGAGGATTTATTAAATTCAGTTGTATTATTGCCTTTCTTTTGCTAACACTTGCTACACCAAAAGCCTTATAAATACAAACTCAGCTGCCAAGTTAAAGAACATTCACAGGTTCCTGTGACACAATAAAAAATCTTCTATGAACTATGATTTGAAAACTTCAGTTCTAATATCTACCAAACAGTAGATTATTAAAATATATCCAACTAAGGTCTATGATTGGAAACTATTTTCATCTAATAAACATTGTAACCTAAATTGTTCTTGAGAATAGGATAGTATCAAACCTTCTGATCTTGGGTATCAAGAGTAATAACTTTGGCTTTCACATAATTCTTCAACAGCAATTTTGTAGAAATAAAAAGCATGTTTTAATATAGAATATTGTTAAGGGCATTCACTAAACGTATGATACAATGGATTGTACAAAATTTAGGAAATTAACTTCTCTTGAAAAAAAGCATTCTTGGATTGTAATACAGTTCTTTTCTTATTATGCTATCTAGACATATATTATAAGAAGAAATTTTAAGGGGCAATGGCAGTTGGAAGAAATACCACTGGACATTATTAATTTTATAGGCTTCCTCTGAAAATGTACTACTGCGGATCAGAATTGTTAAATTCTCCCAGAAATTAAAAATAAATGGTTGTTTTATGCATTGAAAAATTTACTTTACACATATTTATTATGCTTCTTAATATAATTTAAACTAACATTGACTATGTATTTTATTCAAGGAGGCCTACCTACTCACAAATCATTGTCTCTTGCATGCCTAGACCCCTTAGTAATGCCTGCCCATTCTTTATTTTCTCCCAGTCTCAGATATATAAGAGACCCTGAGCCAGAGCTAAGAATATCTAATAGCTTGAAATGCCAATCCATTGGGTGCAGAGTTTGTTCACGTTGCCTCAGCTCACTCGGCCTTTGTTTCAAGGACAAATGGGTTCTTATGTTGTTCAGCTTCTCTTCTTCTCCAGAACTCAATGAAATCAGTTTCAATATATTGTCAAATTTTTGGAATGAGAAATTATCTATAAGTCACAACTCAGAGATGCTCTCTACATGTTCTACATAGCTCTTATACAATCTGACTCCTTACATAGGTTGACTCCATACTTAGGTTTCATAGAGGGCTCCTGAGTACTGATCTTACTCACTCGTTCATTGGTATTTTCCCAGATATATTTAATGACAAAGTAATAATGACATCCACATTTCTTTCTGTCTTTCATTTTCACCTTCTCCCAAATCATTTGATAATGCTGAAGACAGCATCTGAATCTTTTCTCTTTATCTTTATCACTTCATTATCTGTCAGTTTTGGTTTCATAACTAAATTTCATTTGTAGGTACTGTCATCAATCTCAGGGCCCATGTAACCCCTCCCCAGTTTCTTTTTTTTTTTTTTTTTTTTTCTTTTTCTTTTTGGTTCTGTTTGTGTGTGTGTGTGTGTGTGTGTGTGTGTGTGTGTGTGTGTGTGTGTTGATTCTGTTAATAACATTTTGTTTATATTTGTCATGCATGCTTTTTCTAAGAAGCTGTGAACAAATGATTGCTCAACCAATCAGGACATAATTGACACTCTAAGACCAATATATTTTACCAGCATCTGTCATGCTGCCCCAAATACATTAATGAGGGTTACTTAGATGATCATGGGTAAAGGGTTACTTGTAGAAACATTTGTTATTTGAAGGAAGCTGCATCAACAAACTCCCCACCCCAGTGTGATGATAACTTCATAAGAGAGGTGTTCTAGCCTCCTTCCCAATGTCAAGTATCCAGCCACCAAAATCTCTTGTCTGTAATGTACTACTTATGTGATATTTATAAGGATAGTTTGAATCTTGTAAGAATCTAATTCCTGAATCTTGTACATTTTTTGAGTTGCTTTTCTGTTTTCTAAGAGGTTTCTGTTTTATCTCTGTTAAGAGACTCCATGACTAAGACAACTCTCAAGGCAAACATTTAATTTGGGTTGATTTAAAGTTCAGGGAATTAGTTTATTTTGATCATGGCAGGAAGTTTGGTAGGCTTCAGGCAGACATGGTCCTGGAGAAGGACCTGAGAGTTCTATATATTGATCTGATCTCAGCAAGGAGGAAGTTGTCTTCTACATTTGACAGAGCTTGAGCATTAGAAGTTCTCAAAGTCTGCCTAAACAGTGGCATACTTCCACCAAATGGCCTCATTCTGAATAATGCCACTTGCTATAGGCTAAACATATGTGAACCAGCACACTCAGCTTGGTAATGCTTATTACATTCCTAGGTATTAGTACCTTTCTTCCTTTTTGCAGGAATGAATATTCTAATTTGAAGGAAATCACTACAAAACATCCAATTCATATAGTTTACTGTATTTTTATTAGCTGCATAGCATGCAATCATTAATACCTTTGTATCAATGTGTAGATTATTTTTGAATATAATTATCATTCATAAATAGATTCAATTGCTGCTTAGAGGAAGAATCAAATCTGTTCTAATGCACCATTTTAATCAGTAAAATTAGCTGACAAATTGCATGCATTTGCCAATTTTAGGCATGACTTATTTCAGCAAAAGTTTATAATGCTTAATAAAATTATTATCAATTCAGCATAGTAGAGTATTCATTTTCAGAATGTTACAATTTGATTTTCAGATTGGCCTAATAAATGCTTCTTTTAAGAACTATTTCTGTTGATAATACCTTTCATATTTCTGAAAGATTTACATTCTATAATATATTTGTTCATTTACCAATCAAATTTTAAATAATTCTTACTTTACACTTCTGGTCTATTGAACATGCTATATAATTCAACCAGTGTTACTACTAACATAAAATACCACTAAAGACTTTCTGGTAAACATGAGAAGTTATAGTAAAAAGACAATATTGAGAAATAGGATAATAGTTACACATAAAGTAGGCATATTTTTGCATCAGCAAAAATGTTTTTCATGGGACATTTGTTTACCTTTCGCCATGAATTTATGGATACCATAAATTTCTCTTTGCAGTTATAAGGGCCAAAAGAAGCTCCTGAGATTTCTAGACCATTGTTTTACAACTAAGTAATACCTACAAACTCAGACTCATTTACTTTTATAATCCACTTAATAACCCAACGTTCTTCACTTGGAAAGTTCTGCTCCCACCAGAGAACATATTCATGTGGACAAACAAGAGCAAACACTGTCTGGGTAGCTTAGAGCCAGCACTAACAAAATTATGTATATTCAGGGTTTACAATATAATACTTAGTGGTACCTATGAGTTTACCAGTCAAGCAAATTAATGTTTCACATCATACTTAAATTTTGTAATTTGTTAGCAAATTTCAAATGCACAGTAGATCATTAGTTCCTCAGAGTTATCAAACTATATGTCATCTTCCTGTATTTACTAACAATGTACCTTGGGAGTATCTTTTTTTTCCTCTTTTATATTAGTTATTTTATTTATTTATATTCCAGATATTGCCCCCCTTCTGGTTGCCACTCCATGAGTTCTTCAGCCCCCCTCTTCCCCTTTGCTTCTGATAGTGTGCTCCCTCAACCCCCAAACTCAAATGGCTCCAACCTCACTCTGCTACAGCTGGTATCCCCCTTCCCTGGGGCATTACACTTGCATAGGATTAAGTACATCCTTTTCCAGTGAGTCCAGACAAGGCAGTCTTCTGCCTCATAACTAGTGGAAAAACAGAGATTTCTATTTTTAATACAGCTTTATGAAATAGTTCTTTATTTAAGGCATGAATTATTTCATTGAATATAGTTTGACTTGACAACAGTTCTCCAACAAATCATTCAGGTTTGAGACCTCTTATGTGCTATTTTAATGAACTTAGCCTCATTAAACTGCTTTGAATATCCTGAATACATTCTCTCAGATATATTTCCACATAGTATAAACAAGACAAAGTATCTCAACTTTCTGAGCTAAACTTCTCTACATGTCAGCAGGTGTTTTCAGAATAGACGTTATTCTTCATGAAAACATTATGAGCAGCAACTGCTGTAACAAGGGCAAGTGATGATTTGATATCTCACTTGTGTGATTAAGTGCAGCAAAATATTTTTTTTTTAAATGTCTGCATAAGTAGTTGCAAATATGGCTGACAAGGTGGCTAAGCAGATAAAAGCACTTTAAGAAACAGATTTATTTTATGTATACAAAGTACACTGTAGCAGCCTTCAGACACAATAGAAGAGGGCAACCAATCCTATGACAGATGGTTGTGAGGCACCATGTGGTTGCTGGGATTTGAACTCAAGATCTCTGGAAGAGCATTCAGTGTTCTTAACCACTGAGCCATCTCTCCCGTCAGATAAATGTACTTAATACAAACCTTGATGCACTAATTTAGATGTTAGGATCCACATTGATAGAGACAGAACGGACTCCTGCAAGTTGTCTGACCTACACTGTGCATACATTATGGCATGTGCTCTAGTACCACAATGAAGTGAGCAAGCAAACAAACAAATAAATAAATGTATTTTTTAAATAGATAAAATTAACCGTGCTTACAGTAAAATGTTAATGCTTGTACCAAAGTAAATGAAAATGGTATATTTTGTATATAAATTGTTGATAATATTTTTCTGATGTATACCTAATATAAATAAACAATCATGAACATACTAAAATCTATCATGTAATAGCACTTTGTTACCCTCTTTGTGGATGTAATTCTGTTTTTTATGTTTTTATTTTTGTTATTAGATTTTCTTTGTATTTACATTTCAGATGTTATCCCCTTTCTCTAATCCCATCCTCTCTCCCCCTCCCATTGCCATCATAAGGGGGCTCCTTCTCCCAACCACCCTCTCACACCTTAGTCCTGGGAAAATGTTGTTTATCAATATTTCAAGTGGAAACACTAGGATTTTCATCTTGGCCATCATTTTTATTCAGAGCATCTGGCCCAGAAATGCTTAGGTATTGACTTTAATTTCCTTTATAAAATGTCTTTTTTTCTTCCTTTTTTATTATATTATAATAAATACAATGAGAAAGAAAGTAAAACTCTCTCCTTTTGACAATTTGATAAGAAAGTAAAATGTTCCCAACATGGTCCTATGTTAGCACTTTCTAGTGTTATATGTATAGCTCAAATTTATTTCTCTGTCCAATAGAAACCTCTGTAGAAGTCCTTATGCAAGACCCATGTTCAACACTGAAGTGATCATGCCTGAGAAATGCCTAGACAGGCATTAATCTCCTTGTCCTGTGCTCTGTGTTCAGAATGAATACGAGGTGCTTTCTTCCAGTTAGGGCCAATTCATGCACAGACAATAGTGCTGTTGAAAGTCTTCGGGTGTCATTTTGTCACATTCTTCTTTGTTACATAAACCCAGAAACATTCATGTGGCAGTTGTCTAGGAGTCTAAACAGAAAACATCCAAGACAAAAGCTCTGCCAAAAAGTATATGTAGTTTTTTTTTTCTCCTTTACAAAATTCTCTGAACTGAAAGAATAGATTTGCAGTTTATCTTTGAAATTTTACAATGATGACACTTACGTAGTACGCTTAAACTTGCTCTCACCTATGACCTAGTATACGTTTCTATGAATTCAATCCCTAAAGACAGAGAACCTTGAGCAGAAACAGAATTATTTTTTTTTTAAATTACGTTTTTTTCTTACCATATAATATTCTCAAAAAAGGTGTCATTCTAGTGTTGACAAGATTCTGAGACTTTGATCTTAATAGCATATATTCTTGTCTATGTTGCCAAATATCTGGGAGTCAAAAGACACTGGGATTTTCGGGAAGAGAAAATTCAAATGTCTGTGTCACAGCATGCTAGATAACTCGGAAAGCAAAACTGAATCTCAGATTCAAGGGAAGCAATTATGTTTTCAGAACTTTGATTTTCAGTTGCATAGTTTATAATAAAAGTTGAACTTTGGGGATGGAAGCAGATGGAAGCGTGTTTGATAGGCTCTTCTTTTTCTCCCATTCCATAGCCATTTCTGTGGATTCTGATGGGCTTGCAGAGCTGTAAGAAGCAACATATATTATGATGTAAATGCCATCATTATGACATATGCTTAAACTTCTGCTGAGAAATAAATAAAATATCTTGAGATGCCTGCTGTTTATCCCAGCTGTTTATTTCTCACAGCCCATAAATGGAAAAGTCACACAATTTAGCATTTATATGTTACCACGGCATTTGGAAATAATTAAAATTCTTTCAGAGAGTACTTTCTTTCATTCTGAATTAGAACATGCAATTTTTTGAGAAGAAAGGGCAAAGCAGGGCATTAACTAAGGTTAAACTAAGTGTATTTTTCCTTGATTTTTGATCTTGCTAGAATATTTTTCTCTTCTTATTTAAATTGTCTAACCATTTAATAAATGAGGAGGCAGTCTAAAATAAGTTCATGTTTCCAGTGAAGAACAGAGTTACCATTTGCAAAGTGTAACAGTTTGACTGCAATGGGTCTGGCTTGCACAGATACTATATCAGACCAGGAAATGGGAACCAAGGGAGGTACAGTTCCCCCATTAAAACATGCACTGGTATCTTAAAAATTAAATAATAAAAAAACAAAAAACTGAACATTTCTATTTTTATAAACTAATGAATGTATTTATGCATGAATACTTAAACATTTAATATTTACTCTCAGACTTCTTATACAAGTGTATGGTTATAATATAAAATTCTAGTTAACAGTAGATTCAATTTTTATGTATCATAAGGAACAATGTAGCAGTACATTCATGTTTGTTGGAATCTTAAAATAGGATTATCAATTTGATTTTTTCCTCATTTTTTGAATTGTATTAAAGAAAGTTATATAAGAACTTCATAAAATTTTCATTCAGACCTGGTAAATATAATCAGGTAATCAGAGTAAGTGAAGTACTTATTAAAAAGAAATATAATTTGTATCACATTTGCTATATATCACATTTAATATAATAAATTAACCCAAAATTTTATTCCAGCTGTATTTCGAATGTGTTTGTTGTCCTAAAAACTAAAGAGTAATTTATCATTGAAATTTTCAAAATCAATATTTGTATTTGCATTGGTAAGATTATCTGAATTTTTGAAATAACTTTTATCTTTAGGAGACTGGGTAAACTAAATTTATATCCTCCCTTAACAGAACATTGAGACTGAATAACTTATTATCATAAAATCACTTAAAATAGCTCTAGAATTTATAGTGTAATCATGAATGTATTCATTATTTGTATGTTACAAAAAGCAGTAAATCCTTCATAAATTTCCCATTGCATAAAAGCTTTAGTCTGGTGTTTGGTGAAAGAACATTAGTTAAATTTAAATAATTTTTTTTAATTTAGGAAATTAAAATTTTCAACATACCATTGGATTGGATGTTTAATTTTACTGTCTAAATACAATTTTATTACTTATACTTTTTGGGGGGAGGAGGAAAGGGAAGGAATTGTTTGGCTTAAAGTTTCACACTATTGTTCCTCTTTGAAGAAAGTTAGTAGAGGAGGTAAAATGGGGTAGGGACTTAGAAGCAGGAGCTGAACCACAGGATATGGAGGGCGACTGTCTACTGGGTTCCTTGCCATTGTTTGCTCTGCTTGCTATTTTTATTTTCTCTTTCTTTTATTTTTTTTTTAATATAACTCATGACTACCAGCCTAGGGCAACCAAAACCCACAATGGGCTGGGCCCTTCTCCTCCTCCATCACTAATTAAGAAAATGCTTTACAGCTGGATCTCATGGGGCATAATCTCAATTGAGGTTCCTGCCTTTCAATTATCACTAGCTTGTGTCAAGTTGACATAAAATTGGCCAGCATGCCGGCTTTAATTGGACTCTAGATTTGTCTTTGAATGGTGTGGTTGATGTCTCCATTTGCCCTGTAACTGGAGAGCTGCTATCTCTCGGATGTCTTCCACTATCTTCTTTCCATCCGCAGTTGTCCTTGATGCTCTGAAGCCCGAGGAGCCGAAAAGGAAGCCATCTTTCAGTGAATCTCTTTGTAGTGACTGACAAAATCTCTTCCTAATTTTCATCAGACAAGCAGGCTTCAGTGTATCAAATCATTTAAAGCACAGATAACCTATTTAAAGGCTCTTCAGAATGGTCTGTAGAAAAATATATCTGAGCTTCTGAAGGTATTATCAACTTGAGGCAAAATTTAAAACTTAGAAATGCATAGAAAAATGCAAGAATACTGGTCAGTGTGCTCCGTTTCTTTCCCCTTTCCTTTACTAAAAAACAAAACAAAAGCAAACAAACGGACAAAGTTTTATTGTTTCTTTGCAAATTTCACATCATGGGACCCAACACTACTCATCTCTCTCTTCGTTCATACCCTCTCAACTTGCCACCTCCTCATCAACAGAGAGAGTGTAAATTTCATTTTGGAAGCTCTAGTATGTCAATGTGTGTCCCATATTTTTGCTTGACAAAAGGACATTGAAATGACACTTTGGTCTGGTGTGAAGCTGCTGCTTCTGCTACTCTATCCATCTTGGATCCTCACTGGATCTCTGTTGTGGAGAACTTGTTGTTTTTGGTCTGTAGGACGGATGCTTCTTTGTACTCCGATGGTTCATCAGTGTCTAGGTGTTGAGGCGGGCCAATTCAAAGCCCTGGATCTGAGCCTGAAGACTAAATAAGATTGTCAGTACACTGTCTCTCCCATTTTCAGACCCCTGAAATCAGCCCATCAGCAACCCCATTGTACCCTGCAGCAGGCAAGGTACGGGGACCTACCTATCTGGTGCTCTCATGATGGAAGAGTCAGCTCTTCCTGCCTTTGATGAGGGGAGAGGGAGTGGATGGTGATTTCTTTCTCACCCCTGCTGCCACAGAGCATTCAAGTTCTAGCATCAGCTCTCGCAGCATATGACTCCTGGCTACAGAAAAGACCCGGAGCCCGCCGTGGATCCAGGTGACATTCATTGCTGTGTACTCACGTCAGGTGTTCCTCACTAGCCGTGAGTTCCCCGTTCTGCCTCTCTTCATCGTGCCCTCAATCTACCCTTTCTTTTGCTTTTGCATATCCCCACCATTTACTTGCTCCTCTGAGTGGCACCTTGTGTTGTTTGAGTGTCTGGGATTATCTCAGTAGTGGACACAGGACTGCTACACCATTTGTTATAGTGCCAGGCAGGGGACATCTCAGGCATGGTTTGCTTTCCCAAGCCTGCATGGCCCCAGATTAGTGGTTATCTCCGGCTATTTCCCTGTCGGGATCCAATGACATTTGTCTAGTGTTCCTTTCGGCTCGATCTTTACCCTGCCTGCCTGAGTAGCCCTTTGTGATGGCCATCTGTCTTGGACTCACTACCTTATGACTCTGGGATCCAAGTTAGAGTTCTTACAGTCTCTTGCTCCCTATCCTTGGAGTCCTTCTGAGCCTGCTTGACACCAGACTGGGGGTTTTCTCAGACTTTTTGTTTTTTTCAGGGAGTATTAACTACTAATAATCCAGGTGTTGATCAGGACACTAAGCATAGACAGAAAACAGGCTTTGTCCTCTCTACCACCTACTGACATACAGGTGACACAGCAGCAAGACCTTAAACACACCCATTGTAATAAGTTTTACTTAAACTTTTGTGTGTTTTATTTATATATATATATATATATTCATACTGGGTATTCTCTGTATTTACATTTTAAATGTTACTGCTTTTCCTCCTCTTTCATCCCCCCTCATCTTGCTTCCATGAAGATGCTTTCACTCCCAGCTACCCATTCCCACCTCAGAGCCTTGGCATTCCCCTACTCTAGGAAAACAAGCCTTTACTGGAACAAAGGCTTCTCTTCCCATAGATGCCAGACAATGCCATCCTCTGCTGCATATGCAGCTGGAGCAATGTGTCTCTCCATTGGTACACATTGGTTAGAGATTTAGTAACTGGGAGTTCAAAAGTGTGGTTCCTAGGATCATTGTTCTTCCCATGTGGTTGCAAACAGTTTCAGCTCCTTCAGTCTTTTCTCTAGCACTTCCATTGGGGTCTGCATGCTCAGGCCAGTGGTAAACTGCAAGCATCATTTGTATGACTCTGGCCATACACTTGATACTAAATTATAAGCAGGACACAAAATCTGAGACCCTCTATAATAACCCATAGGATGCCCTTTGTCTATAAATTGCTCTCTTTTTTAATATAAAAATTATGTACAGAATTTTAGATCTTTCACCAAACTAGGATTCTAGCTGAAGTTCTAGCAGGATCTAAACCCTGAATTTTCTCATTCTTATCTTTTTATTTTATTATTATTTTTTTGTTACACAGTGTCAGCGTCAGGGTCCTTTGACGTGATTGATATTTTCAGAAAGAAACAGATATCTGACACATATCTGTTATGTGTTAGAAATGAAAAGATTTCATAGGCTCACGTTATGAATGCATGCTCTCCACCAGCTTGGCACTATTTTGAAGTATGCTTAAAACATTTGTGGATCTCGGATACACTGTGTCATTTCTTTTAAGTACACTTGTTGATACTTTGATGAATTGTTGGTACTTTGATGGGTATAAAACTCTTGATACCTTGAGCCAAATAAATATTTTCATCTTTAATTTGTTCTCCAAAATACATTTTGCCACTATGACAAAAAAATTGTTAACATAACTCCTAAAATACAATGCTGATTCTATGATGCACTCTTTTATTTCTGTAGCTACTATAGGAAATTGTAAAACCTTGGGGTCTTAAATAAAAATAAACATAGTTTTTCATAGTTGTGGGTTCTAGAAATCTGAATTATGGCATGACTGTTGTGCCCAAAGGCTCTAGAGAAAATATGTTTATTCTACTTGTAGTTTTTTATAACTGATGAACTTTCACTGGCTTGGTCTGGTAATGCCATCCCTTTTCTCTGTGTGTTTTATCATTTCCATCTGCATCTTGCTTGTAGAAATACACATAATGATATTCATGACACACCTTACTAATCCAGGGCGTAAATTTTCTAAGACTCTTTGTATAATAAGATTATCTGACATAAAAGGTGACCCTTCACTGATAATATATAATGTAATATTTAAATGTATTTGGATTACTAAGTGCACTTTTCTGTTTTGAGACAGAAATCAGTCAGGTCTGTAGAGATAAGGAAGGTATCTTTTTATATGCATTCATCTTCCAAATAGTTGGGCAAGGAGACAAAAGCACACTGTTTTCATAGCATTTTTGAAATCAGCCCAGGCACACTCATCCACTTACTCCCTCCACAGAAACTGTCTAAAAAATTAAGTAGAGCAAGACTCTCATCCTTAAAACTATTTTGCTTCTGATCTTTCCTCTAAATTCGGGTTCTTGATTGTAATCCCACGTTTTTCCCCCACAAAGTAAAATTACTGCTTTAGTTTAAATTTTGTTAATCTGCTTTTATCTTAAGGTAGTCTCAGGGCTGTGTTTATTTTAAAATGTTTGAATGCATTTTATTTTCCATGGTAACAAAAGGTAAATAAGTAGCTGGATCTTTTGAACATTTCATGTACTTCGTATTTAAACATTGTCGACATCCATTTCTGTACAGAGAAATCTTAACATATACCAGGGAATCTGGATGATGGATACCTAAATTTGGGATAGCCTTAGTTACATAATATACAGTCTCAGGGAAAAAATATATTGAAGTGCAATCTTGTAGAATATTAAATTCAGCTTCTGAAGTAGGCATAAAAATATGAGGTTATGGATAAGCTATGAAAATGTGTCTCCTGTGTAAAATTTCTAAGTCATACTCAAGTTTCCAATGATAAACTTTTGGTTGCTAGTGTCAGCAGGTCTAGCAGGAAGGAGGATGGGGTAACTGTCAAGGCTGGGAAAACCAGAATGATATGAAAGCTTTCTGTGGCACCATCTGAACTTATAATGAATTCCTGTGAGGAAAGACTGCTGGTTTGGTTCCACCCTTTGTATACCATACAAATTATCTTCACCTCTTTTATCCCAATGAAAGAGAGTTCTGGTAAAGTTTCACTTTGTTGTGTCAAAATGAACACAGTTAGCCTTTTACAGTTTTTAGGCTAGAGCAGATACTATTCAAGAACTCCTGACAGGACAGGAAAGGCTGAGGTGCTCTTATGCAATTGATTGGTGTCTTAAAGGAGAGTGAGAAGCAGATAGAGCTCATTAGAGTCAGTGAAAGGAAAGACTACAAAGGGTGGTCAGTAGAAATGTACTAACTATACCTGCTGGCTGGCAGCTGTCAAACTGAGGAATCCATTTTCCCATCTAGGAAACAGAGAGCTATCCTTGATGTTGATAACACTTTAAAAGAATGGCTTTAAGTTCATGGGATATATATATATGAGTTTTAAGAAACATTTTCCATAATTACATCACTTTGCTTAAGTAAATTTTCTAGAAATAAAAGTGGTGAGGAAAGTACCAAGAGACTTTGTTTATAGCAAAATGTAAAGTCCACTGACAGTATCAGCACTGAGCTTTCTCTGCCTGCATGTTAATGAGGGAATGAAGTCATCCTTGAAGCATGACCTTGTGATCCTAGAAGCCACATTGGACTGGGCTAGGTCCAAGGGCAACAATATGAATGAATTACTTACATGTAAAGGGATCTCTGTTACTTAATCAAAACATGAATAACATACACATTTATAATTACTTTAGTAAAGTCAATATAAGATATTTCTATGGATGGACCAGTTACTATTGTTATTACTTCCTTTGAGGTATTTTAGTTTGACACCATGGCCTCTGAAATGGTAAGCAAGCAGTAATTTCTAATTTCTCTATGTGTCAATTTTTTTTTTATTTTTCTTTCCCACAAATCTCTCTCTCTCTCTCTCTCTCTCTCTCTCTCTCTCTCTCTCTCTCTCTCTCTCTCTCTCTCTCTCTCTCTCTCTCTCTCTCTCTCTCTCTCTCTCCCTCTCCCCCCCCAAACCTATATATCATCCATCTGTTTAATTTTTTATTTATGAACGAAAGTGTCCCTCTCCAGTAGGGTCTGGTCTCAAACTTGAGGAAATCTTCTTTGCTTAGTCTTCAAACAACTGAAAGGAGAGGGCAGAACACCAGAGAGCAGCTGAGTGAAGCCAGGTGCTGTAAATGGAACTGACTTGAGTAAATAACTTCTCAGTCATCTCTGTCGTCATTTAGCTCATTAAAAGCACACTTGTACCCCACTTCTCAAGGTTGTTTGGTCTTCTAAGTCAATGAATCAAAAATATTTGCAAAATGAGTTTTTAGTAACATTTAGTTGAATGGGTTAATAAATTTGAAAAGGAAGTATATCTTTTAAAACTACGTCTTGTTACATGAATTTAAAGAATCTTGACTCTGGGTTTCTATATACATATCGTTAGACACTGAAATGGGAGTTTGTGAAAATGTGTGCATCACTGAAGTATTATTTTCCTAATTTTATCTAAAGTAAAATAAACCATTCTATCATTTTTCCAGTAACTATAGCTATTTGATATGCGTTTAGTTTTAAAACAAGTTCTACAACAGACTTGGTAATGTATGCATGCAATATGATCACTTACTTAAAAACCTGTGCTCAGCTAGAAGTCTCAATGAAATGACTAATTTTCTGGAGAGGTACAATGGAATAAAGGTAAATCAAGAGCAGGTAAACTATCTACACAGTCCCATAACCTCTAAAGAAATAGAAGCACTCATTAAAACAACAACAACCAACAATAACAAAACCTCCTAATGACAACAACAAAAAAAAAGATCAGGGACAGATGGTTTTAGTGCAGAATTCTATCACATCTTCAAAGAAGACCTAATGTAAACACTCCTCAAACTATTCCACAAATTACATAGTGCATAATTCATTCTATGAATCCAGTTACTTTGATACCTAAGCCACACAAATTCCAAACAAAGAAGTAGAACTTCAGACTAATTTTGTTTACAAATATTAATACAATAATATTCAATAAAATTTTAGCAAAGTGAATACAAGAACATATCAAAACCATCGTTCTTCATGAACAAGTAGGCTTTATTCCAGGGATGCAAGGGTGGTTCAATATACAAAAATATATCAATGTAATTCACTGTATAAACAAACTAAAAATATGTTCATCTCATGCTGAAAACCCTTTGACAAAACATAACACCCCTTCATGTTAAAAGTCTTAGAAAAATCAGGAATTCATGGCACATAACTAATCATAGTAAAAGCAATACTCAGAAAACCAAATGCCAACATCAAATTAAATGAAGAAAAACATGAAGCAATCCCACTAAAATCAGGGAATGACTGTTCACTGTCTCCCTATCTATTTAGTATTTGAATTTCTACCTGGAGCAATTAGACAGCAACAGGATATAAAGGAGATTCAAACAGAAAAGGAAGAAATGAAGGTATCAATATTTGTGGACAATATGATATATCAATGACTTGAGATAAAGTAGAATATTAGGAGAATATAGCTGGCCCAGGGTACAGAAGAACTTAATGAAATAGGAAAAAAATGTCTTTAGACTATTTTTATATGTTTATACTTAACTTAGAAACATTAGCCTTGTGTAATAACAGGATTGTGCTATTGTTTAAGTGTAGTAGTTTAAAGAAACAGTTTTCATTTTTCTGAAATTTGATTTGTCATATATGAGGTTTAGTATACAAAAATTGTGCATTTTAACAGTGTATGCAAAAGTCCACTGGGTCCATGTAAAACCTTAAGTTAGATGCATAGTACATTGACATTATTGCCAACATACAAAGAAAAAAGTAATTTGGTTTACAGTAAGTTTGACTGTTCTGGATTCTAAAAGTGTTTGTATACCTACTGCTTTACTCTAAATTCGTGTGTAGAGTTCTCAGAACACCAGAATTATATTTTACATATTATCTTACTGTTTTTTCTTATGACAATTGCATATCTAATAAAATTTTCGATACAAACAGGAGACTTAAGGTAATAAGCATTTCTTTCCCCATTTTTGACTTCAAAACAACGATTCCATCAAGACAGAACATTAAAAAGGGTAATTGCTGCAACTAAGAAAAATGAGATACACTGAGTTTGGAAGGAAATGGACAGTCAGAAACAGTGAGACGAAAGAAAAACTCACTTAATTCATTTAAAATAATTTTAAAAAATACCACCTTAGTTTGTTTAAAAAATATCAATAATCACAAACAGGAAATTCCCAGCTATATTATAGACATAAGTTCCAATTGATTTTTGATCTGTAATTTGTGTGTATGTGAAGGGCATTGGTTCTTGTCTTGTCCATGTGTTACTGCAAGTGCTCAAGGAAGCCCCAGAGGAAATAGATGCCCAGAAGCAGGCTGTGACCTTCCTAGCATAGGAGACAGAATCGGAAACAAGGTATTCTAGAAAATCAGCAAGCATTCTGAATCATCAATGACCCATCCCTCTAGGTGCTGTGAAAGAACTATAAAAAACCTATTAAATACAAAATAATATATACTTGAAATAGTTGCTTGCTTCCTAAACCATAAATTATGAGAAATGAATGAAAGCTCCACAATTAAAAGCATCATTTTCTGCTCAGTTATTAAAATATAATTTGTATTTAATAAGTTGTATTAGAAAATTATTTTTTCTATATGATCATGGACATATAATCCAAGATATATAACCTAATTTAGCAAATTGCTCTAAACCAAGGATGAGATGTGAGGCTAACATATAAAATCAAGAGTAATTTAAACATAACTGCATATTAGAAGGCAAAACTCATCAGGGCCATGTCCAAAGAGAAATTCCCTAGTGAATAAAATCAATTTTATTATTGCACTCACAAAGAATACTGAGTCATACTTTAAGATTTCCATTATCATTAGACTTGCATAAAACCATCTACTCCATTTTATGTATTTACTTTTATATTACTGGTTTCAACAAGTGACTGTAATTCCATGGTCTTAAATCAGACTGAAGGGGCTGAAGGGGTTTGCAACCTTATAGGAAGAACAACAATATCAACCAACCAGACACCCTAGAGCTTCCAAGTAGTAAACTACCAACCAAAGAGTACACATGGGAGGACCATGGCTCCAGCCCCATATGTAGCGGAGGATGGCCTTATTGGGCATCAATGGTAGAAGAGGCTTGATGCCCCAGTAGATGTGAATGCCAGGGAGGAGAGGTGGGAGGAAGTGAGGAAGTAGAAGCACCCTCATAGAGGCGGGGGTCGGGGTTGGATGGGATAGTGGGATTCCAGATGGGAAACCAGAAAGTGGATAAAATTTGAAATGTAATTAAAAAAATATTTAATAAAACAACAACAAACAAATTTCAAGATTCAAGGCTGCCCTACTCTATCTTACTCACAACCAGAGGTTCGTAAAAAGCTTTTTAGAACTTTTAAAAACTTACATTTTTTACATTTATTTATGTGTGTGTGTTGTAGGTTGTCCACACATACCAGTTAGGGTGTGAAATCCATGGCAAAACTTGTCTGAGTCAATTTTTGTTTTCCCATACTGTGGTACCTAGGGAATACCAACCTGGTTGTTTGGCTTGTTGACAAGTGTCTCTAAATTTGAGCAATCTAGTTGGTTCATTAAAAGTCTCTTTTTAATCTATAGTGAGAAAAAATTATGTTTCATTCAAGGATAAATGTGAAGATTTTAGAAGGGATTGGCATGTGATAATGGATATCATTGCTACAATTTTAATGTATTATTACAATTTTAAAATTTGTCTTGTTTTTTTTTTTGTCAACATTACCATTAAATGTCTATATTTTCAATGTTACACTTACATATAATAAAATATGGTCATTTGTCTTATCTCCTTTTTTATTATTTTAAAAAAGTATCATGACTGCCTCACATGTATATTATTACAAACTATTCATTAAAAGACCATCATATATAGCAATAGACCTGCTTTATTTTTAACATTTTATTGTAGTTGCCATAAGTAAGATCCCAATTTCCTAGATAGAAAGTTCATGTATCTTTAAAGAAGACCTTTTTCCATGTATATATGAACTAGGAAACGTACTTACATACTATACTAAAGACTATTTCTGATCTGCCACAAGGAACCGCCAGCTCCTAATGTTGAAAAACTGGAGAGTAGATCTAGGCATCCAGGGAGCAGAGAGATCTCTGCAGAGTGCGCACACAAAGCGCACCCTCCGACCTGCCTGATCCAGGGCCCAGGAACAGAACTTTGGAACTTCTGTTTCCACAAAGCAGCGACTTCAGGGTGCAGAACAGAGCTCGGCCCATCTGCCACATGGACCAACAGCCCCTAAAGGTTGAAAAACTGATGAGTAGGAGATCTAGGCAGCCAGAGAGCAATGAGATCCCTGAGGAGTGCGCATGAAAAGCCCACCCTCCGACCTGCATGATCCAGGTACCAGGAGCAGAACTTTGGAACCTCTGTTCCCACCCGGCTACTCTGAGGCATAGAACAGGGCTCGGCCCATCTGCCACCTGAACAAGGGGAGATCCAGGGACACAGAGGAGATAAATAGGAAAGACGAGAAAATATCACTGACAACAAAATGGCAAGAAGAAAGTGAAAGTGTATATCCTAAGGAAATCAAGACATCCAGGCAACACCAGAATCCAGCTCTCCCATAACAGCAAACATCGGAATGCCAAACACTCCAGAAAAAGAAGACACAGATCTGAAATCAAACCTCAAGATGCTGATAGAGATACTTAAACCAGAACAGGAGAAAAAGCAAAAAGATTCAGAAGCTTTTAAAGAGGAAACAAAAAAAAAATAAAAAAATAAAAAAATAAAAAAACACTCAAAGAAATCAAAGAACTAGAGGAAAACAGGACCAAAGAGACAAAGAAATGATAAAGGGAATTTAAAACGGAAATTGACACAATAAAAAAAACACTAAAAGAGATAACCCTAGAGGTAGAACACCTAAAAAAGAAATCAGGAGTCACAGAAGCAACCATTTCCAATAGATTACAAGAGATGGAAAAAAGAATCTCTGGGGCAGAAGACAACATAGTAAACATAGACAAAACAGCCAGAGAAGATGCAAAAAACAAAAAGCTCCTAACCAAGAATGTCCAGGAAATCCAGGACACAATGAGAAGACCGAACCTAAGGAATAATAGAAGAGGGAGAAGAGTATCAAATAAGAGGCACAGTAAATATCTTCAATAAAATCATAGAAAAAAACTTCCCTATCCTCAAGAATGAGATTACCACGAGCATAAAAGAAGCCTTCAGAACTCCAAATAGGTTGGACCAGAAAAGAAATACCTCCCAACACATAATAGTAAAAACACCAAGTGCCCAAAGCAAAGAAAGAATACTAAAATCAGTAAGGGAAAAAGGTAAGGTAACATATAAAGGCAGGCCAATCAGAATCACATCCGATTTCTCAACAGAGACTATGAAAGCTAGAAGAGCCTGGACAGATGTCATGGTCATGCACACCTTAAGAGAGCAAAAGTGCCAGCCCAAGCTGCTATACCCAGCAAAACTATCAATCACCATAGATGGAGAGATGAATATATTTCAAGACAAATCAAAATTTACATAATATCTGACCACAAACCCAGCACTACAACAAATTCTAGGTGGAAAACCCAATACAAATAGGGAAAATACAGCCTAGTAAAAACAAGAAAACTCCTAAAGAAGAAAACTAAAGGAAGAAAAAGACACAGATACAACTCAACCCACAAAAGCAAAAATGGCAGGAAACAGAAACAAGTATTTCTTGATATCTATTAACATAAATTGACTCAACTCCCCAATAAAGAGACATAGGCTTTCAGACTGGATACATAAACAAAAACCAGCCTTTTGCTGCATACAGGAAATTCATCTCAGAGACAAAGACAGACTCTATCTCAGAGTAAAAGGGTGGGAAAAAAACTTCTAAGCAAACAGCCCCAAGAAGCAAGATGGAGTGGCTATTCTAATATCAAATAAAGTAAATTTCCAACCAAAAGTTATCAAAAAAGATAAGGAAGGACACTTTTTACTCATTACTGGGGAAATCTGTTAGCAGGAACTGTCAATACTAAAAATATATGCTCCAAATAAAAAAGCACACACATTCATAAAAGAAACCCTACTAAAGCTCCAAAAATACATCTCACCCCACACAATAATAGTGGGAGACTTTAATACCCCACTCTCACCAATGGACAGATTATGGAAACAGAAACTGAACAAGGACACTGCAAAACTAGCCGAGACTTTGAACCAACTAGAATTAATTGATATATATAGAACATATCATCTTAAGTAAAAGAATACACCTTCTACTCAGTACCCCATGGCACCTGCTCATAAATTGACCACATAAGTGGACACAGAACAAACCTCAATAGATATAAGAAGATTGAAATACTCCCATGCATCCTCTCAGATCACCATGGTCTACGGCTGGTCTTTAACAACAACAAAGACAAAAAAAGCCCACATACACATGGAAACTAAACAACGCTCTGTTAAACGATAGCAGGGTCAAAGAAGAAATAAATAAAGAAATTAAGGATTTTCTAGAATTCAACGAAAACGAAAACACAACATACCCAAACCTATGGGATGCAATGAAAGCAGTATTGAGAGGAAAACTCATTGCCCTAAGTGCTTCCAATAAGAAACTGGAGAGAGCTCACATCAGCAACCTGACAGCACAGCTAAAAGCCCTAGAACAAAAGGAAGCAGATATACCCAAAAAGAGTAGACGGCAAGAAATAATCAAAATTAGGGCAGAAATAGACCAAATAGTACCAAAAAGAACTATTGAAAACATCAATAAAACCAAGAGTTGGTTCTTTGAGAAAATCAACAAGATTGATAAACCCCTAGCCAGACTAACTAGAGGGCAAAGAGAGAGTATACAAATTAACAAAATCAGAAAGTAAAGTGGAGACATAACAACTGAAGCTGAGGAAATTCAAGAAATCATCAGATCTTACTATAAAAACTTATACTCCACAAAATTGGAAAATCTGGAGGAAATGGACGAATTCCTAGACAGATAGAAGATCCCAAAGTTAAACCAGGGCCTAGTAAACCATCTAAATAACCCTATAACACCTAAAGAAATAGAAGAAGTCATCAAAAGCCTCCCAACCAAAAAAAGCCCAGGTCCAGACAGGTTCAGTGCAGAAATTTATCAGACATTTATTGTGGATGTAACACCAATACTCGCCAAACTATTCCAAAAGATAGAATCTGATGGAATATTACCCAACTCATTTTTTGAGGCTACAATAACCCTCCCACCTAAACCACACAAAGACCCTACAAGGAAAGAGAACTTCAGACCAATCTCACTTATGAACATTGATGCAAAAATACTCAACAAAATCCTTGCAAACCGAATCCAAGAAAACATCAAAATGATCATTTTTCATGAAAAGTAGGCTTCATCCCTGAAATGCAGGGATGGTTTAATATAAGGAAAGCCATCAACGTAATCCACCATATAAACAAACTCAAAGATCAAAATCACATGGTCATCTCACTATACGCTGAGAAAGCATTTGACAAAATTCAACACCCCTTCATCTTAAAAGTCCTAGAAAGAACTGGAATCCAAGTTCCATACTTAAACATAATAAAAGTAATATACAGCAAACCAACAGCAACATCAAACTTAACGGTGGGAAACTTGAAGCAATCCCACTAAAATCAGGGGGTTGACAAGGCTGCCCACTCTCCCCCTACCTATTCAACATAGTACTGGAAGTCCTGGCTTGAGCAATTAGACAGCAAAAGGAGATCAAGGGGATACAAATCAGAAAGGAAGAGATAAAAACATCACTCTTTGCCAATGACATGATAGTGTACTTAAGTGAACCCAAAAATTCCACCAGAGAACTCCTACAGCTCATAAACAAGTTCAGCAAAGTGGCTGTATACAAAATCAATTTAAACAAATCAGTAGCCTTCCTATACTCAAAAGACAAACATGTGGAGAAAGAAATTAGAGAAAAGGTACCCTTCACAATCATCACAAAAACTATGAAATACATTGGTATGACTTTAACTAAGCAAGTGAAGGACCTTTACGACAAGAACTTCAAACCTCTAGAGAAGGAAATTGAGAAGGATCTCAGAAAATGGAAAGATCTCCCATGCTCATGGATTGGAAAGATCAACATTTTAAAAATGGTCATCCTACCAAAACAATCTACAGATTCAACGTAATCCCCATCAAAATTCCAAAACAGTTCTTCATGGATTGGAAAGATCAATGTGCAATTTCATATGGAACAACAAAAGACCTAGAATAGTGAAATTCATCCGCAACAACAAGAAAAAATCTGTGGGAATCACTATCCCTGACCTCAAGCTTTATTACAAGGCAATTGTGCTGAAACTGCATGGTACTGGTACAGTAATAGGCATGTGGATCAATGGAATAGAATAGAATTTCCAGAAATTAGTCCTCACGTATATGGTTACCTCATTTTTGACAAAGGAGCCATAAACATTCAATGGAAAAAGTACAGCCTATTCAACAAATGGTGCTGGTCCAACTGGCACTCATCATGCAAAAGAATGAAAATAGACCCTTTCTTATCTCCTAGTACCAAGCTCAAGTGTAAGTGGATCAAAGATATCCACATTAAACCAGATACACTGAAACTATTAGATGAGAAATTAGTAAAAACTTTAGAACATATAGGCACATGAGAAAATTTTCTGAACAAAACACCAATGGCTCAAGCTATAAGCTCAAAGATAAACAAATGGGACTTAATGAGATGGCAAAGTTTCTGTAAGACTAAGGACATTGTCAAGAAAACAAAATGCAGCCAACAGAATCGAAAAGATTTTTACCAAGTCCACATCAGATAGAGGCCTAATATCTAAGGTATACAAAAAACTCAAAAAGCTAGACAGCAGAGAATCAAATAACCCTATTAAAAATGGGGTACAGACCTAAACAAAACGTTCTCAGTTGAGGAATATCGAATGGCTGAGAAATATCTGAGGAAGTGCTTGACATCCTTAGCCATCAGGGAAATGCAAATCAAAACAACCCTTAGATTCCACCTCACACCAGTCAGATTGGCCAAGATCCAAAACTCAGATGACAACAGATGCTGGCAAGGTTCTGGAGAAAGAGGAACACTTCTCCACTGTTGGTAGGGTTGCAAACTAATACAACCACTCTGGAAATCAGTCTGGTAATACCTCAGAAAATTGGACATAATACTACCTGAAGACCCAGCTATTCCACTTCTGGGCATATACCCCAGAGACACCTTAGTACACAACAACGATATATGCACCACAATGTTCATAGCAGCTCTATTTATAATATCCAGAAGCTGGAAAGAACCAGATGTCCTTCAGAAGATGAATGGATACAAAAATTGTGGTACATTTACACAATGGAATACTACTCAGCCACCAGAAACAATGACTTGACCAAATTCTTAAGAAAATGGCTACATCTAGAGAATATCATTCTGAGTGAGATAACCCAATCACAAAAGAACAGACATAATATGCAGTCACTGATAGTGGGATGCTAACCCCAGATGCTCGCACTGCCCCAGAAATACCTCACAGACTGTATGAAATTCAAGAAATAAAGAAAACAAAACAAAACAGAACAAAAAAATCTTTACACAACAAGAAAACTTTGACTATTTCCATGTTACATTTTGTTTTACATGTACTTTTTGCTCCTTGCAACTATTAAGTTTTCAATGCATACTATCAAACCTTCAAAATAATCAAGTACTGACTAAAAAATATATTTATACAGTTTTATGTAAAAATCATTTTAAAATCTGAAAAAGTACTGACAAAAATGTATTATATAATTTTATGCAAAAATGTTTAAAATCTGTACATTTATATTTGTTTTGTATAATAAAGTTGTTAAAAATAAATAAAGAAAGAAATCTCATATGATTTAAGACTGAAAAAAAAAAGACTATTTCTTATAGACATCAAAATGAAGAAAAAAATGTAATTTATGACAGACATCAAGATGAAATATAGTTTAAAATAAATGGCTACAGCATTCTGTCCTCAAATATTTTCAGTGGTAATCTGAAAAGGGAAGATAATATAGTGTTGCATTTGAATGTGAGCAAAGATAAATTTTGGGAATATGACCTATAGTCTAGCTGCATATGATGAACCATTCTAAAGAGCTGACATACACTAATGGGACTATAGGTGAAAATAATTTACAAATATTGAACTAATTGCCATGTGCACACAAATGAATAATATATTAAACACTGATTAATGCTAGCTTATTTGTGATTAACAATATTTTATTTATCAGAATAGTATGTTGCACTCTCATATAGTTGTTATTGCTGTCTTATAACACCATGATCAAGAGCAACTTAGACATCAAAGAATTCACTACAGATTACAGATCCTAGTACACAATACATGGAATTTCTGGAAGGAACCTGCAGTAGTGACTATGTAGAGACCATTGAGAAATGATATTTGTCACAGGCCATTCTGGTGGGGCTATTATCTTAATTCGGGTTCTCTCTTTCCAAATGACTATAGCTTGTTTCAAATTGACAAAAAAAAAAAAAAATAAACTGGTTTTAGAACCCCTAAAAATATAAAAATTTTTATGTCGATCAATCTTTACTAGAACTATAGGAAAAAAATAAACATTATGTGGTAATATGGATTTTACCATAACGGAAATAAATAACAGAACCACCTTGATTAGAGAATGCAAGTATTCTTCAATCAATGCCTGTATAGTCCACTAGAGCTGCTAATGAATTATGAATCATGCTTAGATAGCACTTTCTTTGGAAAGTAGTCACTGTCTTTTTGGCTGTCTTGTTCTCAACTACATCATCCTGATAAATTATCTCCACTTAACCCCTCAGAGATTTTTTTTTTTTTACAGTACCCATAATACTTTCCCTTTGACTTACACAGTAGAAAGTAAAAGTCCCTGCCCCTTAAATTTATAGCATGGTACCTTCAAGTGACTAAGATCTCATTCAAACATGTAAGTCAGAAAGTTTTAAGGGGAAAAGTAATGTATAATTAGGGATTTATTTTGCTGAGGTAAGGGATGAAGATAGAATTGCAATAGTAATGAAAATTCTAATTAAATTATTCATCTTATTCCTTAAATAATTATGTAAGTAAGAAAAACTAGCTGTGAGTTTCACAATGGATGTAAATTTCAACAAGCTCAAAAATAAGTGAGCACAGTTCAGTAAAATGTTGTGTGATTAAGCCAAACGTGAAATATTAGCTAGCCTGGAATTTTTAGATTCCCTGATTGGACATGGAGAACATAGCTGAAGTTTACAAAAGTTAATAAAATAGTTAGGATGGAAATATAGAACTATACCCCAGAATACTATATATATTTGACAGATGTTAATTTCTTTGATAAGCTTGGCTGTTACATTCCAACCTAAAAGATTTGTAGGAGTATATATGTACATTTCAATCATAAGATGGCATGATTAAACTCTCTGGAAATGTTATTTATAGTCATTGTAACATAAACCTATTGTTCATCATAAAATTACCCAAAGCTTGGGAAAATTCTTCTATCTATCCATTTATTTTTCTTTATTTTTATGCCAGTGGTCAGGAGCAATACCTACTAAGTGTTTAAACAAAGGAAATAAAATATTCCTCTAGGGAAATTCCCCTAAAATGTTAGAGGGAACACATTTCTCTATCACCTCAATACCATCTTTCATCTCACATCAGTTTAAGTCCAGGGCAAATATTGAGTAGAGAAAACATGCTAAAGAGTACGATAGACACAGTCTTTGTTTACTACTGAAAACTATACAGATTTTATGGCACTAGGGAAAGATCTTTATGTGACAAATTCTCATATCGACCAAGGGAACTCTTTTCCATAGAGTTTATGGAAGAGTGTTGATTTGCCTCCTTTTTCAATAGTTTTACTGTGTTGTTTATTAAGTCAAGAAGCGCACACTGACCTCAGCGTCCAGTTGTTCCCAGATGTGTAACTGCTCACAATTTTGTACTCCTAGTGTAGATGATACTATGTGAACTGAAGTTCATAATTTCCACTGAGTCATGGGATTTATCATATTGATTATCCCACAGCTAATTCATGTGCTGAGAAACAGTCTTTCATAAATACACTCCTGTATAGAATGTTAATATTGGAAGTATTCTTTCCCAAAGCAAAGAATAAAAAACAGTCATATTTCAGGAAAAGTTAAGGTCAACATAACAGAGGTACACTTACAAAAAATATGTTGAGCTTACAACTTTAGGGAAATTAGCAGAGACCTCCAAAATTCCAAATAACCACGCCAATATTATTTTTCATCCAATGTTTTGACAAATGATTACAAGATAAAAATATGAATTTCCCAAGAAAAATGTGACAGTTAGACATAATATTGATTGCATGAACATTATAACATGTAGTTTTCCTGTTACTCTTCTCAGTGTATCATTGGACCAATTAAATCTTGATTTTTTTTTCTTACAATTTTTTTGTATGACTCACCTATATCTATTTTCTACTTTGAGTTTACACTTGATTTTAGGTGTTTATTTTATTTCTATGGTATATGTTTGATAATTATTTAAACATATCAAATAATACAAACCAACTAAATCAAAATATTTTTATTACCCACAAGTGTTAGATTAATTTAGGAAAGGCCTTGTCATCCGCTGGTTTTTTTCTATTAAATAGTTTGATTTATGAGTTGTTGCCATAGAAATAAATGATTTTGAAGAGAGCAGGAGTAGCCAAAATAGATTAAATGATTGTGTTATGTTTAGTGTTCACACAGCATGCTTTACTTTAATTGATTACTCTATGACCAAACTTAAATTTGTAATTTAAAGTGCTGATAGAAGAAAATTAATTTTTAATAACACCCTTTACATCATGGTAACAACTTAATCAAAGTTAAAAGAATATTATTTGTATTAACCTCTTAATCCAACTTTGATAATAGGAATTCACACTAGGTTAAAGAGCTCATGAACTCCATGAACAGGAGAAGAAAAAATTAATAATTTCTTCACAATTAGCATTGAATTATATTGTATTTATATTCTAAAAGTAAATAGTATAGCATAACTTTACAAATGAATATAAATTTCTGGAAACTTGTAATTACAAAGATGATTTTTGTAATGCTTAAAGGAAAATTATACCAACTACCATCACTAAATGAATAAGGACAAACGTCACGGGTTAGACATTTTCCCATTAAGAATTAGGTTGAGTTGATTTTTGATGGAGATAATTTTAACACAAAATAGCTCTCAATCATCATCATCATCACTACCTCCATCACCATGAATAATTATTAAATTCCTGTTTTCTATAAAGTAAATTTTTGGAACACAAATAAATAATAATGATATGGTCACTTGAGTATATTTGCCACAGGGAGTGACACTATTTGGCTGTGTGGCCTTGTTGAAGGAAGTGTGTCCTTGTCAGTGTGAAAGCCTATCCACGTGGAACTGAGTCTTCTAGTCTAGCCTTTAGATGAAGAACTCTTTGACCCTCCCGTACCACATCAGCCTCCATGCTGCCATGCTCCTGCCTTTATGATAAGGGATTGAGTCTCTGACCATGTCAGCCAACCCAAATTAAATGTTGTCCTTATAAGATTTGCCTTCGTTGTAGTGTCAGTTCATAGCAGTAAAATCCCTGCTAAGACAAATGACAATTATAACACTAACAGAAAAATATAAATACAAATGAGTATCTGTATATAACTAAAACAAGCAATATGTTTATAGATGTAAGAGGATGTGCTTATGGAGGAAGGTAGGCACAAGATAAAACGAGGCCTGCCATGGGACTAGAAGGTAGGTTTGTGGTAACAAAGTTTTAGAAAGAGAGGGAGGAGCGACAGCTAGGGGAAGGAGCTGGAAGCAACATAGAGGCAAATGTAAATGTTCCTCTCTGCACATCTTCGCCTAGATACATGTTGTTATAAGGGATGCGTGTGTACAGGATGACTTATGCTGTCTAGACCGACAAATCATATCAATTGGATCAGAATTCCTTGTGTGGTGTATTCCTTCATGTGGTGACATAACTGAGTTTAGGAGAACGTGCAGTGGTGGGATGCACCAAGCTTGCCATGGAATTGGGTCTCCTGGGCCTGGTGTGGTGACAACCCTCCACGGAAATTGTGAGTGGGAGCAGAGTGAGCGGTGCCATTCTGGAAACGCTTGCAGACCGCCAGGGTCAGAGAGAGCCCCAGGCAGCTTGGAGCCTCTGAGATAAAATAATGTTAGTTCTCAAGGCCCAGTGTTGCTGGAATTAATGCTGTAAAGTGGTGACACTTGAGAAATGATCACAGTTTTTTAATATTTACCACAAAATACCATAATGTAGTAACACAACAGAGAGAATAAATACAGTATCTATTTTGCAGAGCATCTCCTTTAGCTCTCAAGAATAGCCTTATTTAAATATCACAGTATATAGTTATGTTCTAAAATAAAATCATGTACACTATATAGGCCAGTATAAAAAAACTTTCATGGGCTATTATAATGTCAAAGCTTCCCTGGTATCTTTCACTCTGTTTAAATGCAAGAAATGTTAATGTTGAAGAGTCTGACTAAGAAGACAAAAACAAACAAACAAAAAAATACATACCAATAAAATTTGGGAGATTTACTTCTTTCAAGTTTATAACTATTGAACTGAGAATGGGGTACCCAATGGAGAAGTTAGAGAAAGAATTGAAGGAGCTGAAGGGGTTTGAAACCCCATAAGAGCAAAGAGACTAAACCTCTATCCAAAGAGTACACTTGGACAAGCCCATGCTCCAAATGTAGCAGAGGGTGATCTTGTTGGGCATCAGCGTGAGAAAAATCCCTTGGTCCTGCCAAGGCTGAGTACCCTAATGTAGGGGAATGTCATGGTGGAAAGGTAGAAGGGGGTGGGTATGGGAGAGCACCCTCATAAAGGCATGGGGAGAAGGATGGAATAGGGAGGTTATGGAGGGGAAAACAGGAAAGAGTATAACATTTAATATATAAGTAAAATATATCCAAATTTTAAAAAAGGAAAGTAAGGCTTAGTATGTGCAGAGATTAGAATGTATGGACCATACCACACAAAACTATAAGGAACAGGAATGACAGCACCGCTTGCCTGCATTGCTGTCATATCTACGATGCACACACAGGAATTTATTCATAAAAGATTCTATCATGACCATTTTACAATTCTAAGGAATTCTGTACTAGACCCTACAATTTCACTTTCTACGATGCTGTATGAGTTGTCTAACAAATCCCATGCAGACAGAGGCATGGACTGTGTCAATCCTTTCACACAATTTTAGTATATGTGCTCTTTGTTTGAGCACCTGCAACAGTCACAGACGTCAAAAGCTGCTATGTTTGTTTCAAAAAGATTTCATGAAGTTTATGTTGCTCTTGTCCTTAAAGGAGCCATACGGCATAGGAGTATTTGGTCAGAAATTTTATCTTCTGTTGAAACTCTCATCAAACCAGGTCTTTGTTACTAAGTTATACTGGCTCAGATAGATACGCTACTAAATAATAATGAATAAATCTTCTGTGCCTTATGAAAGCAAAGAAATAAGCTAAAATCTAAGTTCTTTAATTCGAGCTTTAATTCATGGAATAAGTCAATAGAAAATTATGGATATAACAAGGGTATTTAAAAAAACTTACTAAACATAAGTTAAAGGGCATATGTGAAAATTTTAGACTATACTATATTTGGTAAAAGCCATATTAAAATGTATTAAGGCCTTTATTAAAAGAGTTTGTATGATGTATTGAATAATCAAATTTCAATTCATTTGTTTGAAAATTAGGTAACTTTTGTGTGTATCAGCAAGTATGACTGATGGTTTGAATAAATGTGGCTCCAGTAGTCCCGTAACACTATTGGAAAGTATAAACTGTAAAGGTATGGCTTTGTTGAAGAAAATGTGGCACTAGGGGGTGGGCTGTGGGGTCTCAAAAGTTCAAAACAGTTCATTTCTGTTGCCTGGACTTTCATATGTAGAATTCTCATCTCTCAGCTCTATTTACTGTCAGGAAAAACCTGACAGTAAATAGAATAAAGAGTTGGGATCACAGAAAAAGACCCTTCATAGCTAAGTGTCCAAATTGTGAAAAGAAATTTGGGACAGCTTAGATCAAGGCATTGTAGTGCACATCTTTAATTCTAGCACTCAGAGATAAGCAGATCTCTGAGACTGAATCCATCCTATTGGACACAGCTAGTTCCAGGATCACCAAGCTTAGGCAGCTAAGGACACCATCAAACCCAGAAAGCTAATGAATGTTCCTAAATGACAAACCTTTGTCATTGCCTCCAAAGCTTTCCAAACAGCCTAGGAAAGGCTCACATAAGTAATCCCTGCTGAGACTGGGGAAAAGTGGCTATATTTAGCAGTAGGTTCTCCCTTTTTACCATGTGGGTCTCAGGGATCAAATTCAGTCAGGCTTTAAGTGTAATTTCAAGCATTTTTATCTGCAACGTTATCTAATTGGTTACATGTACAATAATTTTTGATGATCTGTAAAATATTTAAAATACTATGTGTCAACATATGTTGAAAACCGTTTATGAATGCTAAGATATGTGTATGTGTGTGTGTTTCTCAAAGAAACTTGAGACCTGCAATAACCCTTAAACTAGTACAGTGGCCTTAATTGTGATGACTGAGAAGTAATAAAGTTGATAAAGAAGGGAGAGAGGGAAGAACACAGAAAATAGATGATTGCAACAAAACCTTACATGAATGTGTGTGAAAATATCATGAATCCTATTATTCAGCTAAATGAAAAACAATAGCAGTATTGTCAATGATTAGTTAGAAAGCATGGATTAAAGGAGTATAACTGTTAAGTGAATGTAAAATATTTTATGGAAATATCACAATAAACTTATTTCCAACAAACATATTTTCTACATGATGTATGCTATAAAAAGTATTTTACAGTAAAAGGCTTCACTGAATAAGTGGAATTCAATGTTTATAAATCAGGTCAGAAATTTGGGTAAATACTTCAAGGTCCAATAATGTTTTTATTTTTTTAATTTTCTCATGCAATCCTCTTTGTTCCAGTAGAATGAATATCATTATATAACTATTTCATATTCAAAATGATCATTTATAAAAATCTTGCTTGGGTATTATCGAAGTATGCTGATAAAATCATTGTTTAAATGAAACAATTAGTGAATGAATTATTAAATGTAGAGTCAGTCTTATGTAGTGCATATAGTTCTCTTCCATCAAATAAAAGAAGCATACCAATTAGTTACAAGACACTCACAGACACACACACACACACACACACACACACACACACACACACACACCTAAATACACATCTTTTATAACCATTGGTAATTTATGAGAACATTTTGCACTTGCTTTGACAGTCACCAAAATTTAAAAAAAGAAATCTATTCCCACTGAGAAGCCTAAAGGTGTCAATATAGGTTTATGTATTACTGATACTGTGTTTATTATTATTATTATTGTTATTATTATTATTATTATTTTCTAAAATATGAAGAATGACGAACTGTACATGACATGAACTGTGAAATATACTGCCATTACCACTCTGAACCTTCAAGTCTTTTATATGGAAGAATGAATATGCCTATTAAAAGTAAAAGACAAAATTGACATCAAATTGAATGGCTAGTTTTTGTATGAAGATTTTCTTGGAAAAGGAATGTTGGCAAACACAGGCAATGAATTTGAAAACGAACAAGGAAGGATATAAAGTAGGGTTTAGAGGGATAAAGGACAGGGGAATTGTGTGATTATATCAACGTCTCAATATAAATGAAATAATAGAGGAAAAATATTGAATATGGAAAAAGCACAATGGCTGAGCAGTTAGAAGCACATTCCTCTTTCAGAAAACCTGTGTTTGGTTCCCAGGAAATTCAGTGATACAAAAGCATTCACAATTTTATTTCCTGAAGATCCAATGGCTTTTTCTTCTTTTTTTTTTTTTTTTTTGTTTTTTTGCTTTTTTCATTTAAATATTTTTTACTTTATTTTAAAAAGAGAAATACATTTACAGATGTTTAAAAGCATTTTGGCATAACACTATATGAATATATATTGTCAGTACTTAATTCTTTTAGAGGTTTAATAGCATGCATTGAAATCCCACTAGTTACAATAGGCATAAAGTACATGTAGAACAGAACAAAACATGGAAATAGTCAGAGTTTTCTTGGTGTGTATAGATTAAATATAATAATCTTTGAATACCAAAAATTGCCACAAGGCCTTCTTTTTAAATGATCCTTACGAGTTAGGGAAGAACATGTATAGAACACATGTATTTTGAGACTAGGATCCACAACTGACATGTTGATTGGTTGTTGTTTTCAGTAATGGTCTCTATTTATTGCAAATAGTAGTTGGCATGATGTGTGATCAGAACTACACTTATCTAACTAGGCATAGTTTCTATATGCATTTTAAATGTTTTTTCTTTTACCCATTAATAATATAGATCTGATTACATTTTCATGTAGGACCAAATCTATTATTAAATGAAGCTGACAAAACTCTATTTGTATTTAGTTTTATATTTTTATTACATAAATATAAAATATATTTTATGTAATATTTATATTGAATTGTTTATATAATTAATTAAATAATATATGTTCAAAATTTATTAAGCCCACAATAAAATTTCTTCTTTTTTACCCTTTATATAGTATATTAATTATACACAGTAATTTTTATTTACTATTTATCTGACAGTTGAACCAGATTTTTTTTCCATAACATCTGTACATGTCTTCTGGATTCACCTCCTTCTTTTCTAAACTGTCTTTTATCAGACAGCACTGAGAAGAAATTGACATTAAGGGAATAGGAAAAGTTTATCAAAGAAAAATCTTCTGTACCATGTGACTGGAATTCACAACTTGTCTACTATAAGAATGTAATAGAATTTTAAAGAAGGTAGAGTCTAAGCAAGATAGATCAGTGGCTAAAGGCTTTGCTGCATAAGTCTAGCAACCCAAGTTCAGCTGAGAACCACTAATAGTAAAAGGAGAGGCCAATTGTCCTATAACCTACATATGTGTGCTGTACTTAAAGCCTACACACACACACACACACACACACACACACACACACACACACACTTGTGTATGTGTGTGTGTGTATGTGTGTGTGTGTGTGTGTGTGTGTGAGAGAGAGAGAGAGAGAGAGAGAGAGAGAGAGAGAGAGAGAGAGAGAGAGAGAGAGAGAGAGAGAGAGAGAGAAGGAGGGAAGTGAAGGCTCAATTTTTGGCTCACTTTTATGTCACTGGAGAGTCTGAGGCTTTAGATTACCAGATAAAGAAGATTCACTGAATTCCCACATTGTAAGAAAGGCCAACAGAAACCTGGTTCCTTTAAAATAATAATAATAAAAACTGTGGAGATTCCACAATTCAATCACTTATTGTAAGGTTTGAGCTTATTTGGAACCTGTGTAAAGCAAGTACAGCAATGCCACAAACTAGAAGTCCCACAGAACTTGCTGGGTTATGTTTTTAAGGAAATTCTCATACCAAAAAGTGAGTACTTCTGTCACAAGAAAAGAAAATGTACAGGGACCAAGAGCATCACTCCCACAATGCTCTCAAAGCCCTCTAGTAAACACAGCATCATGCCAGCTACTGGAGAAGTGCTTAGAAATAACTTCAAAGAAGTTACAATCAGGTGTTGGCAGGGGATTTCATGCACTACTCAAGTATATGGAAGTTTGCTTAGTATCAGAAAGACAATGAACAAAAACCAATGATACTTAGAAGACTTAAAGCCAGAAAAAAAAAAAAAAAAACTATGCTCAAACATTAGCTTTATAAAGTCAATAGAGCATCAGATTTGTTAAAACACAAGGGCACTGCCGACAAAAATCACTGACAACAGTAATGAGGCATTATATAAACAAGTTGCTGATAAAAATAAATAAACTACCCTTTGAAAATGCAACATCGCAAAAATGACAGGTAACAGTAATAGCTAAGGATATAGACCTCTGCTAGCTATGCCCATAAAAACACATAAAACTCTTACATTCCATAGAAAGTAGGCCATCTAAAATAGGCAGATAAATAATAAAGCTTCATGCAAATCTCCCTGGAGATTTTTATCCCTGTTGTTCATGCACTGCTTTATTAACTATGAAACATAAAAGAGCAGAGAAAGAGCAATTTTGAAATTGTAGTATATTTATTGGTTCAAAAATTTAACAAAGCTCTCGCTTGAATCAAAAATGAGTCATACTGCAGAATGTTATGTGTAAATATATATATATATATATATATATATGTGTGTGTGTGTGTGTGTGTGTGTGTGTGTGTAAAGCATACAAAAAGAATTTACAAATTTAGTATCCAGAAATCAATAAATATATCTAAATATGATATGTCCTCAATAAATGAGAAATAAAATAAAAAAATATTAACCATCGACTGAAGTAAATCAATTAAGGAGAAAAAGAATATTTCTGGCTTACTCCATCAGTAAAGGAAAGTCAGGATGAGAAATCAAGCAGGAACTGAAGCACAAAACACTGTAAGAATCTGCTTCCTTTTTTATAAAGTTCAGGCTTACCTGTCTCAACCTTATGGTATGGGTCTTCTAACATTAGTCAAAACAACCTCCCAAAGAACCTAATGCTGGCCAGTAGAATGTAATTCTTCCATTAGATTCTACCGTCTCAGGTAATCAGGTTTCTTCAAGTTGACTATTATAACAACCAAAACAATATTGTATAAAATAAGGTAAAGAACAATTTATTCATATTTATCATTTCTTTTTTAAATTGTATTTGATTTTTTATACTCTACTCCAGATTTTATCCCCCCTCCCAGTTCACCCACTGTTTCACTTCCCATACCTCCTCAGCTGCCCACCCCCACAAGTCCACAAATATGTCCCCATCTCCACACCTCCCACCACACTAGAACTCTACACTCCCTGGGGCTTTCAGTCTCTTGAGGGTTAAGTGCATCTTCTCTGATTGAACGCTGACTCAGCAGTCCTTTGTTATATATGTATTGGGTGCCTCACATCAACTGCTGTATGACTGGTTTCTGGCCATTATCTTGGTAAAAATATCTGTATCTGACTCTTTCAGCTGTTTGTTGCATCTTTTGGAGGGCCGTCATAATAGGCCCCTTTTTGTGAGCACTCTATAACCTCAGTAAATAGTGCCTGAACTATGGGAAATCCCTTTGACCTAGATCCAACTTTGGGCCTATAGAGTGAACTTCTTTTCCACAGGTTCTTCTCCATTTTTGTCCTTGCAGTTCTTTCAGATAGGAACAATTATGGGTCAGAGTTTTTGACTGTAGGATGGCAATTCCATCTCTCACTTGATGCCCTGTCTTATGCAGGAGATAGGCTCTACAAGTTCCCTCTCCCCACTGTAGGGCGTCTCATCCAAGGTACCTACTTTCCTTTGAGTCTTGAAAGTCTATCAGCTCCCAGGTCTCCGGTATATTCTCAAGGTTAAACCTCCTACCCTGTGACATTTTCTGTTTCTATGTGTTCTGCTGGCCTCCAGGGCTTCAGTCCTTTATCCCTCCCCAATATCTGATCATGTTTTCCTATTCCCCTCCCTGTCGTTTTCCCACCCCTGACACACCCTCCTTTATTCTCCCTCCCAAATGGGATTGACATGTTCTCATTTGGACCATTCAGCTATCTCTTATATCTCTTGTATTCTGTTTGTGATGCTTACTTACATCTGTAATTCCTGACCTCTTTCTTAGGCTTATGATGCTCATATTTACCTCTATTTTTGTTTTCTTTGTTTTTTCTACTTCTACTTTTAGGTCTTGAACCACTTTGTTCAGTTCCTTCAGTTTGATTGTGTTTCTCTATATTTCTTTAAGGGATTAATTTGATTCCTCTTTAATAGCTTCTACCACAAGTGTTTACCTGTGTTTTTCTGTATTTCTTTCAGTGAGATATTAACATCCTCCTTTTTTATAATGTTGAAAATTTTATAAGATACTTTTATCTTCTTTAAAGACTCTATTATATTCATGAGATAGGATTTTAGGTAGGCTTCCTGATTTCTAGTTGTGTTAATGTATTCAGAAATCGCTGTGGAGGGAGAACTGGGTTGTGAAGATGCCCACTTATATTGGCTTCTGTTGCTTATGGTCTTGTGCTTTTCTCTTTCCATCTGGTTATCCCCGATGTTTACTGGTCAAGGTAACTATATGGAGCCTGTCTCTTCTGTCCCTGGGTTGCTTCAAGTCTCCTGGTAAGCCTAAAGCACTGGCTGTGGTAGACCTCCTGTGGGGCCTCCCAACTGTGGTATCCTCAGAGGGGCAGAGAGGTTGCTGATCTGTTGTTGCCTTTTCTGCAGCAGATCTCCTGGGAGGCCTTTAGACTGTTGGGTCTTCAGAGGAGCAGTCAAGCTGTTGTCCTGTGTGACACACTGTTCTCCGTGGGGGCATATGGACTATGGTTTATGTTTCCTTGTGTGCAATAGAACTATGGGGAGGCTTTCAGTCTTTGCGGTCAGTTGCCCTGCATGTGGTGGAGTCCCTGGAAGGTCTTCATTCTTCATACTGTGGAGTTGGTTGTCAAGTTGCTTTGTGTGCAGAGGAACTCTTTGGATGCCTTTAAGTTGTGGTGCTTTCAGTGAAGAAGACCAGTTAGCAGTCTGCAGAAAGTGTCAGCTGGAATGATCTAATACTTATAGTTTAATTGCCCATCATGTAATTGTTGGATGTTCCCCATAATATAGGCATATGTTAAAGGATTCAGATTTAAAGTTTTTGTAGTAGGAACTTGATTCAAGTAGATGACAAGGGAAGAGTCTTTGTCACTGAGAATATACAAAAGGAAACTTCTTGCAGGGCAACGTTTTAGTTCTTCTTATAATCTTGAAATTCTTCAAAGAAGATTATTACAGAAGGAAAAGTTATGGTCTCAACTTCTTTTTTCTTTCTTTACTTTCAAGCTGTAATGTGCTCCAAAAAAAATGATATATTTGCAATTATCACCTTCAACAAAAGCCAAATGATTGTGGCTAATTTTATATGAAGGTTATATCTCCAAATCTTTTGACTATAAACTGTTTTTGTTTACAAGAAACAGTCTTAGAGATTTTTGTAATAGTAATTCAGAATTGATTGTTATATTCATTTATTTAATATAAACTCTAAAAAAACTGTTATATTGCTGTGTTTGCATGTGCATTGGTATGTGTGTGCATGTGTTTGTGTGTGTGTGCACAATTGGTGTGTGTCTGTGTGTGTGTGTCTGTGTGTGTGTGTGTGTGTGTGTGTGTGCATGCATGTGTTTGTGTTCTAGTGGGAGAGAACAAAATAGAGAAATAGAAAGATATTTTGAGACTCTGACTAGAAATAACTGTTTTGATTTTTATTTTAATCTATGTAAATAATTTTTAAAAGTCATAAATGGTGATGTTAAAATTCCACAAATTTAACTAGCTGATACTAAGCTCAAAAATGAAAGTAATGGTAGACATAGCATACAACAATTTTTAAGTTGTATAACAGAGGTTTATCCACAGCAATTAACTATAATACAATGATTCAGAAAGTTTTTCTGAAAGTAGGAACTGGAATATACTTAAATAGTTTCAAATTTTCATTTCTTTGGATGAAAAAAATTCTTTTATAGTGCAAATATATTTTAATTAGAATTTCTTTTGAAAAAAAATCACAGTAAATTGAAGCTACATTTAATGATAGAAGCCAGAGGGTAAATAAATTTAATGCTAAATGTGTGTCTTTCAAAAGAGAAAGTAAATTTACTGTGGCATGCCTTTGTTTAAGTATTATGCTACAATGGCTGACAATAGTTCTTTGAGTGAAAGTTGAATCAGAGTCTCTCTTGAAGCAAGAAGTCTGTGGACTTTGTGAGATAAACAGTGACTCTTTGATGCTTTATTTCAAAGCATCCAAAGAACAGGAAGCAAAGTTATCCATCCTCATTCTATTGGCAAAAGCTTCTCATTGTATTAGACTCAGGGCACTTCTGGACATCCTAATGAGAATTTGAAAGGAGAAAACGTATTGAGTGGTACATTACAAGAATACCAACCACTCAAATAATTTCTTCCCTCTATACTCAGAATGGAAATGTGTGAATCATACCCCCATATGGCTTGAAAATATGGTGGACTGAGTGGCCTGATTAAAAGCAACAGATTACTGCTCAGCAACAATGGACTTCTGTTTTTGTCACAGTGAAATTCACACTATATTTAAATGACATACCACTTATATTTGCCAAAAAGACAAAGACTTGTGGTTTAATTTTTTTCATGATTTCTATAGCAGTTTTTCTTAAAATTGTTTTGTTTATCCAAGGAAATTATTTGAGACTTCTACCCTCACTAGGTAAAGCGATTTCATTTATGGAAAGAAGAAATACTTGAACTGAGAACTATTTTCTTCTTAGCTGTTTTAATCAAAACTTTCAAATATACTTTTAAATTATTTGTGACCATTATTTTTCCATCCAGTATAACCCTGGGGATGATAAAAGTGTACTCTGCCAAGTTAGTAGTGGAACATCAAGCAGCATTTCTCATGCAGTAAATACAAGTAGTGATTTGGTTGTTTTGTTTGGTTGATTTACAGGATTTTACTTCCATATGGTTCCCTCTAAATTTTTAACTTCCCATTTAAATATAAACTGAACTTGAAAATTTGTTTGAAACACACTATATTCAATCATTTTCTGAAATGAAGAAAATTTCTTTTTTTTCTTTTATCTTTTTTTATATTCCAGATTTTATCCCCCTCCCTTTTCACCCTCTGACTGTTCCATATCCAGTACCTCCCCCCCTATCTCAAAGAGGATGACTCCAGCTCCCACCCCTATCCCACCAGACCTCCCCACTCCCTGGGGCCTCCAATCTCTTGAGAGTTAGGTGCATCTTCTCTGACTAAACCCAGACATGGAAGTCCTCTGCAGTATATGTGTTCCGGGCCTATTATCAGCTGGTGTATGCTGCCTGGTTGGTGGGCCAGTGTCTGAGAGACCTTGGGAGTCTAGGTTAGTTGATACTAATCAACCTACATGCTCACCCTCTTCTTCCTCGGCATAAGGTCTTTATCATTTGCTCATATGTCTTTCCATAATTATTCTAAAATCTAAAAAGGAATGACGAAAATTGTTTTTAAAAAAATCCTCAAGTTTAGGTGTGCTTGCTGAATATGAACTCTGTAAGGTGAGTTTTGGATTCTGTGTCCCAGTCCTGTTGTTTTCTTTTGTTCAAAACTCTAAAATGACTGCATACATGTGTGTTGTCTTTAGATGAAAAGTATCCCTCTCTAAATGTAACATATAACCTTGAAGACTTGTTGTCCCTAATAACTACTGAATACCTTGATCACATTTCATCTGGAGTTGTCTTTAAATTAATTTTTTTAGCACAATCAAGGCACTATCTGCATGCCAGTATAGGCTTTAAGAAGGGAGATGCTCAGCCTTCTACTCTATCTACATCTGCCCATTACCACTGATATTATCAAGCCCTTCATAGATTTTCTGTTATTGAATTATTTAATTGGTTTAAATAGAAATTCTACTGTATGTTCCAATTATATTGAAACTAAAAAGACAGCTAGAATCCATATTGAATTCATAATGATATGAAATGGGAAGGGAATAATAGAATCCTAAGCTTTAAAAAACAATTATCTATCCCTAGTTGGATATTAATCCTGATACTGTTATTGTTGTCATGTTATGCTTGCAGACAGGAGCCTAGAATAGCTGTCCTCTGCTAGGATCTACCAACAGCCTGTGACACAGATGCAGATACAGCCAACCATTGCACTGATGTCTATGGAAGAGTTAAGGAAGAATTGAAGAAGTTGAATGGGGATGAGAAGCCCACAGGAAGACCAATAGTCTCAACTAACCCAGACATCTGGGAGCTCCCAAGGACTAAGCCACCAGCCAAAGAGCATATATAGGCTGGTCCATGGCCCCTGGCACATATGTAGCATTGGAATGCCTTGTCTGGCCAGAGAGGTAAAGGATGTGACTAATCCTGTAAAGCCTTGATGTTCGAGGGAAGGGTGATGTGGAGTCACGGTGAGGTAGGAGTGGGTAGGTAGGTGATGGCACCCTCTCAGAGACAAAGGGGAAGGAAGATGGGGTGAAGAACTCTTGCTGAGAGGACAGGATAGGGGCAACATTTGGAATTTAAATAAATAAAATAATTAAAAATAAAATAAAAAAGGCTAGAGGAATGTGAAGACAGGGCCTATCATAACTGCCCAATAAGCAGCTGAAAGAATCAGATGCTAATATTTACACCAAACCAATGGACAGAAGCTGGTGATCTGTAACTGAATTAAGGAAAAGCTGTAAGAAGATGAGGAGGAGGGCAATCATATAGAAAAACCAGCAGTCTCAACTAACCTAGTTCCAGGGATCTCTCAGACACTGAGCCATCAACAGCACCCACAGCTGATGTGAGGCTCCTAGCACATATACAGGGACTGCCGGGTGGGTCTCGACTGGTCCAAGGGAATAAGGAGGTCTGGTGGAGTGGGGGTGGGGGCCATCTTCCTTGAAAGGGGAGGGGGAAGGTATGGGATTGGAACAGTCTGATAGTAGACCAGGACTGGGATAAGGCCTGGACTTTTAAAAAATCATTAAACAATAAATTGAGACAGAGAAAGAGGTTTCAGGGGGATCTAGAGAACTGCAGCAGAAAAATATTTGCTGAGCTGACATTAGCACCAATGTACTATGAAGTAGGGAATGCATGTATAGTATCTGCTCACAATCAAGGAATTTAAAACTTGCCGTGCGGACCGAGGAGGAACTGCTCAATTCCCACATATGCTTGATAATTCCAATGTACACTTGAGATGATGTTGTCAATGGATGGCTTCTGGGTAAATGAAAGTCAGTGTTCTTCAAGGATTTGGGACTGAGAGAAAGTTTATGTTCCAGGAGATGGTCATAAACTCATTTATGCTGGCAGAACTCAGTGGACAAAGTGGTAGCAGAAAGGGGAATTATGAGGTTATAAAGAAAACGGTGGCTGTTAGAGAAGGACTTGCAAGGCAGGAGATGGAACAGATTTGACCAAAAGATATTACTTGTATGTATGAATATTCCAAAAAAATGTTTAAAAAATTTATTATCTCTCCCATCAGTGTGTGATGTGTAATTATTCAAGCTTTATTGTTTTTATTTACTGTAGCATGATAAATGTCATTAAAATTATCAGTTATTAGGATAAAATTATTTAACTTCGAAGTGTAGCATTGTCCTAGTAATATCTACATGTAATATATACATCATTTTATATAATATATACCACACATATATGTATGTGTTATAATACTGTGCCAAGATTAAGATAAAAATGCTTAAAATAGTAATTGTATATGCATTTATATGTGAATTATTTCAATAGAGTATATATTTATAATGTTCTAACTCAGAAGTTTTTTGTAAAGCTAGAAAGTTAGGGAAAATTTGTAATAGAAAGTGACTATTTTAAGTAATCTACAATGTATGCAAATCCATTACTTCTGTATAGTTTTCATTCACACATACATTCATTTTTGTACTTTCTGGCCAAAATACATTTTGCACATTGACTGTTAATATCAATGATAAATAGAAAATCATATTTTATGAGGATTGTAAATAAAGGTTAACAAATTTGTTGTGGTTTTCTCTAAGCAAATAATTTAAAGGTCACATTTGCACAGCATTAAACGTTTTAGCAAACACTAGAGAAGAGTGCCCTCCTGACAGTGATGGCTGAATACATTATCCTGCATTCTTCAGAAGAAGAAACCAGTGTGTTTGCCAACTTTATTTGAATGGAAAATCTACTCTGACCATATGAGGTAGAATTTATTTAGAAAGATTACAGTATGCTCAAGTAATACCTCTCTATATTAAGTTACAGATCAATGAGGGAAAAACATTTTAGAGAAGTTGTTCCTTTAACACTGTATTCAAACACTGTAAATTATATACAGAATTTTAAAATGCTTTCTTCATCCGGTGTCCTAAGTGTTAGTATTCTGGAGCAGTGGGACTTCCACTTCACACAATCTATCCAGCTAATGAGATTGCAGAGGCATCTGGTCTCCATCATTTCCTTATCAGTGACAGTCAGTCCATTAAACCTCTAACCTCAGGAATGGAATTTCAGCTTTATACCTTTGTATTCTGAGAATGATCTTCCCTAGACTGTTAATAGATAAGATGGATGCCATATTTGGTGACAATTCATGACACTCACGTCTTACAAACTGTTTTCAAACCAACTACAGGCCTATTACGTTTTTTCTCCAAAGACATTTTATTGTGTATTTAGTGAATGGTGAAACTCTGAGGCAAGCTTTAAGTGTTGTTTACCTGTATTACTGTTTCTATGCACAAAGTAGAATAATATATACAATAGATACTCAAGAGTCTTCATATTTGTCTTTCCTTAAAAATTGTATAGTTCTATTGAATGCAATCTTCCTTTAGATTGTGGCTCTATTTGTCTTTTTGAGAAGAACAATGTCCTGTTTTATCTTTTGATCCTTAGCGACTGAGACCACAATAAGTTAAACATCCAAACAATTGAAAACCAGAATTGCAATTTAATAATAATAGACCACCCTTGTTTACTGTGAGCCAATTTAAGTTTCAGTAGAAATTTAACTGTAGATGCGCAGGATTCTGTTCATTGTGTGACAAAGGAGAAGATTCTTTTCCAACTGCAACATCCAAGTCAATAACCTGGATTGTAGTATGTGTTCTTAGCATCATGGGTCAGTTTTATCAATATAGCATCATTTTATATTCCTTATAAACAAGTCAAAGAAATCAGGCATAGAACTTAACTCAGTTCTGACATCCAGCCTAATTAAGATTTTGTAAAATAGTGTATAAAAGCCTTCCAAATTATTGACTCTTCAAAAGTTATTACAGTACAGATTATGGTTTTAAGTGATCCCCAGCAGAATTGTCTTAGAAAAAGGGATAAAGATGTAGATTTTTTTGAACTACAATCAATATGTATTTTTGAGATATAAGGTAAGTCAAGAATGAATCCATCAATACTTATAATGACTTAGTAGTTAAAAACAATTTGTAGAAATATTCTTGAAAAGGATACTATATAAACTAATGTATAATACACAAAAGAATACATGAAGAACAATGTGAGCAAAGATTAATTTGGTATCTTAAGGAGAGGAATCTTTTATATCTAGTGCTGAGATAAATATTCTTATAAAATAGAGATGAAACGTTGACTCTCTGAAGAATTATTTGAACAAGAGAGGATGTTAATATCTACAAAGAGGATCAAAGATTTATCTTAATTCTGTATGCTGCTTTTAAAGATGAAGTACTAACTACCTTAATGAAAATAGCTCTCAAAATAGCTCAGGGATTAAAGACACCAGTCTGGCAGAGTTGTATTATTAAATAAATGAACAATATTTAATATTAATTAAAACAATCACATTATTCAGTGTGTAGAATACATATAATTCACTTTCTTCAACTGTATAAATAAACTTTGAGAAGAAATTATATCTGCATAACACGCATTAGATTCACTAAATAGTTGAGACAGACCCTAATTGAGATCCAGTGAAGGGGCCAAGGCCTGACACCATAACCGAGGTTATGGAGCACTCACCAAAATGGGCCTATCATAACTGCCCTCCCGAAGACCCAACAAGCAGCTGAAAGAGCCAGATATTTACACCCAACCCATGGACAGAAACTGGTAGCCCCGGTGGTTGAATTAGGGAAAGGCAGAAAGATGTTGCAGAGGATTACAATCCTGTAGGAAGACCAGCAGTCTCAACTAATCTGGACCCTTCAGGTCTGAGAAACTGAGCCACCAAACAGGAAGCATACAGGAGCTCTAATGAGGCCCCAGACATACATACATACATATATACATACATACATACATACATACACACACATATATAATTATATTGTAATGTTTCATTTTTAATTAATTGTTATAATTATTTATATCCCAAATGTTGCCCCCCACCATGGTCCTTCTTTGCAGAGTTCTTCCTTCCCTACCCCTCCTCTTTGCCTATGTGAGCATCCCCAGTATCAACCCTCCCTGGGCATCAAGTCTCAACATGATTAGGAACATCCCCTACCCCTGGAGCCAGACAAGGTTATTCCCTGCTGCATATGTACCTGGGGCCTCAGGCTAAACTGGGTATGCTCTTTGGTTGGTGGCTTATTCTTTGGCAGCTCCTAGGGGTCCAAGTTAGTTGACACTGTTGCTTTTCCTTTGGGGTTGCAATCCCCTTTAGTTCCTTCAATCTTTCCTCTAACTCTTTCAATCCTTGGCTCAGATCAATTCCTATGAGTCCAAGTCTAAGACTTGGTTGTGAGTATCTGTATCTGCTGCAGTGAGCTACTGGCAGAGCCTCTCAAAGGACAGCCATGTTATGCTCCTATTTGCAAGAACAGCATAGCATCAGTAATGGTGCCAGAATTTGGGTTCTTGCAGTGGGATAAAGGTCAAGTTGGGAGGGTCACTGCTTGGCCATTCCTTAAGTCTCTGCTCTATTTTTTTTAATTCTTTCAAACTAAATCTAAAATCACATCAAATATATCATCCCCCACAGTCAAGTAGACATCATCCCAGGGATGCAGAGATGGTTCTTCATACAAATAAAAAACCATCAATGTAATTCATTATATAATCAAATTCAAAGAAAAATATCACACAATCATCTCATTAGATGCTAACAAAGCTTGTGACAAAATCTAATCCCCTTCATGTTAAAATCACAGAGAAATCATAAATTCAAAGCACACACTTAAATATTATAAAAATGTTATGCAACCACTTTAATTCCCAGGCTGATTTAAAACATGGGAATAGTTCAATTCATGTAAAACCTTGCATTTTTGCATATGAAAAACAACCAACCATAACAGAAGTAAAGAAATGAATCAACACACAGCTTGGAACACAACACCACTAATTTATATCTATATGTAGATGGTAGATTGATAGGTAGATAGATAGATTGATTGATAAAATATAATGCAAAAAATTGTCAAGTTGTAAAAATTTGATCCACTCAAATGTGTGAAGGTAGACAATGGGAATTTTTTTAGGCAGACACTCAACTCAATAGGTGTTTCTTTCTCTCTTACATACCCATCATATTTCTCACAAATGATTATAATAATTCAGTGTTTCTATTTTTTATTACTTTAACCTGAAATTTTAATAAGATTTTAGATATTTCTTGATTTTTTTATTAAAGTAAAATGTAGAGCGTTAGCTAAAATAATTTAAGTAGATTTTAAAATTATTAACCTAAATCTACTTTGCCTGCTCCTAATTAATGTAGAAGTTAATACTCAAAAGACTGAGTATTTAAGTAGCATTTGATCTTAAGAAAGCCTTTACTAAGTCATCGTAAGCTTTTTAAATAACATTCCTTCGAGAAGAAAAAAGCCTGTATGCTTTTCTATAATCCAACTTAAATCTTAAAGTTTTATATTTAGTATGGAAGGCTATTTTTCTAACCTTTTATTGTTTTCTTCTTTTTTCTTTGGAAAACATTATTTCTGAAGAAGAATAAAGACATTGTGACATTAACCATTTTTTTCCACAAATTTATGTAAGGATGTATGCTATAAATATGTCTTTTTTTCTTCAGATCACTCTTTTTAGTTCTTTTCTAACTCTGGCTCAGTGATTCAACTCAGTTGGCTCAAGCTAATCTGCAAGATGACTGATTAAGCTTGGCTTCTCTCTACTTAGGCACTGAATTGCTCTGCCTGACCCCGAACTAACGGGCAAACTTATCTCATCTTCTGGTTCCTTCTTACAATTTGGTGGGTTCAACTGCCCTTTCTGTATGAACTGAATGAAACTCACCTCAACTCCAGTGAGCTTCCCTCTGCACTGACTTAAACAACCTGACTGACTTCCAACTCCCCTCAAATGGAGTCACAACTGTAACTCAGAGATCTGCATGACTCTGTTTCTTGAGTGCTGGGGAAAAATGCATGTACCACCATCTCTGGACCTAAGCTTTTCTTTACCAGAATCTTGTGCTATACAAGGCTGATTTTGAACTCAGAGATCTGCTTGCCTCTGTCGCCTGGGATCAAATGCATGTCTGTATAAAGCATGTCTGTAATCCAGCTGGATCACACAAACCTAAAAGGTCTTCAGATGTGATCCCTTGTCAGAATGCCCATGTTGCTGGATTAAAATTCCTCTACAGTATTTACTTGAGCACACATGTTCACATGAATACCACACATATAAGCACCATCCCAAAACACGTGCACACACAGGTATGCAAACACCATTTATATATTGGGTATTTTTAACCCTATCACTGGAGGATTAAAGACTGGAAAGTCTCTGGGGCATGCTGGGATAGAAGGCTAGAATTATGTATGATGGATCAACAATTAACAATTAGCATTATTTCCTAGTGTTGTCAATAAATGCAAATTCTTCTAATATGCATGTCTGATAACTCATAACCATGATCACCAAAGCTCCGTGGGATTCCTGATTTTAGTGGGATTGTTTTAAGTTTCAGCCTGGTACAGAGCCTTTTCCACATAGAGAAAAGTTAAAATCCAGGCATGGTGAACCACACCATTAATCCCAGTGCTTGGGAGAGAGGTATGCATATCTCTGCATTTAAAGTCATTCTACAGAGAAAGTTATATGACAGCCAAGCTTAGGCAGTGAAAGAGTTGGAAAACAGAAACCTGGTGATTACATATAAAAAAGGGTCATGATATAGCCACAGAAAACGGCAGAATTTAGCAGTTTGTGTCCATTTGACTCCAACTTTATAGTCAAGAGAAGAGACTACTGGGACAATTGATGCTGGTTAGCCGGAGGTAAGGTATTAGTGGTGATTAAGAAGAGACCAACATCGCTGAGGTGAAATTTTCTGGGAAATATTTCCTAAGAGCACAAATAAGTTTTGTTCTAGAGATAGACAAGGTGGTACCCCATGCTTCCTCTGTACTTGGTAATGTGTAAGAGTCACCCAGGTGGTACTGGTTTTACAAACATGAAGGGCGTCATGATGAGCAGCTAAGCTTGGAACTATGAAAAGCCATGGAAGGCCACTGGTGAAGGAACAGCAGTCTCATTAGCAGTTGACAGTCTAGGACTGAAAGGATCATGAAAAGAAGCTGAGGCTTGGCACCATGAAGAGAGCCTATGAGAGGCTATTGGTGAAGCCTAGTTGCAGCTGAAGACACCGGTGTATTAGAGATGCCAGTACCATAAAGAATATCACCACTAGCAGTAGCAGCAGCAGCACAGCAAAATAGAATCAAGTAGTCTAGAGTTCTATAGAGTGCCAAACTGGAAACTTTACCCAAAGTCTTTGGAAGAGACCAGAAGATCATAATATATGAATTTCAGTCATTGGACGAAATAGCTGTAATATTGAGGTTGCCTTGGAAGACTCAGAATTTTAGAGATGGCAGAGCTGTCAGATACCTACTGGGGAAAATTTGATTACAGGGAATGGAACTAGTCCAGAAAGAAGTTTTTTGTACTCAACAAACATGAAGAAGGTGTTCAAGGTCTGAAGACGGCTTTGATATCAGACAAGGAGATGCAGAGTTTGGAATTTGCCCAGCTGATATTTTGTCTCGCTTAAGTCATTGAATAAATCTCAGAGGAGACTTTGAACTTTGGAATTTTGATATTGTTGAAACTGCTCTAGACTTTGGGGACTTTTGAAGTTGGACTAAATATGCTTTTCATTATGCTTTATTCAGGTTTGACCCCCACAGACTCATATGTTTGAGCAAGCCAATTGGAGCCAGGCAGTGGAATGCGATGGTCTGTATATGCTAGGCCCACAGAGTTGCACTATTTGGAGAGAGGCCCTTGTTGAATTATGTTTGTTCTTGTTGTAGTAGATGTATCACTGCAGGTGTGTGCTTTAACACCCTCATTCTAACTGCCTAGAATCCAGTTTTCTCCTAGTGGCCTTAGGATGAATATGCAGAACTCTCAGCTCCGACTGAAGCATGCCTATCTAGATTTTGCCTTGATAATTACAGACTAAAACTATAATTGAACCTGTAATATAGCCCCAAATAAATGTTGTTCCATTGAGAGGTGCCTTGATCATGATGCCTGTTTAGAGCAGTAAAACCCCAACTAAAATATTTATATTCACCCCAACAACAAAAGATTCAGAATGTTTTATTCTTCAATAAATGTTCTAAATATAGGTATTTCATCAATTTAATGCCTATCTTCCAGATGACCCTAGCTTGTTTCAAATTGTCCAGAAACAAACAAACAAACAAAACAAAAACAACAAAAAAAACATGAATTGACATCTTATCAGCTTGACACACAGTTTACTATTAAAATTGAATGCTCTCTTGTTTATTGCAAATATTTAATATAGATAGAAATTTCTCTAATCAAAAATGCATTTACGCTCCAATGTATAAAAGTTTCAGAGCCTTTAAAACTTCAAGCACATTAGAAAATTCAATCTCTTTATATATCAAACATCTCTTACCCGTGGGTAAGATACCTTCAATTCTCACTCTATGAAAGAAGATTCAGAGCCTAGTCCCCATCAAACCAAAGAAAGACCAAACTTCCACATTATACATTGCTAAAATTTTAACACCTTGGCTCCACTACATATTCTCTGAGCTCCAAAATGAGGTCCAATTTTCAAGTAAACACAGAGTATCTCTGAATTTAATCTGGCTGTGCATCACAGTTGCCTTTTTTCTGGTTTTCACCATTGATATGGAATATTGAAAATGACCTACTGCTGGAAAATCTAGGCTGTACCTTCACAGCTAGTCCTTCCTGGTCTATCTTAGCGACTATGATCCTTCCACATGGTCCTAGGTCTGAGTTTCTCATAATGACCAAGTAGTCTTTGGACATCCTAGGAAACTGAAGTTATACCTTCACTAATGACCTTTGACAGTGGTATTCTCAGCTCCCCTCTTGTGAAAGTGATCAAATAAGAAAGTGATTGGTTAACTATTAAGTATCATGACAATGTAGCAACAATGGGCCCTTTTTGCCTGCTAGGTGTGTTTCAGCATGCAAGGTAGAGTGCTGATGAGAAAAACTGTCACTTGAATATTTTAAGTGCCATCAGACTTGGCTTAAGTCATGCACTATCTCCTGATTTCACCCCGTTTTTGACAGCTACTTGACTATGATGTAATCTGATTTCTATCAGCTCAAAAGCTATATGAGTTCTTTTTGCTCATGTTTAAAGCTTTCTATAGTAATGGAATATTTGCTGGTATTTTCCCTTCCATAAAGAAGAAAAGACAATCTGACAATAGCTGAGTAAGACAAACACAATCCTTATATTTAAAATTTTAATATACCCCAAAACATTGCTCATTTAATTGTTATGGTAAATTTTTGAAAAGAATCAGATGGACGATTAATTAGTCAAACTAAATGACTCATTTTTGACAGGACGCATTATTAACGAAGGGAATATGACATGTAGGGTTAGATTGCAATTGAGAAGTAAAATACTACAGATATTTACTATATCTCCAAATAAAGCACAAATTCATATGTGTAGTTTTACCAAAATTAGTATTAAAATTTAGAGACATAGTTAGCTTTCTGACATTTTCCACAAGGGTCAGTGGAACAAGACAGAAGGAAGTGGGTGACGAAAGACTGTGAGGGTGGGTGCAGGTGATTGGAAATTCTATCTTTAGGACATTATATACTGTGGTAATGATACACTCACATAAGCAGTGGTTTTTTTTGTTTGTTTGTTTGTTTTTGTTTTTTTTTTCTTTTTTGTTTTTGGATAAGACCTCCACAAGATTAAGTCAGACAAAATTCGAGCATGAAGCTGGAACAGGGTCATAATGCCCCATTTCTAAAGGAAGAACTATTGACACCAAATTTTAAAGACCAGAGCAGTCTCACCTATTTTATCCAGCAAAATTAAAATAACTTAAATTAACAGATAAATGATATCACAATTAAAAAAGATTAGAGGAATTTGTGACTATACTTTGAGGTGAACTGAGTGAATCAAAGAGATTGCTTAAATATGAGCAAAATGATAAACACACCAAAATAGTCACAGGGAAATATAATAAGTAAAAATTAAAATGATATAAGAAAACAGAAAAATATTCAATAAGATGACAGAAATTAATATAAGGCCTTTAATAATGACTCTGAATATTTATAGTTACATTTATGTAAAACAAACAAACAATCTAGTAAATTAAATTAGAAAACATGACCTATATTTTTTTTTTGATTCTAAGAAACACACCTCTATATTATGTTTAAGGACCTCAGAGAAAAGGGATGTAAAAAGTACATCACATGATAATGTCTCCATTGTGTAGTCATTCTAATCACTCACAAAACAGATTTCAGACCAGAGTCTAAAGAGATAAGGAGAAAACTTTTCATGTGCATTGAAAGGTAATGTCCATCAACACAATATTATAGTTCCAAACATATATGACCAAACCGTGTAGAACCTGATTTTATTTACCATGCTGTATGGTATAATAAAATAATGGTGGATTCACCCCAGAGATGCAGGGATGGTTCAATAATTCACTGTTAAAACAAACTAAACCACACACGCACACACACACACACACACACACACACACACACATGATGACCATATCATTAGATGCTGAGAAAGCATTCAACACCCTTCCATGGTAAAAGAGTTAGAAATATCAGGAATTCAAGGTCTATACCTAAACATAGTAAAAGCAATATACAGCAAACCAGTAGCCAACTCCAAAAAATGTTGAGAAACTTGAAGCAGTTCCACTAAAATCATGGACTAGTCGAATCTCTCCCTACCTATTCAGTATAGTACTGGAAATCCTAGCTAGAGAAATTAGATAACAAAAAGATATCAAAGGGGGCACAAATTAGGAAGGAAGAAGTAAAAGTATCACTATTTGCAAATGATATAATAGTGTATTTAAATTACCCAGAAATTCCACCAGAGAACTCCTAAACTTGATAAACAACTTCTTCAAATGGCTGTATATAAAATTAACTCAAACAAATCAGTAACCTTCCTCTACTCAAAGGATAAACAGGGTGAGAAAGAAATTAGAGAATCAACATCCTTCACAAAAGTTGCAAATAATATAAAACACCTTGATGAGATTCTAACCAAGCAAGTGGTAGATCTGTATGACAAGAACTTCAAGTCTCTGAAGAAAGAAATTGAAGAAGATCTCAGAAGATGGAAAGACCTACCATGCTCATGGATAGGAAGGATTAATATAGTAAAAAAGCAATATACAGGTTCAGTGTAATCCCCAACAAAATACCAACTCAATTCTTTATAGAGTTAGAAAGAACAATTTGCAAATTCATTTGGAATAACAAAAAGCCCAGGATAGCAAAAAATATTCTCAACAATAAAATAACTTCAAGGGGAATCACTATCCCTAATCTCAAGCTATATTTAAGGACAATGGTGATTTAAAAAATTGTATGGTATTGGTACAGAGACAGGGAGGTAAATCAGTGGAATAGAATTGAAGACCAAGAAATGACTCATATATCCATGATAACATGATCTTTGACAAAGGATCTAAATCTATCCAGTAGAAAAAGAACGAATTTTCATCAAATGCTGCTAGTCCACCTGGAGGTCAGAATGTAGAAGAATGCGAATCAATCCATTCTTATCTCTTTGTGCAAAGTTCAAGTTCAAGTGTATCAAGACCTCCACATAGAACCAGAACACTCAAAATAATAGAAGAGAAAGTGCAAAAGAGCCATGAGCATATGGGCACTGGAGAAAAATTCCTGAACAGAACACAAATGGCATAAACTTTAAGATTAAGAAAGGACAAATGGAACCTGATAAAATTGCAAATCTTCTGTAAGGCAAAGGAAACTGTCATTGGGACAAGTCAGCAACTAACAGAATGAGAAACAATCTTTGCCAGTTCTATATCCCATAGAGAGCTAATATCCAGTATTTACAAAGAGCTCAGGAAATTAGATTCCAGAAAATTAAATAACACTATTAAAAGTTGGGGGACAAATATACACAAAGAATTCTCAAGTGAGGAATATCAAATGCCTGAGAAGCACCTAAAGACCTGTATTATATCTGTATTTATCTGGGAAATGCAAATCAGTACAGCTCTGAGATTCTACCTCACACCAGTCAGAATGGTTAAGGACAAAAACTCAGGTGACAGTAGATGCTGTCTAAGATGTGGAGGAAGAGGAGCACTCCTCCTTGTTGGTGGGATTGCAAGCAGGTACAACCCTCTAAAAATCAGTTTCGAGGTTCCTCAGAAAATTCAACATATTACTACCTGAGGACCCATCTATACCACTCCTAGGCATATATCCAAAAGATGCTCTGGCATATAACAAGAACACATGCTCCACTATGTTCATAGCAGCCTTATGTATAATAACAAGAAGCTTGAAAGAACCCTGATGTTCTTCAAAAGAGGAATGAATACAGAAAATGTGGTACATTTACACAATTGTGTACTAATCTGCTACTAAAAACAATGACTACTTGAATTTCTTAAGCAAATAGATGGAACTAGAAAATATCCTGAGTGAGGTAATCCACACACAAAAGATATTAGTCCAAAAGCTCAGATTATTCAAGATACAATTCACAGACCACATGAAGTTCAAGAAGAAGGAAGACCAAAGTGCAGATGCTTTAATCCTTTTTAGTAGAGGGGAAAAAAAAAACATTTCCACAAGAGAAAATAGGGAGACAAAGTTTGAATCTTAGACTGAAGCAAATAACAGCCATTCAGACAATATTGCTAATGTCAGGAAGTACATGCTGAAAATAGCCTGATATAGCTGAGAACAGGGTCCCTAATGGATAGGTTAGAAAAAGAATTGAAGAACCCGAAGGGGTTTGCATCCCCATAAGAACAATAATACCAACAACAAGAGCTGCCAGGGACTAACTAATCTCATCCAAATCACTATCCAAAGAGTAACAATGGATGGACCCATTGCTCTACCTGCATATGAAGCAGAAGATTGCCTTGTTGGGCATCAATGGGAAGAGATGCCATTGGGCCGGCAAAGAGTCAATGCCCAGGTGTAGGGGAATGTCAGGGCTGAAAAGCAGAAGGTGGTGGGTGGGTACTCTCATAGTAGAAGGGGGTGGAAAGATATGATATGGGGTTTTTGCAGGGGAAACTGAAAATGGGGATGTTTGAAATGTAAATAAAATACAGCCAATTTTTAAAAATCCATGTTTATGGGTATTAAACCTTAAAATATCATTTTCTCCTGGTGTAAAATCAACTATATATATATATATATATATATATATATATATATATATATATATATATATATATATGATAATTTTGAATGCAGCATGTTTGAATCACTAACCATAAAATTCTCATTAGACTTTTTAACACTGTTTTATTTTTATTTTTTATCCTCTCTCTATTTGTAGATAAAATTTGCTGATCGTTTCTGTCTTTGTCAGAAGAAATTACAACTCTTACAGCATTAACAATGTAAGATATAATTACATATGCTGAAAATAAACACAGTTCTATAGAATGACTGGTGTAATTTCCATCTCAAATAAAATCTGTTGTACTCAATTATGAATTTATCCCATCAGATCTGCACAAATACAATGTGCATAGTATTCCAGAGCCATGAGTAACAGAATTTTAAAATGTGTTTTTCATGTCCTTAAGGCAGAGTTTATAAACCTTACTTGGTCAAAATCTTGCTGTTCTGCTATGAAAAAAAAACTGACTTGGTAAATCTTGTAAACAAATCTTTATTGTTAACTAATAATGAAAAATTTGAATGACTAGTTCTTATTTTTCTTTTTCCTTTCCTCTTTTTATTTTTCTTTTCTTTCTTTTCCCTTTTTGAGGTTATATCTAACTACAAGAGATCTTTTTATTCCCTTTTTAAAAGTTAATTATATTATTTATTTACATTTCAAATTTACCCTTTATCAGGGTGCTGCCCCTCCTCTTCCCACCTTACCCATCTACCACCTTCTTCTCTGGGGAATCATGCCTCTACAGGACGAAGTGCACCCCATCTCACTGATTTCATTTTTACTTACTTACTTGCTTCCTCCACATCATCTTTTTGAGAGAAGTTTGGACATGCATTCGAACTCTTAAAACAGTGTTCTTCTTGCAGTGATTCTCTTGAGTTGAAATGTTAGGTATGCTTTGCAGATTCAGCTATATCTCTTGGAATTTTTTTTTCCCCAAGGAAGAAAAAAAAAAAGTAAGGAGAACATTCCTCTAGAAAGGGAGGCTTAGTGTAAATAAATGTTCCTGTTTTCAGGAATTATTTCTGTTTTTAAATCATTTTAATCGGGTATTTCCTGTATTTACATTTGAATGTCATCCCCTTTCCCTTTCCCTTATGCCCCCCCCCCCCCACCGCTTCCAAGGAGATACTCTCACTCCCAGTCACCCAATCCTACATCATCCCCCTGGCATTCCCCTACAAGACAGCCTATTATTGTCTCAAACATTCTCCAATAAATTTCTGTTTCTTTGCTTTGACTTATATGTAGTAAAGCTCCCCAAGAGAAGTTTGATCATGTGAAATATTGTTTTCCTCTGATATTACATCAAATGTATCTCTTGGACCTTGAATATTCAGCCACTGTGATTCCCTCTCTATCCAACCTTTCACAATGTGGGTTTTAGGTTCATATTTACACAAGGAGTTCAACATGGTCTGCCAGCCTGTGTTGCTTCTGTTTATGAGTCATGCCTTTGGAGGGGGAAACAAGTATTTTCTCCTACACTACATCTCACAGTGTGGAGATTCCAGGAAGATGTAGACAGATGGGGTTCAGCCAGGAGTTTTTATCAGTTCATGTTTTTATTAGTGGTTATTGTCTATGAGAAATTCAGAAAGAGGATAATGTGTTGAGAAGCTCCATGAGAAAAGTGCCCTGCAAAGATTCACATGGGAGAACTATCCTCCTGGCAGAACCATCCAGTCTGTGAACCTCACATATACTCTATGATTAAATACCCACATGCATCTCCTGGGCATGGGGGCTGGGTAATCAGCCAGGGAAAACTGATGTACTTGCAGCTCAGTTACCATGTGGGAACCCAACAACTGGAGCAGAGTGGCAGAGCTGGAATTTGACACTGACATCTGACTGTGGTTTATATTCCCCAACAGGGGTACCTTGTCTGGCCTTTGCAGGAGAGGATACAGCTATTCTGGCAGAGACTTGAAGAGCCAGGGTTGGGGTACAGCCACATGTGCCCTATCCTCTCAGAGGCAAAAGAAAGGGAAGATGAGAGGCAGGTCTCTGAAAGAGAGATCAGGGAGGGGGGAACATTTAATGTAAATAAATTAATTAATTAAAAAAAGAAATTACAGTAAATATTTAATTACAGTTAGATGATAAATTGCTGCAACTCTTCAGAATATTTTAATACTCAATAAGATTAAATATAAACTTTAATTTTTGTTTTACTTATTAGCTAAAATTTGTATAAACTAGATTTTATGTAATTACACATGCACTGTGACTCAAACCACAAACTGTCATTTGTTAGCTTATTAATTATTGTAGTGATAATATTCTGCAGTATGGTTGTAATAAAAAAGAAAACACCTTATATTCAGAGTAAAATAAACATTTTAAATTATATTCAATAGAAATAATACTACTGCAATTTTATAAACTATCAAAATTGTAGGTTTACGTTTTCATTATTTTGGAAATCAATAATTTACTATTATACATGTTCATACTTAGTAATTCATATTATTTAAAATAAAGTATTGAACATTAATAAAATGTATAAATTTATATTGTTTTAATTCTATCTTTACAATCTGAGCATTTTTCACTGTTTAGAATCAGCACATAATTTCCAATTTTTTTTATTCTGCATTTCTCGTACATATTCAAGCACATCCTAGAGATATGAATGTTGCCAAAAGTGACATCCATGTTAGGAAAAGAGGAAACTAATATTAGAAACTATTTTTTTAAATGGGTCTCATGGTTCACAATGAAAATATATTAACATGAACAAAATGGGTTTTTGAATTTATTTTTAAATAAAAACTTGTAGTTTATATCTAAAGCCATAAAGGAGATATTTGAAATCCTATAATCACTTAACCATTTTGTTCTCTTTTTTGTTCTCTTTGTACTCATGTCTTTCTTTATTAATTTAATTTATTTTTTGAATATTCATTTTATATTCTGCTCATTACCCCCATCCCAGTCACCCCTTCCCTTTTTTCTCTCTGTGAGGGTGAGTACCCCCTGGGAATACCCCCTCCCTGGCACTTCAGGTCTGTGAGGCTAGTCACTTCTACTCCCATTGAGGCCAGGAAAAGCAGAACATCTAGAAGAACTTCTCCCACATACAGGTGGAAGGATAAAACCAAGCAATATGTATGTAAACTTGAAAGTTAGTTTCTATGGTCTTAAATTCTGAAATCTATTTTTAATTTTTATATACTTATTAGAAAAAAAACAAACTAGGAAAGTATTCATATTTTTTTAAGGAAAACAGTAACTTGTAATTTGTAGAATGTTTTTAACAGTACGTCTAATATACAGGTCTAGGAATAAGTTTTTCTAAATGAAAATTTAAAAAGAGTGAAAATTACCTAACAGAAAACTTGAATGATTACTTTAGAAGATTGTATAGGAACAGAATAGGAGAAACCATCCTCCACTGGGAAAATAGTTGCCGGGTCTTACATTTTTGAGTATAGTAACTGTTAAATGTAAAAAGAAAAAAGAAAAAAAAATGTTTAAAGAACTCATTACACAAGCATACATTCAAGGATTTTTAAAAAGAGAAATGATATAATTTAATAAATTTAGCCTTAAACATGTAAAAATGAATGATTTTTCTTTGCATTTAAGACTATTTAAAACTTACTCTAAATTGTATATTATTTATAAAATGTTTTTCTTTATTAGAGCAATTTTCAATTTATTTTTATTGTATGAAACATTTAATCTAATGTAAATATGTAAAGTAAATATAATTAATAGGATTAAAGGCACACTTGAGTTGATTGTGGGAGCCATTTGGATTCAAAAGGCACAATCACTGTAAAGTCTGCTTGGAAGGAATGTCATCTCATTGAACTTCAATTATTTGATTTGCTGCAATTCATAAGATGTATGCTTGTTAATAGACACAGCTGTTAGCCAAGCGAGTAAAGGAAGAGCCACCAGTACATGGAATTTGCAATGTCAGCAGAACACAATCAGGAATGCTAACATATGTTCAAACATTGAAAAATGTTTAAAAAATATTTATATGTATCATTCACTTTGGCAAATTTCCTCCATTAAAACTTTGCCACATTAGTCCAATATGAAGTGCTAAGTCGTGGCACATTCTTAATTGTAAGAAAATAAATGTTATTATTAAATACTTGAGATCCAGCTGTAAGGCATTTTCTCCACTAGTGATCAGGGTGGGGGTTGGGGGACAGCCCATTGTGGGTAGTGCCATCACTGGGCTGGTAGTCCTGTGTTCTATGAGAAAGCAAGATGAGCAAGCCAGGGAAAGCAAGCCAGTAACCAACATCCCTCCATGGCCTCTGCATCAGCTCCTGCTTCCTGTCCTGCTTGAGTTCCAGTCCTGACTTCCTTTGGTGATAAACAGCAATGTGGAAGTGTAAGCTGAATAAACCCTTTCCTCCCCAACTTGCTTCTTGGTCATCATGTTTGTGCAGGAATAGAAATCCTGACTAAGACAAATGGTATAGGACTAAACCACAAACCAAAGAGTACATATGGAGGGACCCATGGCTCCAGGCTTATATAAAGAACTTGTTGGTCATCAAATGGGAAGAGAGGCCTTTGGTCCTGGGAATGCTCAATGCTCCAGTGTAGGAGAATTCCAGGGCAGGGAGGTGGGCGTGGGTGGGTAGGTAGGGGAGCACCCTCATATAAGCAGAGGGAGGAAGAATGGGATAGGGAGTTTTTACAGGGGAGGTAGATAAAGCAGATAAAATTTGAAATGCAAATAAATAAAATATCCAAATCCAAAAAAAAAAAAATGGAGACGTTCAAAACACTTAGTCATCAAGAAAATGCAAATCAAAACATTTAAGTATCATCTTCCACCAGGTATAATAGCTAAGTACAACAAAATAACAAACAGCTCATGCTGATATTGAGTAAAACTTACAGTCATCATATGTTGGTGGGCATGCAAACTTTTATAGCCACTTTGGAAATGAGTGTGGCAGTTCTTCCAAAAGATGAAAATATGTCTACATCAAGATACAGATATATCACTCCTGGGCATTTACCCAAAGTATGGCTCATCCTACTACAGAGACACTTAGCCATGTTCTTTGCCACTCCACTCATAATGTTGAGAAATAGTAACAGTATAGATGTCTATTAATGGATGAGTGATTAAGAAAATAGGGTACATTTATACATGGAAAATTAGTCCTTTAAAAATGAAATTATGAAATTTGGATGTTAATAAATAGATTTAGAAAAAAAATCACTTTGAGTGATGTGACTCAAACCCAGAAATATAAATATGATATATACATGCTTAGACACGGATGCTAGCTGTTAAGTCTTTTATAAGTAAATTACAACACATATATCCACAGGGCCTAGGCATAGAGTGAAGAAAATGATGGTGGATGGATTTTCCTAAAAAAATAATAAAGGACATAGAATATAGAGTTATGAATGACTCCTGTAAGAACAAGGGGAGCAAAAGGAAATGGAACGGAAAGGCAAAAGGAAAAAGACAAGAAGGGGCAGCTGAAACTGAGGTTCATTAGAAGAGTAATAAGGAAAACTGATACCGTAGAAGCTTCCTTAATTATACATATACATGGAGGCAATTTAAATAATTACACAGTTATGGAGGATACAGAGCCCCCAGCTGGATGTCTTTCATCACCAAATGAAGCCAAAAGGTTGGCAATAGATTACATTGAATTGAGTTGTCAAAAGTGGTTCGAGGAGAACCTAAGAGCAACATAGTCTTTTCCCACTGCTATTGGCTGCAGACAGTAAAAACTGACTTCAAAAGACAACACCTATACAACATATTGAGCATGGAAAATTCGACCTGGTGCCTACATAGAGCTCTTACTACTAAGGACAGATGTCTATGGTACTAAAGCTTCTCTGTATGCTATCAAAGAAGAAAGGTAAACACCACCAGAACGACAAACTCCTTGATCTACAGTGACAGTCAGACTGAAAGTTTCACTAGGTAATAGTGGCCCACAGTTGGTGGGAGTAACTAACTCATATCTGAATAGACTGAAGGCCACTCCATGAGATGAAACCCATCTCTGACACTGCTCAGGTGGTCAAGGACTTGAGATAAGATATGACATCTGGCTAGAGAAAAATAAAATAAAATAAAATAAAATAAAAAAAAAACAAAACAAAACAAATACTACTGTTTGGCTAAAACAAAGAGCCCATGTTTCTGTACCAGATCACACTACAACACTGAGTGGATATGTGGTCATATGCTTCCTCAATTATTGTTGAGGAATGTTGAAAACTATTTTTTTCAACCTTTGGGTTTAATTCTGTATATGCTGTAGCTTCTGGTTTTGTTATTAAGGCATTCATGTGTAAGAATATACGTTTCTGGATCTCCTCTGTTCCTGCTGGCAGAAGGTCTGAGCATTTGGTACACATGCACGGGCCCTCGGGGTGGAAACCGAGTCCCTACAGTAGAGTTCCTACTCCCCTGAACCAATCAGGGGGAGGGGGCATGCTTTCCACGCTCTAGGCCCAGACCTCTCTGCACCCCTGCTACTCAGAGCAGAAGATCAAGTACTGATAAAAGTGTATTCTTATACTGTTATGCAAAAATGCTTTTAAAATCTGTACATTTGTCTTTGATTTTTAAAATAAAGTTGTTCATTTAAAAAATAAAAAATAAGTTATTTCATTTGAATCATAGTTGTGTACATTAGCTATAAGTTCACATTTCTATAGTTTTTAACTACTAAAATAACCCCAAATCTAGTGGCTTAGAGCAAGAAATATTATCTAATTATTTTTAGGTTTGATAAAAAATTCACAAATATTGTTACAGTAAAATGAGTTACTGGGAAGAATCCTTATGTAAAAAATGTACTATATGATGTTAAGAAGATTATAAAACCTGAATATTAGTAGCCTTGCATCTACTGTAAATAAAGTTGTATGTTTTCTTTTTTTTATTAAAATTAACCCTCGGTTAATTTTTAAAAAAAGAATATATGTGTTTCTTCATCTATGTTATTCATGATTTTTCTTTGCCTAATTTCTCTTCAGTTTCTTTTATTCTATACTTGCTTCTTTGATGTTATTTATCTTACTTTTTATTTTATTTATTTATTTTTTTAATAAGAAGTCTGTTTTCTACAAAACACCAATGGCTCAAGCTCTAAGGTCAAAGATTAACAAATGGGACTTAATGAGATTGCAAAGTTTCTGTAAGGCTAAAGACATCGTCAAGAAAACAAAACAGCAACCAACAGAATGGGAAAAGATCTTTACCAACACCACATCAGATAGAGGCCTAATATCCAAGGTGTACTAGGAACTCAAAAAGCTAGACACCAGAGAATCAAATAACCCTATTAAAAATGGGGTACAGAGCTAAACAAAACGTTTTCAGTTGAGGAACACCGAATGGCCTAGAAACATCTGAGGAAGTGCTCCACATCCTTAGCCATCAGGGAAATGCAAATCAAAACAACCCTAAGATTCCACCTCACACCAGTCAGATTGGCCAAGATCCAAAACTCAGATGACAGCAGATGCTGGCGAGGCTGCGGAGAAAGAGAAACACTTCTCCACTGTTGGTGGGGTTGCAAGCTAATACAACCACTCTGGAAATCAGTCTGGCGATACCTCAGAAAATTGGATATAGTACTACCTGAAGACCCAGCTATTTCACTTCTGGGCATATACCCCAGAGACACTTTAATACACAACAAAAATATATGCACCACAATGTTCATAGCAGCTCTATTTAAATAGCCAGAAGCTGAAGGAACCCAGATGTCCTTCAGAAGATGAATGGATACAAAAATTGTGGTACATATACACAATGGAATACTACTCAGCCACCAGAAACAATGACTTAACCAAATTCTTAAGAAAATGGCTGCATCTAGAGAATATCATCCTGAGTGAGATAACCCAGTCACAAAAGAACAGACATAATATGCAGTCACTGATAGTGGGATGCTAACCCCAGAGGCTTGCACTCCCCCAGAAACAACTCACAGACTGTATAAAGTCCAAGAAATAAAGAAAACAAAAAAAAATATATACATATATTTACAAAACAAGAAGACTTTGACTATTTCCATGTTGCGTTTTGTTTTGCATGTACTTTACGCTTATTGTAACTATTAGGTTTTCAATGCATACTGTCAAGCCCTTTAAAAAAATCAAGTACTGACTAAGAATATATATTCACATGGTTTTATGTAAAAATTATTTTAATGTCTTAAAAAACAGTACTACAAAAATGTATAATTTTAAGCAAAAAATGTTTAAAATCTGTACATTTATCTTTGTTTTGTAAAATAAAGTCGTTTTTTTTTTTTTTTTTTTTTTTTTTTTTTTTTTTTTTTTTTTTAAAAAAAAAAAGAAGTCTGTTTTCTAGATAAAGACAGAAATCCTGAGGATTTTGATGGGACTCTAGGTATGGGGAATCTTGGAGAAGTTGAAAAAGGGAAATAGAAACCAAAATATAATTTTTAATAATTCAATTTCAAGTAAAGCTATTTAAAGGACAGTGTATAATTTAGAGTCCCCTAAATAGAAAGCAACTGGCTTAGAAACACTGATATATTCAACATCACCAATCATTAGTGAAATGCCATTCAAAACTATGTCAAGAATACATCTGTCACAAGTCACAGTGGTCAAGATCAATAAGACCTTGATAGAAATCAGTGTGAACTTGCCACTCTTACAGATTGTAATTTAGAGTGAACTCTCATGATGCTTTAGATAGGAATGAGAACTCCTTTTAGATTAGGAAGGAGACATGAGGTCTAATATGCAATAAATGTTGATTAGATTCTACTTGATGGTCTGATGTGTTTTCTAACATTAATGCAGAAAAAATTATAATCATTTACTTTCAAGGCTGGTTTTAAATGACAAACCATGTTACTGTAGATGCTTTTTAAAGGTGATGTGCGGTTTTATTGTTGTTTGTGTTGATAATCTATACTAAAGAGTTAAACAAAATGTAAAATTTGGGTAAAGAAGACTAATAAATGCACCTGAGACTCAGGACCACTCATGTGGTTACAATGTGGCCCAAATACTTTTTATTTTTATTTTATTTTTTTTAAACGACTTTATTTTGCAAAACAAAGATAAATGTAAAGATTTTAAACATTTTTTGCTTAAAATTATACATTTTTGTCAGTACTGTTTTTTCAGACATTAAAATAAATTTTACATAAAACCATGTGAATATGTTTTTTAGTCAGTACTTGATTTTTTTCAAGGGCTTGACAGTATGCATTGAAAACCTACTAGTTGAAATAAGGGTAAAGTACATGCAAAACAAAACACAACATGGGAATAGTCAAAGTCTTCTTGTTTTGTGAATATATGTATATTTTTTGTTTTCTTTATTTCTTGGACTTCATACAGTCTGTGAGTTGTTTCTGGGGGAGTGCAAGCCTCTGGGGTTAGCATCCCACTATCAGTGACTGCATATTATGTCTGTTCTTTTGTGATTGGGTTATCTCACTCAGGATAATATTCTCTAGATGCAGCCATTTTCTTAAGAATTTGGTTAAGTCATTGTTTCTGGTGGCTGAGTAGTATTCCATTGTGTATATGTACCACAATTTTTGTATCCATTCGTCTAATGAAGGACATCTGGGTTCCTTCCAGCTTCTGGCTATTATACATAGAGCCGCTATGAACATTGTGGTGCATATATCTTTGTTGTGTATTAAAGTGTCTCTGGGGTATATGCCCAGAAGTGGAATAGCTGGGTCTTCAGGTAGTACTATATCCAATTTTCTGAGGTATCGCCAGACAGATTTCCAGAGTGGTTGTATTAGCTTGCAACCCCACCAACAGTGGAGAAGTGTTCCTATTTCTCCGCAGCCTCGCCAGCATCTGCTGTCATCTGAGTTTTGGATCTTGGCCAATCTGACTGGTGTGAGGTGGAATCTTAGGGTTGTTTTGATTTGCATTTCCCTGATGGCTAAGGATGTCGAGCACTTCCTCAGATGTTTTTTGGCCATTCGGTGTTCCTCAACTGAAAATGATTTGTTTAGCTCTGTACCCCATTTTTAATAGGGTAATTTGATTCTCTGGTGTCTAGCTTTTTGAGTTCCTTGTACACCTTGGATATTAGGCCTCTATCGGATGTGGTGTTGGTAAAGATCTTTTCCCATTCTGTTGGTTGCCGTTTTGTTTTCTTGACGATGTCCTTAGCCTTACAGAAACTTTGCAATCTCATTAAGTCCCATTTGTTAATCTTTGACCTTAGAGCTTGAGCCATTGGTGTTTTGTTCAGGAAATTTTCTCCTGTGCCTATGTGTTCTAAGGTTTTCCCTACTTTCTCATCTAATAGTTCCAGTGTATCTGGTTTAATGTGGAGATCTTTAATCCACTTACACTTGAGCTTTGTACAAGGAGATAAGAACGGGTCTATTTTCATACTTTTGCATGTTGAGTGCCAGTTGGACCAGTACCATTTGTTGAATAGGCTGTCCTTTTTCCATTGAATGTTTACTGCTCCTTTGTCAAAAATCAGGTGACCATATACATGAGGGCTCATTTCTGGATCTTCTATTCTATTCCGTTGATCCACTTGCCTATTTCTGTACCAGTACCATGCAGTTTTCAGCACAATTGCCTTGTAATATAGCTTGAGGTCAGGGATAGTGATTCCCGCAGATGTTTTTTGTTGTTGAGGATGGATTTCGTATTCAAGCTCTTTTGTTATTCCATATGAAATTGCACATTGATCTTTCCAATTCCATGAAGAACTGGGTTGGAATTTTGATGGGAATTGCATTGAATCTGTAGATTGCTTTTGGTAGGATGGCCATTTTTAAGATGTTGATCTTTCCAATCCATGAGCATGGGAGATCTTTCCATTTTCTGAGATCCTCCTCAATTTCTTTCTTTAGAGTTTTGAAGTTCTTGTCATACAGGTCCTTCACTTCCTTAGTTAGAGTCACACCAAGGTATCTCATAGTGTTTGTAACTATTGTGAAGGGTACCTTTTCCCTAATTACTTTCTCCACATGTTTGTCCTTTGAGTATAGGAAGGCTACTGATTTGTTTGAGTTAATTTTGTATCCGGCCACTTTGCTGAACTTGTTTATCAGCTGTAGGAGTTCTCTGGTGGAGTTTTTGGGGTCACTCAAGTACACTATCATGTCATCGGCAAAGAGTGATGTTTTTATCTCTTCCTTTCCGATTTGTATCCCCTTGATCTCCTTTTGCTGTCTAATTGCTCTAGCCAGGACTTCCAGTACTATGTTGAATAGGTAGGGAGAGAGTGGGCAGCCTTGTCGAGTCCCTGATTTTAGTGGGATTGCTTCAAGTTTCTCGCCATTAAGTTTGATGTTGGCTGTTGGTTTGCTGTATATTGCTTTTATTATGTTTAAATATGGGCCTTGGATTCCTGTTCTTTCCCGGACTTTTAAGATGAAGGGGTGTTGGATTTTGTCGAATGCTTTCTCAGCGTCTAGTGAGATGACCATGTGATTTTGGTCTTTAAGTTTGTTTATATGGTGGATTACATTGATGGATTTCCTTATGTTAAACCATCCCTGCATCCCAGGGATGAAGCCTACTTGGTCATGATGAATGATGGTTTTGATGTGTTCTTGGATTCGGTTTGCAAGGATTTTGTTGAGTATTTTTGCATCAATGTTCATAAGTGAGATTGGTCTGAAGTTCTCTTTCCTTGTAGGGTCTTTGTGTGGCTTAGGTACGAGGGTTATTGTAGCCTCAAAAAATGAGTTGGGTAATATTCCATCTGATTCTATCTTTTGGAATAGTTTGGCGAATATTGGTGTTATATCCCCAATAAATGTCTGATAAAATTCTGCACTGAACCCGTCTGGACCTGGGCTTTTTTTGGTTGGGAGGCTTTTGATGACTTCTTCTATTTTTTTAGGTATTATAGGGTTATTTAGATGGTTTACTTGGTCCTGGTTAAACTTTGGGACCTTGTATCTCTTTAGGAATTCGTCCATTTCCTCCAGATTTTCCAATTTTGTGGAGTTTAAGTTTTTGTAGTAGGATCTGATGATTTCTTGAATTTCCTCAGTTTCAGTTGTTATGTCACCACTTTCCTTTCTGATTTTGTTAATTTGGATACTCTCTCTTTGCCCTTTAGTTAGTCTGGCTAGGGGTTTATCAATCTTGTTGATTTTCTCAAAGAACCAACTCTTTGTTTTGTTGATTTTTTCAATGGTTTTTTTTTGTTTCTATTTGGTCTGTTTCTGCCCTAATTTTGATTATTTCTTGCCGTCTACTCTTTTTGGGTATATCTGCTTCCTTTTGTTCTAGGGCTTTTAGCTGTGCTGTCAGGTTGCTGATGTGAGCTCTCTCCAGTTTCTTCTTGGAAGCACTTAGGGCAATGAGTTTTCCTCTCAATACTGCTTTCATTGCATCCCATAGGTTTGGGTATGTTGTGTTATCATTTTCGTTTTATTCTAGAAAGTCCTTAATTTCTTTCTTTATTTCTTCTTTGACCCTGCTATCCTTTAACAGAGCGTTGTTTAGTTTCCATGTGTATGTGGGCATTTTGTTGTCTTTGTTGTAGTTAAAGACCAGCCGTAGACCATGGTGATCTGAGAGGATGCATGGAAGAATTTCAATCTTCTTATATCGATGAAGTCTCGTTCTGTGTCCAATTATGTGGTCAATTTTCGAGAAGGTGCCATTGGGTGGTGAGAAGAAGGTGTATTCTTTTACTTTAGGATAGTATATTCTGTATATATCTATTAATTCTAGTTGGTTCAAAGTCTCTGCTAGTTTTGCAGTGTCCTTGTTCAGTTTCTGTTTCCCTGATCTGTCCATTGGTGAGAGTGGGGTGTTAAAGTTTCCCACTATTATTGTGTGGGGTGAAATGTATTTTTTGAGCTTTAGTAGAGTTTCTTTTATGAATGTGGGTGATTTTTTATTTGGAGCATATATGTTAAAGATTGAGAGTTCCTCCTGACAGATTTCCCCGGTAATGAGTAAAAAGTGTCCTTCTTTATCTTTTTTGATAACTTTTGGTTGGAAGTTTACTTTATTCGATATTAGAATAGCCACTCCAGCTTGCTTCTTGGAGCTGTTTGCTTGGAAGTTTTTTTTCCCACCCTTTTACTCTGAGATAGTGTCTGTCTCTGTCTCTGAGATTAGTTTCCTGTATGCAGCAAAAAGCTGAATTTTGTTTATGTATCCAGTCTGATAGTCTATGTCTCTTTATTGGGGAGTTGAGACCATTTATGTTAATACATATCAAGGAATAATTGTTTCTGTTTTCTGCCATTTTTGCTTTTTTGGGTTGAGTTGTGTCTGTGTTTTTTTCTTCTTTTAGTTTTCTTGTTTAGGAGTTTTCTTGTTTTTACTAGGCTGTATTTTCCCTCCTTGTATTGGGTTTTCCACCTATAATTCGTTGTAGTGCTGGGTTTGTGGTCAGATATTGTGTGAATTTTGATTTGTCTTGAAATATCTTTGTCTCTCCATCGATAGTGATTGATAGTTTTGCTGGGTATAGCAGCTTGGGCTGGCACTTGTGCTCTCTTAAGGAGTGCATGATGTCTGTCCAGGGTCTTCTAGCTTTCATAGTCTCTGTTGAGAAATCGGGGGTGAGCCTGATTGGTCTGCCTTTATATGTTACCTGACCTTTTTCCCTTACTGCTTTTAGTATTCTTTCTTTACTTTGGGCACTTGATGTTTTTACTATTATGTGTCGGGAGGTATTTTTTTTCTGGTCCAACCTATTTGGAGTTCTAAAGGCTTCTTTTATGCTCGTGGTCATCTCATTCTTGAGGGTAGGGAAGTTTTCTTCTATGATTTTGTTGAAGATAATTACTGTGCCCCTTAGTTGATACTCTTCTCCCTCTTCTATTCCTATTATCCTTAGGTTCGGTCTTCTCATTGTGTCTTGTATTTCCTGGACATTTTGGGTTAGGAGCTTTTTGTTTTTTGCATCTTCTCTGGCTGTTTTGTCTATGTTTGCAATGTTGTCTTCTGCCCCCGAGATTCTCTCCTCGATCTCTTGTAATCTGTTGGAAATGCTTGCTTCTGTGACTCCTGATTTCTTTTTTTGGTGTTCTGACTCTAGGGTTATTTCTTTTAGCGCTTTCTTTATTGTGTCAATTTCTGTTTCAATTTCCCTCTTCCATTCCTTTATTTCTTTGGTTCTGTTTTCGTCTCGTTCTTTGAGTTCTTTGAGTGTTTTTCTTGTTTCTTCTTTAAAAGCTTCTGAATCTTTTTGCTTTTCCTCCCTTTCTTGTTTAAGTAACTCTATCAGCGTCTTGAGGCATGATTTCAGGTCTGTGTCTTCTTTCTCTGGAGTGTTTGGAATTCCAATGTTTGCTACTATCGGAGTGCTGGGTTCAGGTGTTGCTAGATTGTCTTGGTTTCCTTGGGATATACTCTTTCTCTTTCCTCATGCCATTTTGTTGTCAGTGATATGTTCTTGCCTTTCCCTTGTATCTGGTCTGTGTCCCTGGTACACTTTCCGTGTGCACTCCGCAGAGATCTCTCTACTCCCCGGCAGCCCAGGTTCCGGGTGGCAGCTGGGCCAGGCTCCACTCTGCTTACTGAAGTTGCATCCGGGTGGGAACAGACGTTCCTAAGATCTGTTCCTGGTCACAGATGCTCAGCCTCTCCAAGCCACCTTTCCAGCTGGCTGGTGGGCCAGGCTCTGCTCTGTGTCCTGAAGTCCTCTCAGGGTGGGAACAGAAGTTCCTAAGATCTGTTCCCGGTCACTGGGTCGGGGAGGACAGGGCAGGTCAGGGCAGGGGGTGCCCTTTCTGTGTGCACTCCGCAGAGATCCCTCTGCTCCCCCGCAGCCTAGGTCTCCCACTCACCAGTTGCTCAGCCTGTACGAGCTGCCTTTCCGGCTCCCAAATACTTTTTAAAAATGCATTATTAAAAACATAAAAAAGCCACAAGTTCTGCAGAAAGACATGAGTATGCAATAGCAAAGTTGCAGTCTTCTTCAGCTAAAGATACACAATGTGAAATGTTTGTCGTAAAGGAGGGTGCCTGATCTCTAAGACAACACACAATTTGCTTTTTTTTTTTTTTTTTGGCTTGGTCTTCTAAGATAATAATTCTATAGTCTAAAACACAATCTCTCTCTCTCTCTCTCTCTTTCTCCCTCTCTCTCTCTCTCCCTCTCTCTCTCCCTCTCTCTATCTCTCTGTCTCTGTCTCTCCCTCTCTTTTTCTCTCTGTCTCTTTCCCTTCCTCCCTCCATCCACCCCCATTTCTCTCTCTGTGTGTCTCACCCTCTACCTTTCTCTCTCCCTGACTCTGTTTCTGTCTCTGTCTGTCTCTCTGTCTCTCTATTTCTCTGTCTCTGTCTCTCTGTCTGTCTCTCTCTCTCCTGTTCTCTCTTTCTGAGAAAGCATCTACTTATCAATCTGGCTCAAATATATGATGTAATTCACATTGAACTGAGCTGTTTTCTCTAATATTCTGACTATTATTAAGTTGTTCAGGTTTTCCAAAGTTGCAAAACGAAGTCAATAAATTCTGGCAATACACAGCTCAGTTAGATTTACTATCCACCCCCACTGATATAACAAGTTCCACAAGTCTATGAATATTAAGCTTGAATGGCAGTAGAAAAAATAGATATAAAAATTCTAAGTCTATGGAATTCAAAGCGGTGAAGCCATACACAGTGACTGAAGTTAGCCAAAGTTACAACTCCAAACATATCAGAGCAATTAGAGTATGAGTATGGACTTCCAACAGAGCTCACAGATAAATATATGTATTCTGAATGCTTTACACAAAGATATAATATTTAATGTTTTAACTTCTGGCTGTCAATCTTTTTTACTTTCAGTCTCTATTGGTGACCCACACATTGCACCCGTTTGTGTGGGGGTGCTTACTCTGTGTAATTGTTTATTAGATGGATGTATTTTTTTTTTTTTTTTTTTGTTTCATGTTCAGGACTTTAAAACCAGTAGTCTACCTTGGGAGTTTAAAGAGGCATTGAACGTTCAAGAATATTGGTAATGTTAACATATGAGAATCCCTGTCAGAATCATTTTTATCTTTGGGAATTACCAGAAGCCTTTGTAGAATGGGTGTTAAATGCTATCATTTGTATTCCCATCCAGGAGCTAGTATGTTGAGCCCTGTCCTCTAGTTGCTGGTGCTGTTTTTGTTATACTAAGTAAAAGCTTAAAGAGGTAAACTCAGATGACAGCAGATGCTGGCGAGGCTGCGGAGAAAGAGGAACACTTCTCCACTGTTGGTGGGGTTGCAAGCTAATACAACCACTCTGGAAATCTGTCAGGCGATACCTCAGAAAATTGGATATAGTACTACCTGAAGACCCAGCTATTCCACTTCTGGGCATATACCCCAGAGACACTTTAATACACAACAAAGATATATGCACCACAATGTTCATAGCGGCTCTATTTATAATAGCCAGAAGCTGGAAGGAACCCAGATGTCCTTCAGAAGACGAATGGATACAAAAATTGTGGTACATATACACAATGGAATACTACTCAGCCACCAGAAACAATGACTTAACCAAATTCTTAAGAAAATGGCTGCATCTAGAGAAGATCATCCTGAGTGAGATAACCCAGTCATAAAAGAACAGACATAATATGCAGTCACTTATAGTGGGATGCTAACCCCAGAGGCTTGCACTCCCCCAGAAACAACTCACAGACTGTATGAAGTCCAAGAAATAAAGAAAACAAAAAATATACATATATTCACAAAACAAGAAGACTTTGACTATTTCCATGTTGCGTTTTGTCTTGCATGTACTTTACGCTTATTGCAACTAGTAGGTTTTCAATGCATACTGTCAAGCCCTTGAAAAAAATCAAGTACTGACTAAAAAACATATTCACATGGTTTTATGTAAAATTTATTTTAATGTCTGAAAAAACAGTACTGACAAAAATGTATAATTTTAAGCAAAAAATGTTTAAAATCTTTACATTTATCTTTGTTTTGCAAAATAAAGTCGTTTAAAAAATAAAAAAAGAATTAAAAAAAAAAATAGAGGTATTGCTTGTTTGGATGTTGAGTAATTACAGACTGGCTAGCCCAGAGACCTAAGATAAATAATTTCTATAAATAGTTCCTAATGATACTGTGCTATACTCATAGATCTCTGCCTAGTCCAACTGATATCAAGAGGATTCTACAAGCTGTTGATGGGAGCAGATGTAGAGAATCACAGCCAAATCTGGTGCCTCCTATCGGAGTTAGGGAAACCCAAGGAGGAGAGGAAGGAAGCACTGTAAGAACCAAGGGGTTGAGAACACCAGGAGAACACAGTTGATAAAATCAACCAAGCAGGTTTTATAGAGGTTCACAGAGACAGAAAAAAAAATCATGGAGCCTGCCTGTGTCAGCTCTAGATCCTCTGCATGTATAAGTATTGTTTTTAGATTGTGGGACTATTATAGCTGGGAATTAGAATGTTTCTATCTCCTTTGCCTGCTTGTGGGACCCTTTGTCTTCTACTTAGTATCCTCACCTAGCCTTGATAGGAGGGTGTGTGCCATGTCTCAATTGTATCATGTTAAGCTAACTTCAATTAGCATCCCTGGGATTGCTACTCTTTTCTGAAAAAATGAAGAATTACCTGCATCTGGGAAATGTGGAGGTGGTTCTGGGGACTGAGGGAGTGGTGGGAAGAGAAAATGTTGTCAAGAGGTACTGAAAACAAACAAACAAAACATAGAGAATTTGTAATTGTAATTCCCTACAAGTGAGCTGCTGTATAATACACAAACACACACACATACACAAACCCACACACAAATACACACACACACACACACACACACACACACACACACACACACACACAAACACACACACACACACACAGACACACATATAAACCAAACACTTAAAGGTTTTGTTTATTGCCCTTTCTGTGATTAATAATTATTTTATTAATGGACAAAGTTTTATTCCTTAAGTATAATAAAATGTAGATAAATACACCATAACCATATCTGAAAAAAGGCTGGTGGCCTTTAAGAGAGGGCTTAGATGAATAATTACACAACGTCTACATAAGTATTCTAATAAGTCACCCCTGAAGATAGAATCAACTGTCTCCTTCTGGAGGTAATTTTATAACTTAGAAACAGAGACCAATATATTTAGGAACTTACTCTTTTTGGAAAACTAGAATATAAATCTACTGTGTTCCTAGATCCTTTTATTTCAAAGGGATAGCTCCCAGGTTTTTTTCTAAAGATATTCCTGGGGTGTTAAAAGTCAAGAGGTTTTAAAAACATTTGCATCTCAAAAGTAATAGAGAAAGAATTTACAATGGGAAATGTTTTAAAGTAATTGCTCTACAAAAGGAATGCTTAGGGGCTAAGACTCAGATAGAAGTCTGCCTAAATAAAGTAGGTCAAGCTGAGGAGAGTATTGAGCCATCTTGATTCGTCAATAGGCCCCCAAAGCACAGTTAGCTTTTGTTCCCTCAGCTCACCCCTTATCTAACTGCTACCCAGGTGCAAGGTTAGAAAAGTGACACATTCTTTTCCCCTGTCCAAAGAGCTACTAGAATTTAAAAAGTATCTTGTAATTTTTTTAATTAGCTGAATACTGCTGTTATCTCATCAAATATTTTTAATACACTCTGTGTTTCTACATTGATTTTTACCATTTTCTGTTTCTTCATAATCTGACACAAGAGCTTCCATGGGATATCTAGAAAAACTTATGCTTCCATGTCAACAGTCTATAAAGACCTTACTTTTTTTTTTTTTTTTTTTTTTTTAAATTTTTTTCCTCTATCCCAGAAATGACATAAAAATCTAATTTCTTAAAATATTACTTCATTACTATTTATAATTCTGTTTTTCATGGATAGTTCTTTATAAGAAGACAGCTAAAAGTATTCTAGTATAATACTTTTCACATTATTGCTTTTAATCTTTGTCTGCAGCATATATATATTTATAAGAAATAATGTTATAAAATTTAACTCTCATTTGAGTGACATAGGACTGAATCACAAAATGATCTAATAATATTAAAACAATACAGCAGCTCAAGTGGTTTTTACATGAATGGGTATAGCTTTTTATGATGACATATACATTCTGTTTCAGATCATTATGCATCAGTAATGATGAATGAAATATATTGTCTAAATAAATAACTACTTCACAATATTGAAATAAGGATGACAAAACCAATCTTTATCTTAGAGCATACACACACACACACACACACACACACACACACACACACACACCCCACACATCACTTTAAGTCTAATCTTGGCTCAATCTTTGGACATGAAATTCACATAAACAAAAGGAAATTGGATATGTAGTTATTACCCAGTAACTGAGATACACAGGAAAAAGAAAATATCAACACTGAATAATCTAAACATGAATAGAAATTAAACTGTAGTACAAAAGAAATAAAATCATAGGTCAATAAATATGTGAAAACAAGCTAAATGTATATGTATATATATATATTTATATGTATATGTATATGCATATGCATATGTGTATGTGTATATGCATATGCATCTGTATATGTATATGTATATTAATTAGCTATTAGGGGTATTCAAGTAGGAACTATATTGGAATTCATTTTTACCATCATCAGAACAGTTATCTTCAGGAAAACAAATAACAATGAATGCTGATATGGATAAATAAGATGCTAAAATTCCTGGTAAGAATATTAATTAGCACCATTTCAACAGCTAGAATTTGGGCTCCAGAACATACATGTTGGGAGAACAGAAGCAAGTACCAAAAGTTGTTACCTAATAATATACTTGCATACCATGCATACTCACATGCACACACACACGTGCTCATACAACAATTTAATGAATGGATAAATTAGTTCAAAACTAGAACCTCTTGAGACAAAGCTATTATTTCCTATGGCACTCAAATCTCTTGCAATAAGGAGGATTACCACACAATCACTTTCTTCCTTGTTTTCACTGGTAAAATTGTAAATTATTATGTCACATAGTTGCATCTTTACTAGATATTACTGCAGTTAACTGGGACATTATAATGCATATTAATGCCTAATTTCCAAAAATACTCTTTCAGCATTATCTGTCTAAGTAATAGTGAGTCAAGAAACACTGTTACTGATATGGATTTTCACAAAGAGCTACCATAGATCTATAGTAAACGGGTATAAAAAAACTACTACTACTACTATTGCTACCTTTCACAAATAGTAAATTGTTTTAGGATATTTTTTGCACTTGTTCCTTTTAAAAATATGAGGCACAGTTTAAGAATAAATTCACTATATAGCATATGATCTGCTTCTCTAGCTTCCACAATGATTTGTTACAGGTAAGGTTTGCCACACATTGCCTAAATTTATACTCATGCTAAAAAGTATGGGATTTGTGTTGCTACTGATAGAAAAGGAGAGATATACACAAATTATACTTAAAATTCTAACTCTTAATTCTTCTTTTAATAATGTGACCATCATATCTATGAATAGATATATTTTACAATGAAAAAAAAAACAAAATAAAAATACATCAGTTCAAGTGCCACCCATACATTGAGGGTGCAACTTATAGTTAACTCAATCACTCAGAGTTGGGGTGTCAGCCATCTACAACATATAAATCCTGAGTCTAGCTATAAACAAAAATAGAGAAATCAAATAACTTTCAAATAATGTTGCACGTCATTAAAAATAGACTTTTAGAATGCTTGATATCAAAATGCATAGGCATAAATTCAGTGTAAATATTGTATTGATATACTTACAGACCTTAAGATCAATATACACACATATAGCTATCTGACAGAGCATAGAATATAAATATATGGGACATTAATGCACAGTTTCCTCACCTAAAAAAATACTGAAGGGAGGAATTTGATGAGTTGGAATGAAATCTAAAGTTGAAGCTGTCTGTTATATGCTTCTTATAAAAGATGCAAACACCATGTAAAATGTGATCTCAGTGGTAAGGAGATATTCAGTCTTATAAATCATTAATTATAAAGTCATCCTAAATTTGAAAGGTATTGCTTCTTTATGAAACCAAATAACAGTAATAAGTATTAAAATTAAATGGACTGGAGAATGATTTTTCTGCATCTATTTTTTTGTGAATCCTTTACATATATATATATATATATATATGCTCACTCTCATTAAGTTATAACCCTTTTTATTATTTTTGGGTATATGTAAACATTTTAGCAAGAACTGACTTCACCTAATTCACAAGCTATTCTTTAATTTACATTATGTAATGAGCATATTTCAGCTCCATTTTCTCCTGCTTCTCATTTTAAAAATAGCTGTCCCATTTTACAGAAATGATTCTGACCTATGTATTCATTGATTACATAACATTATGCAACCTATATATTTTTACTTGAACATTTTACTTTACATAAAATATAACTTCATAGAAGGAACAATTATCATCATCTCACATTTTCTTCCTGTCCATATATTTTAGAAATTACTCAAATTATCTTCTTGCTTTGAGTACTACTGTAAAGAAGTTAGATTCACCATGATATTTTCTATGATTAGAAAGCATGGTTTCTCTTGAAGGTGACCCTGAAACTTTCTATTTGTACATAAAGCTTAACAACTTTAACAGAACATGCTTTGGTTTTCAAATACTAGGTGTGAACATTAGGTACCATAACTTCTTAATGTTCTATCAACCCCTTCTCTTAGCATAATCAAGTTGACTTCAGTTTTGAAAAATGTAGACATGTGTATTTCTAAGTTTCAATCTGAATTTTAAATACTCTATTTACTCAGATGTTCTTAATGTTTAATGATGTGCTTTGATGCCATTTATGGTATTATCTATTGTTTATTCCCTAATTATGCTATAATTACTTTCTTACTCCTCACATTTATTATAAACACCGTCACAGTTTTACCATACAGTAGACATTTATGCTTGACTTTAGCATTTTACTTTTTCCTAGGGAGTAATAGTTCCAGTTCATTTTTTTTCTATTATGTGCTCATAAAATATAGTTATGTTTCTCATTGGTTAATTATTACTTGTAATGTTTGAAATAATACCAATAGTAATTATGTATAGTATTACAAGAAAATGAATGAGCATTTTCTCCATTTCTCTTCATTTGCTGTGACTTTTATCATTGGTATTTTATTAGTCAAAAAGGAAAAAATGAGTACATAATGAATGGTTTCATATAGTTTTATATTTTACCTGCATTATTCTTGTGGTAGTCATACATTTCAGTCATTTTCAAAACTGGAACTATATTATAATTAACAACATTTTAAATATTATCAGAAAGTTATTTTTAAAGAGAAATTTGCCTGTTTTTAATATTCAGTGTATATTTGTTCTATATGCTTCACCAGATTTTTGTTAAGTTAGCTTATATTCTGGTTAATGTGAATTTTAAATGAGTAAAAGAAAATTTATTGCTGCCAGTTAGTGCTGAAGCTGGTGGGGCAGCTGAAGATGTAACAGAAAGGCAGTTTGTCCTTCATAGGGAAAACCACAAACTGGTCAAGCCATTTCATGTGGTAATTTTGATTCTGAAAGATTGACACCAGTAATTATAGACTTGAACACCTTTTTCTAGAAATATGTGGGGGAAATGTATTCCAAGAAGTTATTTTTCCAATTATATGATTTCTTAGTTGAAAAGTCAGCAAGACCCCCAAAAACTATGTACTCAAAAAATCTATAAAAAAAGGGTGACCAAATTGACCAAGGACTTTATCTTTCCTCTTTGCCTTTAGCTTTGTGACAATATACATCGCTCAAGGTACAGGTTCGATCTGAACAACTGTAGAAACAGCATCTTTGCTTGTCCTGTCTTCTGTGATTGATGCTATCATTTGTTGAGGCACTAAATAAAATAAAATAAAAATAAACAATGAATAAAAATACATATATACATACATAGATACATAGATAATATAATTGTCATAATAATTAAAGAAAATACCATCAATTTGGGGGAGAGTGGAAATGATAAAAATTTGCAGGGAGAAAGGTTGAGAGTGATGGAGAGTCACTGCTTTCATATAAGTTTCATAAAATTATTTTAAACAATATTCATATTGATAATGAGATATTGTTTAGAACTTGCACAAGGTAAGAATGTCATTGAAGAAATAAAAATGTTTAAAAGCCTTCCTTGCAAATACATGTGCAATGGAAAAAAGGTTTTAAAACAAGAAAGAAAATTTTATTTGCTGTACTTTTACTAATAAACTAGGAAAGCTTTAAAAATTATTCCCTTCTTTTTGGTCTCTAAGCTTTGCCCAATTCCCTCTCTTGCAAATAGATAGAATAAAATAAAACTAAGCCTGCCTTAAATTGACATGGACAACATTGTCTTTTGCAATTCTTCATCCCTTAAAGCACCAAGAAAAACAAAACAAAACAAAACAACAACAACAACAAAAAAGACCTTGTTGTTTGTGGACCCAGTGCCCATTTCAATCACTTCCTTCTCAATTTGCAAATGATTGAATATCTTTTTGTCACTTACTCAAACCTAAATTATTTACATTTCACTAGACAAATATCAGTGCATGATAGAAAAAATTAAGGACAATTTGACATCCAATTTATTTTTCATTTATCCAGATTTCCTTTTTGAATGTGCAGTTATCAATGCTAGCTATACATTCCACTTTAGCTTCTGCCTTCTTGTAATTCTTAATGTCTTAGCTCTTATTGAGAGAAACCCTACATAACCTGACCCTCAATTTAAGGAAAATGCACATGTCATTCAGAGACTAGGGCTCTGTGAAATTAAACATTATCATTTTTGTTTGGCTGACATTTCTCTGCTTTCGTAGTATAGTTCAATTGACATTTGACAATCTTATGAGGTTTCTGCTATGTCTCAAATTTAGAAATATCCTTACATTTTCTGGGTGCATTTTCCATGAGATATAAAAATGAGATTGAAACAAATTACATTGGCCAACCATTCTTCTCTAGGTGCTGTGCATTTTGGACTGAACCCTGTTTGAGTCTTGGTTCTAATTGTTTCTCAGGAGGAAATAGAACAAAGACAATATGTCCACTATTCTTGGCAATTGTAAGTCTTGAGATAAATGCCTTAATACAAAAGCAACCCCATGAATCACAAATAATAAAGCTGTGGCAAAAGTCAAACATATATGAAACATTTAACCATCTCAAATATTACACATAAATCATTCATACATAGCATATAAGGTCATTTCCAAAGGTTCTTATTCAAACACAAGTGTGTTAAGCCTAGACATTTGTTTATCTGGCTTAAGAATGTAGTCAATTTATCAACAAGCAGCTCTGCTCCCCTTAGAATTTTGGAAAATACTTTGCCTTTACTTTTGTATTTTTGTTCTGTTTTGTTTTTATTTTAAACTCTTGATAATGTTCATAGTTTTCAATAATCTTGGGTGGTCCTCAACTCACTCTAGTCAATTTTTATCTCCCTGTTGCCTGTATCTTTGTGTCTACATGTTTATCTGTTAAGTTAAAAACATAGGATTTTGAAACTTTACAATTCCAGTTTCCTTTTTAAACTTACCAAATCCAAATTACTCTATTTAACAATGTAGCTACAGTTGCCACACCAGAAATGCACCAATTCTACATTAGAATGTACAGCACCAGATTAAGCACATGATGCTTGATTTTTACTGGTAGCAGGTGGTTTATAAAGATGTAGCTCCTTTGCCTATAGTAAGAAACTGAAAGTGTTTATATTGTTTTGTCAGATATTTTTATTCTTCTCTCATATCTTACATCCTGACCCGAATTTCTTATCCATCCTTCCTGGATTCTTATTCCCCAGCTATGTTCTCCTTGAGATCTACACTTCTCTTTCTCCTCTCAGAAAACAGCAGGCCTCCCAGGGGCATCAATAAAACAAGGCATAACAAGCTACAATAAGATCTGGTACATATCATCACATCGAGGCACATCAAGTCTCTGAAGGCTTAGGCACATCCTCTCCTTTTGAAGCTGGACAAGCAGTCTAGTTGGAAAACCTATTCCACAGACAGGCAACAGCTTTAAGGACAGCCCCGCTCAAGTTGTTTGGAGACCCAGGTTGATACTGAGTGGCACATCTGCTTCTTCTATGCAGGGGTCTGCATTTCATCACATGTATGCTCTGTGATTGGTAGCTCAGTCTCTGAAAGCCTCTAAGGATCCAGGTTATTTAATTCTGTTTGTCTTCCTATGGAGTTCTCAGGACATTCAGGGCTTTCAAGCACCCTTGCTGGGGCTAATTTTTTTTTTTCCATTTGTTACAAGCTCACATTTATGGCAGTGGACTTCAGAAAAGTATATCAAATAGAAGTCTTCATCTTCAGTTCAATTGAATTTCTTTTGGGAATGTATCAAATTACATTCTGATGTCATGCATGCTTCAGGTGATGTTAGGCTTATTTTTGCACCCCACTAAAATGATCAAAATTCTTTCTCACTAAAAATGCATAGTATAACTTTACACATGCCTATCTCTTATCATCGTATCCTGGTCTTTTTTCTGAATACATAAATTGCCATTTGATTATCTGCATCCATATTAACTTCATAATAAATAAAGGTAGAAGTAGAAAGCCTGAAGTGAACGATCATAGCCATGGATAGTGTGGGACAGAGGTAAGCTCCATCAGTAAGAACAGCATGGTGAGGCCACTTACACATGCACAGTAAACCAGTGTGTTTATGGGATGTTTACTAAAAACAAATATACTTGACACTTATGTAACCTATGATGTCAAAAGTGTCAGAAGTACAATTCTTGTACACTTCTCTTACTGCTTTGAGATGCTTTTCTTATTTGACATGTGCAGATGTGTTTCTTTCTTTTCTTATTTTGCTTTTGTCTTGTTCGTATTTTGTTCTTCAAATGGTAGCCATTATAATTTTCTCTTTGGCTATTAATTTATCCCTGGAAACTTAAATGTGAATCTTGAAAATCCTGTGTGACATACATTTTACCTTTTTTCGAGTGGCTCATACAACCTGGCAATCTCAGTGATTCTGAGAACTTCAACTGGAGTGAAGAAATGTATTTACTGGAAAATATCAAACTGAAGAACCCTATACTTAATAGGAAAAAAAATTCTTGTGTCACATTGCAAATAAATGGCATTTAGAATAATCCACTCACATCAACTGAACACTAAATATTGATCACATGTTAATAGAACCAGTGATTCTCATCTAAATCTGGAGCTAGAGAACTCAGGGGTTAAAAGTACCTGCTGCTTTTGCAGAAGTTCAAGATTCAGTCTCCATCACCCACATGGTGGCTCATGATATCTTGTATCTCAACATCCAGGTTATCAAACACCTTCAACTGGCATCCTCAAACAGTATTTCCAATCAGATGCAATTTATATACATGCAGGCAAAACATGTTCCCCCCACCATGCAACTCAACATGGCCTAGAAAATGATAACAGTTTCTAAGTCTAAATACAATGTTGTTTTCTTCAATTGTCAGTTGCCAGAAGAAAAATAGTGGGAAGCATGTTGGAGTAAATCTCTGAATGGCATGGAATGTAAGATGATGGTTCAGTGTAGTTTGCCTCTATCCCTATTATCAATAAGTGCTTCATACAGCTTCATCTAGAGCCTTTCTGTCAGAGGTAAGGAAAATAATAACTATTTGTTTTGGTCTTGTATGCTTTTATTTTTTTCCCATTACTGTTCTAATTATTCTGAGAATACTTCTGCAATGACTTGTGTGCATATATCTTTATTTACCTCATGGTTTTAGGGAGCTGGTGTTTTGAGCACTAGAAAAGCATATCATAGGCACATGAACTGGAAGTACTAACAGAAGAAACAACCTTACTAGAAGATATAATGAGTTTCTGATAAGAATTTATTCATCACAATAGTTTCTTCTTACAGTTCATTATTTTTAAACGCCTTTAAAGCCTTTGGGGCATTGTCTTTTTAATATAAAAAGTGACATCATATGAATTGCAATTGAAACAATTTAAATCCTCTTTTGAATGATTAGAAAATTAGCTCCCCTACACTTCCTCCCCCATCTGTTCTCCTTTCACAGTTTCTATTCTTTGTATTTCAACTTACTTTCACAGCTGTTTAATAAAAATTACATTTCAAAATAGATTAAAGTCCTTTTGTCATATGTGGACAATTGTTTTTACACAAGGGATGCCATTCTTTCAGGTTTCCTGGTGTATGATGCATTCTTGTGGTTTTAATAACTATAAAACTGCCAAAATGATTCTTTTGTCAATACTGCTGGAAGAATATTAGAAAAATACCAGCTTGTCCACATTTTCTATTCTATTGGTCACTTCCAAAGCTCATAACAAATTTAACTTATATAGTTATGAGCCATTTTGTCATTCTTATCTTATTGTCTGAAATCTAAAGCTCTGTGTCTCCCTGTAGCTCTTTTATTTGCTCTTCCTATCACTGACAGCAATGTGCACTCGTTTGGGATTCCAATGTCTTTGGACGCTTAAATGTTTTATTTAATTAGTTAAACACTAAGATACATAAATAATGATAAATAGATATACAAATAGTAGATAGATAAATATACAGATGGATAGATAGAGGACACAAACAGAGAAAGAGAAAACCAGTATTTTACATTTACACTCTTCCCTTAGAATGTTTTCAAGAGGGAGTTGGGGTCACGCAAGGATTCAGGATACAGTGAAAATTGCTCATATATTTTTTGTCATATTATAGCACTGACTTGACACTTGCATGGGCTTGGGTGCACAGCTAGAATTTCCTCTCATGAAAGCTAATATTTCTTCTGGCCTACCTTGAAATGCTATCATGTACCCTAGCAGCATTTCTGAGTCTTTTATTTAGTTTTATTTTGTCTGTGGGAATTTCTAATAGATCTTCCATTTTTTTTTAAATTTCATGATATGACAATACATGCATTTTCATTTTACAGATAAATCTTACCTTTATTTTATATAGCATAAGGTTGTACTTTATTTGAGACATTTGTTGTTATCTTTTTATTCATATAACACTGATTGCCATTCGTGTGAGCATGAAGGCCCAGCCAGTATTTTCTCTTAAAAGTGAATTATTCATTTATGCCTTCTTTGTTTTTCATTCATCAGATATTTATTGCAAAAAAAACCCCGATTTTCTCTTATGACGCTTACAGTCTAAAATGCAACAGAAATACATCGAGAAAATAGTCATTAAAATAAAGACTAATCTAATTAATCATATGCACTGGGCTGTGTGATAACATTAGATGTAGGAGAGGGATCTTTGTGAAGACTATAACCAAGAAACTTAACCTTGAATGGGGCCACAAGGAAGCATTTCTGAGAAAGCTTTTTTCCTTTCTATACTGAAGCCTTGACAGATTCCAAAGGGTTAAAATTGTCACTTCCCAGGGACAGAGCTGACAGGATTTCTTTGGTCACTCAGGTAATATGTCCCTGCTCTGCCTCCAGTTCAACTGAAGGGCAGGACTACAATCTCTAAAGAAACTAACTGCTTTCCAAAGATTCCAAATCCCTCAGAAACAATGTTTGTCTTCCTCTTCTTGTACTCTTCTCAAGGGCCCTCTGCTCTGTTGCTCTACCTTGGAGTTTAGACATCATTACTAAAAGAGTGCCTGGCACTCTTTAGCTCCTTCTCTTCCCTCCCCATCAAGCTTTGGATGCTTGTCTTGGGGCCATCTCTACCCTTTCACCTTTCTTTTCTTTGTTTTTCATTAATTATTCTACTTACTTACTTTATATCCCAATTGCAGCTTCCTCTTTGTCCTCCTCGACTTGCAGGCACCACATTGCTCATCTGCTCCTCCTATTTCCCCTTCATTTTCCTTTCAAAGAATAGGAGGGCTCCAGTGGATCTCAACTAATCTTGAAATATCTAGCTGTAGTAGGACTAGAGCTATCTTCTGTGACTGAGGCTAGAAAGGCAGCCCAGCTAGAGGAATGGGATCGAAAGGCACAGAATACAGTTAAAGACAGCTCCTGCTCCAGTGGTTAGGGGGTCCAATAGGAGGACCAAACTGCACATTTGTCACATTTATGTAGGCAACAGAGGTCAGTCCTATCAATGTTCTTTATTACTTGATTCGGTCTCTGTTAATCCCTAGGGGACCAGGTTAGTTGATCAGGTAGGTTTTCTTTTGGTGTCCTTGATCTGTATGGCTCCTTTAGTCCTTCCTTTCCCCTCTTCCACAACAGGCACAGAGCTCTGCCTAATGTTTGGCTGTGGTCTCTTCCTGTTTCCATCAGCTGTTGCATGAATCCACCCAGAGGATACTTATGCTAGGCATTTTTTTCTGCAAGTATAGCAGAATATACTTCATATTGTCAGTGGTAAGCTCACTCATGAATGGGTCTCAAGTTGGGCCTCCAGTTATTGTTTGGTCATTCCCTTAATATATATTCTGTCTTCATCTGAACAACTTTTAAACAGAACACATTTTCAGTAGTAAGTTTCTGTTGGTGGCTTGGTATCCCCATGATTCCCTTAAAAGTCTTGCATGGTTATACAGGTTATAAAGGAGGTGGTCATTTCAGATCCCATATCCCTGTTGCTAAGAGTCTTAGCTAGTATCTCTCTCAGATTCCTCGGAAATCGGAGTGGGGGCAATCTCTAAAATGAAAGAGCTAGAAACTTTCACATCTTCTTGATTAATGTTATTCTCAGTCTTTCTGTCCCTGTCTGTCTTTACCTTTGTCTCTGTCTCTCTATGTCTCTGTCTCTGTGTCTCCCTCCCTCTCTCTCCCTGCTTTCCTTCCTCTATTCCTCCCTCCCTTACTTAAAATCAATGTCTCAATGTGAATGAGCTGTGTTATTTTCAAGAATGTTTTGATTCTTTCTAAAGCAACTCATACCTTTAATAATTAAAACAAGTGGTATCATTCATTTTATTATCACTTGGTTCGAAGGAAATATTTATTATCTTTAAACTGGCAACATTTTTGTCTTGGTTACTGGTCATCCTCTTCCTAATTTCTTCCAACTGTATTAATTCTAAACTTTTATTTTTTTCATGAGATTTCATATTGGTCACACCTGTTCTGCTTCTTGCCTTCCCTAATCATTGAACAGTTCTGTTGGCTGTCTGCCCTAATCTTCCTGAGCTGATACACTTAATTTTTCTCCTGTTCTTGATTTCATGTTGAATAAATTAATTTTTAATTAAATCACCATAGGGTATTTTTTTCTATAACTGGAATTCAGATGCATTTAAATTTCCAATGGGAAGAAACACTATATTTTTCATTGTTTCTCTCAAAAGTGTAATGAGACTTAATTCTGTCATTTTTTTTTTAACTGTCAAGAAATTTGTCTTGCCTTTGTTATGCTTTGAAGAGTTCTTAATCCTTGGCCATGGCTATGTAGAATTTCACCCAACTTACCTATCTGATATTAAGGTACCATGGAATATCCTCACTAGACCTCTAAAACTCCTAACCATCCTTGCTAGAATATGCTACTCCTGTAATTTCTAATCCATTCTAAAGAACTGGTTGGGAATACAACTCAGACACTCTGCAGCACTGATAATTGTAATGAGGACATGTATGACTTCATTTTCTGGGGTTGTTTTGGTTGCTGCTGCTGTTGATTTTGTTTTTTGTTTGTTTACTATTCCACTTCTGGTAAATTTAGTGAGAGCAAGCATTTGATGTCAGGCTTTTGTGCTTTTAGTTGAGATTTCCTTTCAGATAACTGAAATACTTTTCTGTTCTCCAGTGAACAACAGCAAGCTCCTCTTGATTCCTGGTCATTTTTCCATAGGAAGTGTTCTTAGAAAAACCAGAAATCACACATAATTTGTCATCAGCCCCAATAGTGGGCTTTCTTTCCTAAGAAGCTCATTACCTACAAATCATCTGCCTGCCTGCCCTCATTCTACAGTATCTGTGGTTTATAAACCCATAATAGCATTTCTTAAGGAATCTTCTAGTCATCACTGATTAAAAAATGATTGTGGAAGTTAATTCCATGTACTACTTAATACCATACAAATAACAAATGTAAAAACTGCTCCAAAGATTTGCATCTTGTTATCTTTAATTAATATATGACAATAACTGCTTGAAAAAATTAAAAAAAAAATATCCTTATAACAAATCTATGTATTGAAATCAAGTTGAAAATAATCATACATTTCACACAGAAGTTACATATCAGGACATAGAAAAGTGACTGTGATAACAATAAAATACAAAATCATAACAAATTTAAAAGTAGGTGATTTGTAAGCTTGTAATGAAATTGCATGGCAATATAAAAGTCAGTTGAATAACAAATGTTTATATGTATAATTAATCTAATCAAATACTAATAGACTGTGTTTTCTCTCTAGATTACACCACTTGTCTTTTTAAATCCTGTATTATCATTTCTCAAGTACAATTTACTGATAAGAAATCATGTGTAAAACAAAGCAAGCAATTTCCCAGCAGGCAGGATAAGAGCATACATAATTTTTAGCCTTGTATTCACTGGCCTGGATGGATAAAATTATGACTCTGAGGACAGTTTACTCCATTTATTATTTTTTTTACTTATTTATTATTTTTCTTGTATGCTAACACAATTAAATTGGGTCAATGTGATAAGCTCCGCACATTAAACACCTGTGGATCAATGTCTTCTACTCTATTTTTTACCTTATAACACGGCTAATGCACTCACCCTGAATTTGAAATACAAGCTACTTGAAATTCAATTTTTAAGAAAAATCATACATTATTTAAACTTCCAAAATACAGAATACAAAATACAAAATATTCAGAATGTCTACCAATGGATTAGTATGATTCTCAAAAGGGGAAATGGCAGTTAGTGTTCAATGGATTTACTGAGCAGAAATGGAAGATTCTCACATGAAAGTAACATGATCAATAAATGAACAATTTAGTGAAAAGGAATTAATCTGAAATGAGTCTATAACTTGCATTGGAGTTAGCAAAGAAACATTTCTACTGCATAAAATGTCTATTTTATTTGGAGATTTTGTCTATTATTTTTTTGGTATTTACCAATATGTCAGAGGTTGGAAGTCAAACTATTTAAAGTTGCCACTTATGTTAGCTATCTCTGATGGTCTCCCGATATTAAAAACAAACAAACAAACAAAAACCAAAAAAAAAAAAATAGAAATATTAAGGCAGAAACAAACAAAACTGCCAAGAAGTTTTAAACTGCCATCAAAAATAATAAACTTCGCACATGTCCCTGGGAGCCTGGAAGAGCTGCAGGAATGCTTTCTATCCTGGAGCCTGTAGCTCTGGAAGGACAGCTAGAGTGGGGCACTCTGGAACTGGGTCTTTTCCAGCCGAGCAAGAGAGCAGGGGGACCTCCATCAAGACTCAGGACCCACCTGCACATGGCTGAGCCCTCAGAGAAGCCTTGCAAGTGCTCTCCCACCTGATCCAACAGGAGCTTGCCATATACCCTTTCGACTGCCCCAGGAGGGATAGCCTGGAGCCCCTGGAGGCCAGCTAGCACATTGCACACTGCGATCAATACCTTTCTGGCAGAGCAAGAGCCTGGTGATTGCCATCAAGTCTCAGAACCTGCCCGCAGAGAGCTGAGAAACTTGAACAGCCTTCTAAGTGCTGTTCTGCCTGAGCCCACATAAAGCTTTCCATACACACTTCAGGCTGTCCCTGGAAGAAGAGCCTGAAGCTTCTGGAGGACAGCTAGAGTGGTGCACTCTGGGATAGGGTCCTCTCCAGCCCTGTGAGGATCAGGCTACTGCCATGAACTCAGGACCTGCCTACACACAGCTGAGCCCCCAAAGAAGTCTTGCAAGAGCTCTCCCACCTTCGCCCAAAGTGAAAGAATGGAGCCACTAAAATCAGAACTCGCTTCCTGCCCTCAAAGGGACAAATAACCAGAAGCAATTTCCTTCCTGATCCTACTGGTCCTCATATCCACCCAAAAGACAGGTTCCAGTCAGAGACAAGAAGAGCACCAATAATCACAGACAACAAGATGGCAAGAGGACAGTGTTGGACAGCCGGCAGAGGAAGGCCGCCAAGGGAAGGGAGCTGTGCAGACAGGGTTGGGCCATGAGAGCATCTCCAACTAGGTGGCTCAGTCAGAGTGACAGTTGTGCTTGCAACTCAGTATCAAGGTTGGGCCTGAGGAGCAAGACTTCAGGGCCTATAGAGAGATAAATCTTTTAATTTTTAATATTTAGTACAACAAAGATGTTCCAGAGAAAAAACAAATTTACACAATAACTGTCCACAAATCCAGCCCTACAAAGCGTAATAGTTGAAAAGCACTTCTACAAAGAGGGAAACTGGTCTCTAGTAAAATCAAGAAACTGAACCTCTTGCAACAAATACCAAAGAAGAAAAGCACACAAACATAACTCTTCCTGTAACAAAAATAGTAGGAAACAGCAATCACTCTTCCTTAATATCCCTTAACATCAATGACATTAATTCTCCATTAGTAAGACTGGATAACAAAACAGATCTAGTATTTTACTGCTTACAGGAAACTCATCTAAGCAACAAAGATAGGCACTTTGTGAAATTATTAGGCAACTAGAAAATATCACCCAGAGTGAGGTAAATCAATCACGAAAGAACACACATGGTATATACTCACTGATAGGTGAATATTAGCCCAAAAGCTTAAAATACCCAAGATATACGTCACAGACCACATGAAGATCAAAAAGGAAGACAAAGAGTGAGTGATTCAGTCCAACTTAGAAGGGGAAACAAAATACTCAGGGAGGAAATATGGAAACAAAGACTGGAAAATTTTTTTCTTTTAAATTACATCTTACTTTCAACATTACTTTCATTACTACAAATTTTCTTCTCTTGAGATTTTCTAAAGTGTTTTCTTATAAAACTCTGAAGGCAATTTCTATAACGGTTTCTGGGACTGCAATACCAATAAGTACTATCCAGCGTATTTCCATGAGTTCTAAAATCAACACAAGAGGCAAAGGAACTGCAAAAACCTTTAAAGTTGTAACATGAATAAAATAATGTCATGTCTTGTTTTTTGATAAGCATCCAGAGACCATATAGATTAAAAGCAGTCATTTTAACACATTAAAATTTATAAAGAGCCCTTCTAAAATGTCACTGGATGAGAACAGATCTGAGTTTTACTTAAAAAGTAACATTTAAGTTAACATTAATAGCAAATGGTAAATAAGTGGCAATGAAATCAAAAGTCTCAAATAGTCTAAAGGAAGACTTTCATAGGAACATGAGAGGCCAATGCAAACACTATTCAACTTACACATAAAGTTTGATTTTTAAGATTGGAAAAAGTTAAACATACTTGTTTATTCTTTAGAGCTGTTCATGAATAAAACATTTTACAAAATTTCTGTCCTAAACTGGGACTACATAGTGTTTAAGAAAGTAAAGAATGAAGTCACTCAAGATATTTAATCAGTACTTGAAAATAAAATATGATTTAACTTTAATTTTCATCCAGTTTGATTCTCTTGTCCTGTCCAAAAACAGGGAACATCAGAAACACAATAAAAACTACAGTGCAATTAGAACGCTTATTTGACTAATGCAGCTAATTTAAATATATTTGCCAATAATGTTAATTATTATGTAGATACTTTTGTATAGCATAGTTTATTTTGACTTTATATTATAAATTCCTTGTTCTCATTAGTTATTAATTTTTTATTAATAACTCATTAGTTATTAACTCAATTTGCTCTAATCAACTGTCAAATATCATTTTTTGTTTATATGTGACTAAATTCCAACATCCATGTTCTCTTCCATAAATTTTGGCTCAAATTAATTAAATCATTAACACTCAATTTATTTATTATTCATTAATTACAAATTATAGGATTTGGTGTTAATTGAATTATAACATTAAATGTATACAGGCCTCAGACTTACTGAGAGACATGTATAATGGCCAAGATCACAGCCTCATTAGAAGGGATTGACATATGACATATGCAGTCACAAAGTCCTCTTGCTTAAAATGATATCTTCCTTGGGTTAATAAGCTTTCAAGGTCCTAAAATTCTTACTGGTATTTTTTATGTCAGTATGTCAGTATAGTATGTATGTGTGTTTGTGTATGTGTGTGTGTGTGTGTGTGTATGTGTATGTGTATGTGTGTGTGTATTTGTGTGTGTATGTGTGTGTGCACTTACATGGGAATGCCAGTTTGAGCACATGAACATGTATGTGACTTGCTTAATCTCTTTAGGGCTGCTCTTATATATGGAGTTTCGAAGCTGAACAAAACTTTTTGTGACTATTGGAAATTAATACAGACACACACAACTGGTCAAAAGTGAAGACAATAAGCAATTTTGGGTACATAAAATACCAATTGCTATATCAACACTATTTGTATAGATGAAGAATTAATTGGGCAGTATCAGTAGGCGAAAAATCTTGTTCATCTATTTCTTATTTGTAAAATGGTAAATTACATAATTGTAAATCCATTGCTCTCCATCAAATTACATCATAGTTTAAATGTGAAGTACATATTCTAAAATATTAATTCTAACAAAATTGGTTTGTTATTTCTATCAGTCAATCTGTGTTAAGAACATAGGTATTCGTGAAGACAATAAAATATTATAGACTTGAAATTTTTATTAGGTAAACAATTAATTAAAACAGCACCAGAAACTGACTTCAGCACCTAACACATGAACTATTGTCACAGTACATAGTTACAGCTTCATAAGTGAGATGCCTACACATTACACCCGCAACACCCACCACATATACCCCCATGATTCTCTGATACACCATCCCTCTTTCTCCATTAAATTACATCTCTTACTGATAAGTCTGCCACATTGCTCTCAGATTTTAATAGTATACTTGAAAATGTTTCTTGAAATAAGATTATTTTGAAATGCTTTGAAGTCCTTACAACTATTTTTTAATCATTCACCATGCATTATTTTATAGTTCCATACATAGGGGCTCTATATAAACTTAATCTCGCAAGACAAAATATAACTGTCAGTAAGATTTAATTTTTGTAAACCTGTGGAAGCATCATTTTACAAACTTACTGAGGTTGATATAAAATTTTTGACAACAGCATTTTTGTTTACTTGCTGGCTATTTCTGGGCTTCAGAGAACAGTAGCCTCTCCAGAATACTTAATATCCTTGACTTCCGAATTCTGTGATCTGTCTTATTTCAGCAAGAATGAATCAAATCCATTTTACATTTTGTGTCACTTCATATTGTATCTACATCTTCAATATAGTAAGCTCTCTGCATTTTTGTTTTAAAGGCAACGTTCATCAGGTAGAGAGTGCTCTTCTCATTTTGAGTCAATGAAAAGTTACTTTGATTTTTCCTATTTAAAAAATTTTCAGAAGAGTGGTCATACTATAGTTATAACTGCAAATTTGAGGGTGATACCCTTATATCTTTATATAACACAGGAGAAAAAGATGTTTTTCTTCCTCATAAAAAACACATTAAAAAAAGATGTTTCATTCATTTTCTCTACAACAACAGATAATATTGATGTAGTAAAGAGAGCAAAAAGATTAGAAAATGGGGACAGTAGACATTCTCACTGTTTATCAACTTTATCTCGTGTCTCTTTGACTATTTAAGTGGGTTTTTTTTAAAGAAATTAAGTCTGCATTTCATTGCTGATGATATAATTATTTACTCAAGAAAATAAAGATAAAATTTCTTCTTTGTGGATATAGAGAAATAGAGGCGAAAACTTTTGACATTGGTCACACTGAGAAATCATAACATTTGTCTTTAATTCCAACACGTTATCTATCATTCATATCATCATCATCATCATCATCATCATCATCATCATCATCATCATCACTCACATGTGCAATAGTATCTATATGTTGTTTTCCACTAGGTCAGGAGTAAGTTTATCTGTAGTCATCCCCCAAATGCAATGTGACCTTCCATCTCCAAGAAGCTATCAACTGGCAATAGCTCTTCCAGTAAGAGTGAGACCAGTATATCTTCCATGATGGATGTTTTCATATTTTTGGTTGTATAATTGTGTAGGCAAATTCCACTGCTTATCCTTGATGAGGAATATAGAGATTGTAAATTTAGAGAGGTAGATTCTCCAAATTTCAATGTGCCATATTCAGATATGTCCTCATCTATGTTTTTTGGTTTGAAGAGAAAAATAAAGACTCAATTCACTTTATGACTGAGGCTTGGTATTCTGAAAATGTTACCTAATTTTTGTAGAAGGAACACTTCAGTTGGAGGATTTAGACAACACAATCCCAAAGCACAATGGGGGTTATATGCATTTTATTTTGACTTCATTTAAAATCAAACCATACAACTTTGACTCAACACATATCCATATTTCTATTAAGCTATCGTTTATATTTCCCTACAATTATATGTAACTAAATTTCAGATTTAAACATCTGTTCTCCAATAAATTTTACATGGAATAAAAGAAGATGTTTTATATTTAAAATAGTGTTGTAAAGGAAAAAACATAGAATAAAAAAGATGTTTTATATTTAAAATAGTATTGTAACTGAAAAAAAAATACGAAAGTGCATGCTGTTTCATACTTTGAGCTCTTGAACCTCAAAGCATAAAACTGGAGATCAATGAAAGTTAATGAAATATTTTAAATGGACCAGAAAAGTTTATGATGCTCTTTAGTGTAATACTTGCATGACTGGATGCTTTTCCAGTCAGCACTGTCTTTCCTTTTCTAGGATAGTGTAGATGATAATAAAAGTAAAAAGACAAAATTATTTTCTAAGGAGTTAGGCACTAGACCAATTGCAACGACTTAAAAGCATTTAGAACCTTAACCAAATATAGTTTTTATAACCTATGTGACTCAAAATCATAACAGGAAAATAAAATGTTCATTTTAATCATTTCCATGAACTCTTGTTTAAATGTGTACGATAAAATGTGAGTATACCTTTAAATAAATATGCGCACAACATTTTATTCATTTTTCAATGGCTAAGCAATGACTGTGAATATTAGACTTTATTGTAGAAATAACCACTCAGTGAAATACACATTCAAAGCTGTCTTAAGTAATGAGTAATATGATAACACTTTCTTTATGATATTCCAAGAGAATATTATTCCAAATACTTTTTTCATAGGTAATATCTTAAGTATAACATGTGTTGTCAAGAAAATTTTAACAGTTAGTACAAATATTTGAATGTTTTATCAGCTGTGAAACTTCTCATTTAATGACTAATATGAAAAAGATTTAAATATGATATTTAACAAGGTTCAAACAGTGCAATATTATTGTTAGAAAGATATAAAATATATTCTTAAAATACTACAGTATGTCATCATGAACAGAAAGCAGGAAGAAGAGGTTAGTTTGAAAGATGACAAATGGAAGAAGGAAATTGAAGGTTGTCTGGGTCACTTGCGATCCCAACATTGGCAAGAGGTGCAGGAGGTAGAAGGTGTTTATTCTGTAGGCTGTAACTCTGGCTTCAAAACGAGAGACCTAAAGAGCCTAAAAGCAAGGAACAGAAGAGCATTAATAGTCAGGATCAAGGAGTAACCTGAGAAAGAGACAAATAGTACAGTATCCTAATTACATTAAGGTCAACTTCAAATGGGCTCCTGAAGAAAAACAATACCTAAAAGCTACAAATCCTACTATTCAAAGTTGAGTTCAGGACCATTAACCCTTCAGTTTCTGTCAATGGAAACAGCAGGTATTTGCAATCTGCCAAAGAACATAAAGGGGAACTTAGGTGAATAATGTTGGCCTTTGGTTAGAGTGGTCTAGGTATTTCCATTGAACATTCCATAATCTAATTCTGACTGGTGTGAGATGGAATCTCAGTGTCTTTTTAATTTGCATTTCTAATAACTAAAGATGTTGAACATTTAAGTTCTCGGTTGAAAATTTTCTGTTTAGCTATATAGTCCATTTTTTAAATTGGGTTATTTAGTTTTCTGGAGTCTAACTTCTTGAGTACTTTTTCTATTTTGGATATTAGCCTTCTGTCAGATGTTGAGTTAGGGAAGATACTTTCCAAATCTGTAGGTTGCTGTTTTGTCTTATTGATAGTATCCTTTGCCTTAAAGAAACTTTTAAGTTTCAGGAGGTCCCGATTTTTATTTTTTATCTTAAACCCTGAACCACTGATGAACTGTTCAGGAAAATTTCCACTATACCAATTTATTTGAGACTATTTCCCAATTTCCTAATTTTCTAGATTCAGTGTATCTTGTTTTAGGTGAAGTTCCTTGATCCACTTGGACTTCATTTTTGCACATGTTGATGAATAAGAATTTATTTTATTCTTTTACATACAGACCATCAGCTAGACAGCACCATTTATTGAAGATGCTTTCCTTTATCTATTGTATGGGGAAAATGATATGTAACATTTAAAGGCAGACCATTCAGAATTCTCAACAGAGACTATGAAAGCTGAAAAATCCACTTCTGGGCATATACCCCAATGATGTTCCCACATATAATAGAGACACATGCTTCACCATGTTCATAGCATTCTTATTTATAATAGACAGAAGCTGGAAAGAACCTAGATGTCCTTCAGTAGAAGAATGGATATAGAAATTGTGGTATATTTACACAATGCCGTACTACTCAGCTATTGGAATCAATGCCTTTACAAAATTCCTAGGCAGATGAATGAACAAGAGAATACCATCCTGAGTGAGGTATCCAGTCACAAAACAATAATATGCAGTCACTAATAATTAGATACTAGCCCAGAAAGCTCTGAATACCTATGAAACAACGCATAGACCATGTGAAGCTCAAAAATAAGAATGGCCAAAATGTGGAAGCCTTCATACTTCTAAGAAAAAACAAAACAAAACAAAACAAACAAAAAAAAACCCCAAAGATGCCATGCATTTTTTATATTAGTAAATTGTGCAACAAAATATCCTCAAAAGTACAGCAAGGTAATAATTGAAAGGGGTATTAGTCATAATAATATAAAAATGACATATTTCATACTGATATATTTATATTGACATATTTAATCTCTAGGAATATTTTAGTACTCTATAGAATAAAAAAGCCCTGACATAATATAGAAAGAAACTCTGTATTTTTACATTCAAACATGATATTAATTAGTGAAATTACCCTGAAATTGATAAAAATGATAAACAATTCTTTGAACACATGTAAATTTGGCCTCTTAAAAACAATGCCCAATAAAATATTCTTTCCAAACTGACCCAGGACAAGAAATCAGGTAGGCGATTTTAGATCTTCACTCTTCTTTTTACCTCCAAATCCAAACATCTAGTCTCACCAACAGCTCTGTTTCAAACCAAGTTGCCTCACTCATTTTCTGCCCCCAATTCAAGAAGACTGAGAAGACCTTGGTGAAGCACTATGCATCCTGATTTCATGTCATCTGTTACCACATTAGTGTCAGCTATCAGTCAATACCTAGCACAATCTTTTTCCAAAAGTCCTCAAGGATCCCAGAAGAATTCCTACCAAACAACACATGGCAAACAGAAAGGGCAAAAAAAGAAATGAAGGAAGAACACATTCACCTAACAAAGGCAAATGTCCCTAGAATTACAACCACCCAAAACTCAGATACCTAAAACTAGTGCAGAACACAATAACACCAAGGAAAATATGTCTGTAATAATGCCTAGAAGTACTACTGCAGGCTCTGAGTATTCCAACAAGTAATTTATATAAATACAACATTTATGACAATGATAGAGTTCATAAATTCATAAAGAAAAAAGGGTGAATATTTTACAGAAATTTAGGGAAATACAGACTAACAAATAAAACAGTCAAAACTCAAAGGAGGTAAAATCAACAAAGAAATCTGAAAATAAAAAGAAATTTAGAAATTTAAACAAATTCTAGAGGAAAGCCTCATCAACAGAATACAAGATATTGGAGACAAAAATCTCAGGAGTGATTAAAGAAACAGCTCAGTCAAAAAATTAAAATAAAAATATCCTAGGCAAAACAGACAATAAAAAACAAAAAACAACAACAACAACAACAACAAAAAAAAAAAAAAAAACAGGAATCTAGGACAAAATAAGAACTCCAAGTCTATACAATATAAGCCTAGCAGAAGGAGCCAGGATGGATCCAAAACAGATGCAGAAAACATTTTCAATAAAGTCATAGAAGGCAATGCCCCTAACCTAAAGAAGGAGGTCCAGCCAAGGTGTAAGAAGGATGGATCAACAGAAATTCCTGTTGGTACAGAATAATCCAAACACTAAAACCATAGAACAAAATATAAAATTAAATGCTGCTAGGAAAAAGAAGACAAAGGAAAATAAAAGGCAGGCCAGTTAGAATAATAGCTAACTTCTCAATGAAAACACATAAAACAAAATGGCTTAAAGGGGAGCACAAGTGACAGATAAGGCTACTTATTATGCCAAAGGAAAAAATGTATGCACAATCGATTGAGGGGACAAAAAGCTTTCCATGAGCAAATTAAAAATAAACCCTATCTATCCATAAATCCAACACCTCACTCCAGCTCTCTGGCTCTGGCTCTGGCTCTCTTTCCTTCCCTCCCTCCCCATTTATCATCTACATATCTATCTATCTATCTATCTATCTATCTATCTATCTATCTATCTATCTATCTATCTATCTATCTATCATCTATCCATCTATCTATCTATCTATCTATCTATCTATCTATCTATCTATCTATCTATCTATCCATCTATCTATCTATCTATCTCTATCTCTTTTATAACAAATCTCACATTGTGACATTTCTGTTAATTTATACTGAAAACTCTGTAATAAAATTCATCTGTGAAAAAGGTGCTTAAATATACTTGAAAGTCAAACTGCACAGACTGAGGAAAACTCACCATATTGATTTCAAAATGCAGAATAAATATCAAATTGCTCAAGAGGCCTTTTGAATTGAGCTAGAGCAAATGGCTGGGCTCTGACTCAGTCTCCAGTCGTTGCTTTTCCAACCACCCTGGGATATACACTTTTAACTCTCTTTTCATATCCGGAGACGGAATGTCTGTTAGCTGCCCAATTTGTTCTGAAAATGTTAGCTCTCAGGGGAAGGAGTAGCCTTTCAGACCTGTCTCTTTCACACATTAGTGTCTGGCTGCCACAGTATGTATATTCTTAGAGTTGACAGAAGATGCTCTGATGTCCCCTAATTAGGAGAGAAGGGATGACAGAGACTGAACTCTCTCTCAGCTCTCTCATACATGCATCACATATGGTCAGGAAAAGACTGTGGGTTCAGGTACTATTTACAGTAATGATTATTTTACATAGTCCTAAAATCTTTAACCTTTAGACACTATCAATCTTGGGGAAACTTGGGAAGTAATTAAAACTACCTCTGGAGGCTCAGGCCTGAAAAAAAATGTGTTTTTGAATGAAGCTACTTGACTCTCCAAGTCCCTGAGGTGCTTCACACCTTTGAATCTCTCCCTGTGCTTCTATGACACCAACATCTACACAACTCACAAGAAAAAAAAATTGTGCACCAAAAATGCTTGTCAGAGCCACAGCAATGCACTCTGCATTTTAGCGGAACATGAAAAGAAAAACTTGTTGATTCCTAAACAAGAATTCAGTCATATTGTGTGTACCTGATGACAGTTCTCAAATCTTTAATGATTTGATTAACAATAATTTATAGCACCATAATTAGTACATCACATTTTAAGTGTTCGTGTCTATCAAAACATATAATATTCTATAACTTTACATTATTTAACCAACTGAATATGCATAGCCTTTTTGATATACCAATTAAATTGTGGCCTGAGGATTTAAATACATATTTCCATGGAAAGGCATACAAATGGCTAAGAGGTATATAGGAAAATAATTACCCTTATGATTAATTAGGAACAGCTTGGTCTCTACTTTGAGAAGGTAACACACCACAACTGTTACAAATGTTAGTAATAAACTCATGAAAAGCATCTAGTGCTGGGAAGCACATGGCACAATATGAATGCTTTTAACAGTGTTGGTAGGACTGTCAAAGGTACAATACTTTGGTTAAGCAACATATAAGTTTCTCAGAAAATAAGAAGTTCATTTTCATATAAGTCAATGTCATTACCTCCTGTGATTTAACCAAAATAATTGTCTAAATCCAATACTAGCTGCAACAATATTCATAGTGCATACAGTGAACCATCAAATTAAATCGGTATTCACAATCTCAGAAAAAAGAAAGTGCAGTTCGGGGAAATGATTTAGCAATCAAGATAGAAAAATTCTGTTATATAGTCAAACAGAGTAAACTTGATAAAATAGATTCATGCCAATTATAAAAAGGCATCAATGAATCGATGTTGACTCATACACATTTAAAGTACTAGCTCTCTTGAGTTAAATTTTCAGACTGTTAATGAATTCTTTTTCACATTTCAAAATCAGTGAAGAGAAAATTCATTAAAAATAACAACAATAACAAAACCAACCTAACACTGTAAGTTTTTCCTGAATACTCAAACACATCTAAAACAGATACTGTTAGTTTTTTAATAATTAAGAGTATATTCTATATTTATTAGGCAGATGTACTAATATAAAATCTGTTCTTGTTAAAGTGTGTGTGTGTGTGTCTGTGTGTGTGTGTGTGTGTGTGTTTGTGTGTGAGTGAGTGTAAAAACAGAATTATTTAAACATTAACAAAATGCGGTATGGAAACATTTTCTTAAATGTGGTTCAATTATCACCATCTCTGGAAATTTTAAATCAATATGCTTTGCTAACATTGATATTTTTCTTCTTATTTTATTCTCTTTAATTCATCAGATGTTCCTTCTATCAAAGCATAAATGTATTCATACTTATTTGTGAATTTTTATAACATTAACTGCATCCATGAAATTATTAATTACAATGCTTAATAAACTAAAAGGATATATTTGTAAAACACCAGGTTTCACTGTTAAGTAGTTGCTCATTGTACATTGCAAAGATTCCCAATAGTCTTTTGTTTTCTATAAGGAAGATAGGAGTTTTCACTATTTTAATCTGAAGAGAAGAAACCCTGAATCATTAAACAGATTGTTTACATGAGGCCAAGGACTTCACTGTTGTGAAGACTAAGAGCTTTGTGGCAATTTTAAATTGGAAATGAGGGAGTACGACACAACTTTGCTTGAACTTTTGTTTTCTGAATTATGCATTATTTTTAACATGGGTCTGAGGGAAAACATCACCCCTGAGGGCAAAAGAAACCTTGTGCCTAGTTGTCTTGCAGATCCTGGAAAAGTTAATTAAACGGAAGGTATGCCACAATGTCTGTGCTGCTGATATTCTCCACATGTTATTTTGTTTTTAATTAACTTTCAGAACCCTAAAGCAAAACTATAAATTATTTTTTCATAAAAATGTTATTACTAAGAAATGTATATGGCCCTTGGTTCTTTTCATTGGGTAAGTGCAAACCAGTATTTCTAGTGAACTTTAAGTAGATTTACTGAGGTTGAAATGCTACATACTCATTCAGTTTTCACCCAATTCCTAATACACTTATTATTTGTTTAATTCTTTCAATTTTAATAAAACTCTTTAGTGTTTTCCTGTTTAAATATATTTTTCAAATAAAATCAATATATTTATTTTTAAATTGTGGAATATTATAATATTTTTCTTTGTCTTATATGTTTTTTTATATTCCTTCTAAAACTAATTCTTCCACATTTCATATAATTTGGTATTTTTATTTTGCAAAAACTAGAACACATTAGTTTTGAATTTGTACATTTTTTATAAATCTAATTGCATATTAATTTATCTTGGGGATAAAATATGGAGAGAAAAAATAACTTTTCCTATCTTTAAGCAAGGAGAAGCTTACAATTTTGTAATTAGATAAAATTTTGACTATTTCTTTTCATCTTTTCAAAGTTACTTTTCACTTTTTATTTTTACCCTTTAGGTCTAAAACCTATAAAGAGATAATGTTATTGGTAAGGTAAGAGTTAATCTCCACCCTGCTATATTGTGAGATGGTTGTGTTACAAAAAATATTTATTTGCTAAATTTATTTACCTATTTTGTTTGGTGTGGTGTATGTGCGTATGTGTTATATAAAATCTATTGTGGTGGTCAATAGACATCTAGGATTCTTTCTTTTCAACCTGTAGACCCTTACATGGGAAACTCAAGTTATCAGGATTAACTGCTATTGTGTTTAACTGTGGAACTTTCTTATCAGCCCTTCTAGATGACATTGGCACTTTTGTTGAATATTCACAAAGTCTTAGGAACATACAAATTATGTTAAATATTTTTTGCCTAATAAATACAACTTTATATAATTTTTTCTTACAACTTCTTTAAAAAGAGAGATACATTTAGCTTTGGTCTTAAGAAAATGGGTGCATCTAGAGACTAACTACCATCCTGAGTGAGATAACCCAGTCACAACAGAACAGACATAATATGCAGTCACTGATAATGGGATACTAACCCCAGAAAGCTCTGAACACCGCAGAAACAACTCACAGACTATATGAAGTTCAAGAAAAAAAAAAACAAAAAATGAAAAACCATTATGCTTAATCTTTAGACACCAAGAAAACTTTGTCTATTTACAGGTTACATCTTGTTTTACATGTACTTTATGCTCATTGTAACTAGTCAGATTTTAATGCATACTATCAAACTTTTTAAAAAAGAAAGTACTGACAAAAATTTGTTCGTATACTTTTATGCAAAAATGCTTAAAATCTATACATTTATTTTTGTTTTTTAAAATAAAGTTGTAAAAAAGAGAGATATATGTACAGATTTTTAAAAGCATTTTGTCATAACACTGTATGAATATATTTTGTCAGCACTTAATTCTTTTAGAGGTTTGATAGCATGCATTGGAATCTTTCTAGTTATCATAAGCATAAAGTATATGTAGAACAGAACATAGAAACAGTCAGAGGTTTCTTGGTGTGTATAGATTAAACATAATGATTTTTGAATAAGAAAAATATTGCCACAAGGCTATATTCTTAGCTCTTGGATTATTAGTGATTTAATGTTAAATATTTTATGTATATAATTATGTCAATGATATATCATAGAACTATGTATATTTGTCACCTAAAATGACCTACCAGTTGTTTTCAAGTTTGTTTTTTCTATTTCAGAAACATTTAGTCTATTATAAGTGCTTATGCACCCTTCAAAATATTTGGAATCAGTTATTAATACTATTTATAAAATGTATTTTGTACTACCTTAATATTTAAAATTATATAAATAACAAACCTTTTAATCTTTTATTTAATAATACAAGGGCATATATTGTGTATTTCATAAATATATTTACTAATGCAGTTGAAAATAAAGCCATTAGTACTTGGTATGAAGGTGCTAAATTATATAAATGGTTTTGGATAATTATAAAATGTAAGGAAAATTAAGATTTCAAGTTTTGTTCTTTATCTAGAAAGACTGAGCATAATTGTTACTACACTTAGAAACATACATAATTTTAACAAAAAATTCTACTTTTGAAAAATCAAGTAAAATATGTATGGCTATATGTACAAGAGTGGTCACTATACAATTAGAAGAAGAAAAAAGGTATAAAACTGAGTTTCACAAAATAGAACAACAAACAAAAGACCTGAATATGTCAAAAGGAAAATTTGAGGATTTGATGCTGAGACAAAGAGAGTAAGTGTTAAAAGGAATTAGAATCATTATATAAATATTTAAAATTATCTCAGCAGAAATTTAATTAATAAAGGAAACATAAATTTCCACAAATAAATCACACGAAACTGCGTTTTCTTCAGTGTAACCTGACAGGGGTTAATACTGAATATTTTGTGCAAATGATATTGTCACATAGTTTCATGTAAAAACCTTCTTCACCTATGAGATTAGAAATGTCTTCATCCACCTTTGAGGTTAGAGTTCAATCAGAGCAGTACTCTACATTAATGCTTTCTGTTCCAATCCAAACGTACCACAGCTCCCAGGGAATAAAACACCAACCAGAGTTCACATGAAAAGACCCATGGCCTGAGGTACATATAGATCAGAGGATAGCATTTTCTGACATCAATGAGAGGAGAGGCCTTTGGTCCAGTGAATGTTTGTTTTCCCAGTGTAGAGGAACTCAAAGGTGCTAAGGTGGGAGAGGGTGGTTGGGAGAGGAAGCACCTTAATGGATTAAATAGGAGGGGAGGTGGAATTGGGGGAAAGGGATAACACCTGAAATGTAAATGCAAAACATTTCCAATAAAAAATGAAAAAAACAAATCTGAGTGATTGTTTCACCATATTAACAATTATCACGACAATTTACAAGTAACACATCTGGTTCTGAATGTTTCCATAAAAATTTATTTATAGAAATTATGTCATTTCCAATATTTAATTTTCAAACTTTAATTGTTTGGTCACAGGAATATGTTAAAAGATCTACCCCGTATTATAAGACAGTTCACAAGACCTAGCACTTTCTTGATAATGAAAAGAATATTATTGTTAATCCATTGTATTCTTGATGTTATGCTAAGTCAACAATGAGTACAGCAGTCTGCTTCTAGCAAGCAACATTCAAGCATCGTGATGATGGATAGATCTTCTAGATGTTCACTAAAGAGCTGTGCTAGTAGTATTTATGTGTGTTTCCTGTGTGGTTTTCATACAGTTTAAAGATCTTTAACATATTCTGTTGTGCCTTCAACTTTCTGAAAATTAGAATGGTAGTAACATCAACTTGGTAAAGTAGATACTGGAAGGTATACAAATATTATTATGATATCCTATTTGGTAACGTTCAATGCTTACTAACTATATGGCACACTGAACAAGAAAATATTTTTTCTCAGTCTATAGAGTATCATTTTATTTGTGCATTCTATGCTCAAACATAATCCACTTATTTATACGTTATAGTAACTCTGATCAACTTTATGGCCAGGCATCTATAAAACTCATTGAATTAGGACATGACAGGCAATATAGAGTACACCTCTGTATGTATCTGAGGATTTTTGCACAGACCATTAGCTAAGGTAAATTTTTACTAATCCCCTTTGTAATCATTAAGGCAATCAGTTAGGGAATCAAAATTATCAATAACCATGACTTTGTGAAAAATACAGAAAGGCTACATAGAAACACTTACTATTCCAGAATTGTTTGGTATGGAAAGGACATCAAAATTCATATTAATTTTGCTTCCCATATTAAAAGAATCCATACATATAGATGACTTTTGTCAGAGTAAAGAAAGAAATATTCATTCAAGAAGTTGTTTTAAATGTGGCCATGATACAGATGTGGGGATGTGTTACATTATAATTTTTTCCTTCTGAACTCTATCATCTATTTCAAAAATCAATTAGCACCCATATAATTAAGACACTCTAACTTAAGAGAGTGAAAGTTATTTAGAAAATAAAAGTAAGTCAGCCAAGGATTGTAAAAAAAAATATGATTCAGAGAAAAGAACATAGTCAGCAGAGGTGAACATTTTAAAAGGGAAGGGGTTGTACTTTTATTGACCACTGTTCAAGAGTACAATAAAATCACAGATCATGAAGCTTCACTGAAATTCCAAATTCTCAGGTTTGTACCAAGCTATCATTCTCCAAAATTCACTGCACTGGAGTGGTAAGGCAGAGATGCACATTATAATGTGGCTTCAAGAAGAGCAAAGAAGAATTGTCAAATAAAAAAAAATAAAAAATATAGAACATTTTTGATTAAATATCATTTTCTGAAATATTTTCTGGCGTGGTAATATCCACACTCTGAAGCCTGTGAATCATTCTCATGGACCTTTCAATTGTATTTACATTTTGTCTACATGTGTTTGTGTTTGTGAGTTTCTGCAATATGGATGAGAGAGTAAAAGTGCCTATGAGCACAGATGCTAGATGTGGGCCCCAGATCCTTCGTAGGTGGCATCACAAGTATTTGCTGGATGCCCAGTTTGAAATATGGGTGTGTGGATCTAAATAACATTCTCATGACAAAACAACCAGATGTTCTTAAGTGCTGAGGAATTTTTCCTGTCTTACCATCTATATTACAAAATGACTTCTGGTATGTTTTAGATGTGCTCATGTACATTTCAATGATTGGTGTTTCCATAAACTAGAAATAAATCCAATAATGCCAATCACACCATTATTTGATCAAAAATATTATTGTGAAATGAACAAGTTTACAAGAATTTTAACAAAAAGCATTTTGTTCTTTTACAGGTTTCTAACAAAGTTTATTCCTTCATATCAGAGATGGATTTGTTTTATTTTAGGAAAGGAAAATTCTTTGCCTTTGACTTTCAAAAGGGTTCTTTCCCATTCCTATACTCTCTCCCTTCATGTCCCACACAAATGTTTGTCCTTCATTCACTTCCATTGTTTTCCACACTGAACAACCTCCATTCCTACACTTTCCATACACTTTTAAGAAATAAAAATCAGGATTAGAAGCCTGATTTTTTAAAGATGTTTTCATTTTACCCATGATATATAACTGCATTATAGCAGCTCCTTTAAAGGAATTTAAATTTATTTTGCTCTTTTACTTATAGATGAATAATATATAACTAAAATTTTTAAAGATGTATGGAATAAATTGATTAAATACCATGCATACTAAATTGTTTTCTGCTTTCTTGACCATGATTTCTTATTGCGTCATCATCATACATTTCAAATAACTCCTCTTCAAATGCATCATTCCTTAGAGTATAAAATTAGTTATTACATAATATCAGTAACTACATAAAGAATCCCTGTCACTGTTTTCTTCTTTCTCCACTATTGATCTTGATTCACTTTCTCTAAGCCCTAGAAAGCAAAAGATTTTAAGGCATTCTTTCTGTAAAATATGATATTTTATTTTTAAAGGGTTGCTATATGCTTTTTGTTATAATTTATACAAGTCAAATGCCTATTCTGTTAGAATTGTATGAAAGTACTTGCAATATGATTTGTCTTCTATGGTCAAATTTCAAATGCAAAATATTAAAAGAAGTCTTTTTTTTTTAACCAGAAGTAACTTTTCCCTTTGTTTTTATTTCCATACCTTTCCTGATTTGAGTTTATATGAACAGATGGGTGTTAATTTGAAGAGAAGATGTCTGCACATTATTAGAAGTGAGAAGCTCTTTGAAGATCAGGTTGTCACTGTGAAAGAGAAAGAAAGATAAAAGATTTGACAATGATTTAGACTCAAGTTTCCACTTGAAGACCGACAAATAAGATGACAAAAAAAAAAAAAAAAAAAAAAAAAAAAAAAAAAGGACAGAGACTGAAAGTTGAAATCTATGATGACCAAAGGAGAGAAGATTATGTAGTAAATGATTTGAGGTCTGCTATTAAGCAAATTTTGATTATATTGATGAGGCAGGAACAATATATTATGTGGGTGGGCAGAAGACTCCTTTGAAGAATATGATGTAGAATATAATCATGAATAAATAAGTAAATAAAGTACACAGACTACTTGAAAATTTATATTAGGGAAGGGCACATGGCTATATTTTATGAAAAAATAATATTATATTATATTAGGAGAGAGACTCACCCAGCTATACCATCAAACAATATTCAGTGACTATGACACTGATGTGCTTCTGGAGATGTATGGAGAATTATTCTTCCATAGTAGTCCATGAAGGGCTTTCTACACAGTCACTGACAATCCCAAAGTTGCTTGATGTTGGGAAAATACACTTACATAAGCTAATCTGTGTAACAGTAAATCTAATATCTCTCTCTCTCTCTCTCTCTCTCTCTCTCTCTCTCTCTCTCTCTTTCTCTCTCTCTCTCTCACCCCCCAACTCCCTCTTCCTCTCTCCCTCTCCCTCCCCCTCCCCCCTCTCTTTCTCTCCCAAACACACAAACCCACATACACACACACACATACACACAATACTAAAGACAATCTTCCAATCTTCACAAGAGGAGAGTGGCAAACAGAAGGGCAAATATTGTTCTATGGGCAGTAAACTTGACATACTGATACGTATTTTAAAAGATAGCATAAGTGATCCAAATTTTACATATTTTATAGAAGATTCCTTCTCCCACCCAATCTTTTGCACTCACAGAGACAAGTGAAGAATAGCAAAAGTGAATAGGTGTTAGAAATGCAGTTAAATGAACCATAAATGGATCCTTTTAAAGAAAACCAGCTCTAATGGTTACTTAACCTACACATGACTTCATTTATATGAGAGAAAAAAATAAAGATAATATTCATTATTCATAAAACTTTTTAATATGTCACTTCATTAATCTTCCATCACTTTCTCTGACCCAGAGACATAAAAACTATAGATAAATTACAAAGGCTTCAAGCCGAGCACTCAATATTAGATATAGAAGCTGATATACTCAATGGCTTGAAGTATTGCTATTTTAAGCTGTTATGGGAGTTGCAATCCTTCACCAGCTAGAACTAAACATTCTGGAATTGTGCCTTACTAAAGTTCCTAAAAATATAACTATATCACATCAGGAAAAACTGAAGCAGTGCATACTTATTATAATTACTATGGCACTGCAATATGGATTTTGAATGGCATTGTGTTAAGTGCTTTCGATTTAATGAAAAACTTAGAAATGGATTCTTAACAACCTTCTTTGGATAACACTGCTGCTCAATGGCCCTCACTCTATCCTTGAGAATCATATGATGTGTCTGGCAAAAGGAATATCATAGTTAAGAGAGGATTAGATTATGGAAATTAATTAAAACTCCTTTGCAACATTTTCCCTTGGAGGAATTGAATATGCTGAAGTGGTATGACAAAGTCCTATTCTCTCAATAAATATACTCATTATATAACCCAATTATGTTTAAACACATCTTCTAGTTTTGTGAATTGGATTAGAATTTTTCACCTTGTATGTTCATACTGACTTCTCTTAGCTCTCACTGCCGTTGTGATTTGTCATTATCTTTTAGCTTCCTGTAATCACTCACTAATTGTGCTGGTGAATTTCAGAGACTATCAGTTTGAATCTGGGATAGTGTTGAGATGGAATGAGATGGTACCTGTAAATATCTGATAGTCAGTGTGTGAACTAGTATCTAAGGAACAAGTGTATCTGTAAAATTGACTAAAACTGGACACATAGCAATGACTTACATATTGTGATATCAGACAGAGTGCATGGATACACATCATATTAACAATTGTTAAATTCACCCCCAAGACTCAAAGGGAGGGACCCTAGATGTAATGCTCTACAGTGGAGAGAGGGAACTTGCTCACCTCCAGCAGAAAGGAAGGGTATCAAGTGAGAGATAGTGTTGCCATTCAATAGTCAAAAAATTCTGGTCCATACTTGTTCCCGTCAGAAAGAACTGCAGAAACAAAAATGGAGAAAAGCCTGAGGAAAAGGAGGTACAGAGAGGCCCAAAGTGAGATCCAGCTCAAGGGGCAGTCCCAAGGTGTGACACTATGTCTGAGGATATGGATTTGTCTCCAAAAGGGACCTATCATGAGTACCCTCAAAAGACAGAACAAGCAGCTGAAAAAGTCAGATGCAGATATTTGCATCCAACCAACCAACAGAAGCTGCTGATCCCTGTGGTTAAATTTAGAAACAGCTGGAGGAAGCTGAGAAGGAGGGCAACCTTGTATGAGAACCGGCAGCCTCAATTAACCTGGACCTCTGAGATCTCTAAAACTGGATCACTAACATGGAAGCATATACCAGCTGATATGAGCCCTCAACAGAGAAGGACTCTCAGGACTATGTTCAGTCAGAAAAGATGCACTTAACCTTTAAGAGAGTGGAGACCCCAGGGAGTTGAGGGGTCTGGCAGATAGGTAGGATGGGTGGGGTGGAGACCTCATCATTGAGACTTGTGTGGGCAGGAAGGGGGAATGGAGAGGAGGTATGGCATGTGTAACAAAAGGATTAGGATGGTAGACAATGAGGAGAATAAAATCTTGAATGTAAAAATAACATAAAATAAAATTTTTTTAAAGAAGAAAACTGAATGGTTATGATTTCTTCGGTTTCCTTTTCTGTGCTTACATTCTCAAAACTACAATTAGTACTTTGAAAACATTATTACCTTATATTTACTATTGAAAAATATTAAAAGCAATTGCATACTAACCTGGAGCTGATAAACTTGCCATCCTAGCCTGGTAAGGTCAGAGACAATTGAGTCATTGGGATCTGCTTCTCAGCCAGCACTGCCTCTCATACAGAGTCACTAGTTATATGCAGCATCTCAGGAAAAGTACTCATGGTTGACATTTGTTTCATAACCCTAAAGTCACATGTAAATATTGTGAAGCTGAAACCATAAATTTAGATGAAATAATTCTGAAGATATAATATTTTATAGTACATTGGGTGGGAAGAGAGAGAAAGAGAGAGAGAGAGAGAGAGAGAGAGAGAGAGAGAGAGAGAGAGAGAGAGAGGTGAGGAATAGAGGAGTAGAGAAGTAGAGGCTGGCCAGGAGCACATGGATAGTAATATGGATAAGAAATAAATTACATTTTTTAAACAAAGATGTATCTATAAAAATTGTGTGTAAAAATTGAAATTCTGCCATCTGTCTGTAAGATGGCTGTTATAGTTTGATTTCCAGCAACTTTTGTTAGCCTCAAAAGACCTGTGCTGCATAAACCCAGTAAAAATTTCTAATATGTGTTGGAAATGAGATCTGAGGGCCCACCACTAACTACAAGCAAGTGGCCACTGAATGAGGAAGAGTAAGTTTCTTTATGTATGTGACCACTGGTAGGACAGATAGTAACCCAAAACCATGACCATGTAGACAGCAGTAATGGGACTATATGAGTTTTAAATAGATAGATAAAGAGATAATAATAACAAGGTAGATAGATAGATAGATAATAGATATATAGATATATAGATAGATGATAGGTAGATAGGTAGGTAGGTAGGTAGATAGATAGATAGATAGATAGATGATATATGATAGATAGGTAATAGATAGATAGATAGATAGATAGATAGATAGATAGATAGATAGATGATAGATAGATAGATAGATAGATAGATGATAGATAGATAGATAGATGATGGATATAAAGAAAAGAAAGAAAGGAATGCAGAAAGAAAGAAAAAAGAAAGAAAGGAGGGAAAGAAGGAAGGAAGGAAGGAGGAAAGAAAATAATATTGGTCTATGGTGGCAGTTAATGAGTGAAGTCAGGAAGAGTGGGCAGTGAGGTATGGACATGATCAAGTTATATAATATACCTATCTGAAAATGTCAAAGAAATAAAAATAATTTATTAGAATAAATTGGAATAAGGTGCTTTAAAATGTTTTTTCAAAATGTATGTGCCCAGATAAGTGAGTTGTCTCAGTCAAACACTTCTTTGTTGTATGTTAGGAAAGTAGATATCAACCCTACACTTTTCCTACACTAGTATGTCAATGAATTATTTTTTAATTTTACTTTCATAAAGATAGACTATAGTCATATTTTATATGATTAGGATAAGCAACATATTTGGAGAATAGAAATACTACATATATTCCTAATAATGTTAATCTGAGCAATGAGACATATAATCAGGTTATAATTCAAAATATTCTTGCATCAAAACAAAAAAAAAGTTATTTTGGCAATGTTTTTTAGTGGCCTTGAAGTCTTACAGTATAGGATAAGAGCAAAACTTCATATTTGAGTTCTTTCCCAGTATATAAAGCTCCTGGGTGATTTCTACCAACCTAAAAAGAAAAAAAAAATAAAATTAGCAAACAAACAAAGAAGAACCAAATGATTACTTTCCCAAATCATACATATCGTATTTATCATTTTATTTTGAAAAATTCTAAAATATTGCAATTTTTAAGTATTTTTTCTTTAAGCTTAGTGAGATATCATGTGATATCTATTTCTATATATCTATCTATTGATCTATCTATCTACCTAGCTATCATTTTCAGTTTCTGATATTTTATTTTACTTAATATATACTTTGATGCTTTATAATAAATAATCTTGATTGTCAGCTGTTTTGCAGATAGAAAACTTTAATTAACATTAACACCGGCAGTGTAATAAGAGAATTATTTAGCCACATACCCCCCAGTATTATTAGTTTTTTTTTTCTCTTGAGTGTTAAGTGACCCAACTTTTTGCTGTGGTTGTTGTGTTATTCATTTTTTTTTTTTTACTCTAGCATTAGGATGCACAAAAGTATTCCTCTGCAGTCTCACTCTCTTAGAATATAAGAGATATATCTTCATCATAGAAATAAGACTATGGTTTTGTCATGGTTAGCTGACCAGTAAGCTACCTGTATCTATTTTCCCCCTCTTCTCAGCACTTGGGCTGTACATGACCATGCTAGGCTTTATAGACAATGTTTTGGGGAATAAAAAGTTGGGCACTCATTCTTGGGTGGCAAATACTTTTACAGATGATACCCTACATTGTTTGTTTCTAAAATCCTAACTGGGTCAAGAAGGGATGTTTCCATAGAAACAAGTGTAGACCAGCTGGGATCTGGTAGGTTTCTCAGGTGCTAAGGGTGGTGCAGTTACAAAGGCACAAGCTGGAACCTTAGCACTTTTGCTAATTACAGCCCATAGGGGAGGTTAGAAGTCTCAGTAGGAGGTCTCTGCTGGGTACAGTCTCAGGTAGAAAGGGAGGAAGAAGCCCAGGTGGATGTTCTCCTTCCACTCTGTCAATATTTACATATTGACCTGTGTGAAGGCTCTGCCAATGTCTTAAGCCTGACAGCCTTTAGCAATTGCCTTGATCTGAAACATCATTGTCCTTGTCACTAATAGACACTTACTCAGAATGTTAATTGTTCCCACACTCATTCACTAAGTCAGTCCTTTAGGTTAATTATCATTCTATCCTTGATTATTTTTGCTTTTTCTGAAGCACTATTAGGTATTGTCAGTTGTATCATGTTCTTATCTTTCATGGAATGTTAGTTTCTTATTGGTGTAAATCTAGAGATTCTTCTATGTGGATGTTATTTTTTTTCAACATTATTAAAATTAACCATTAGACTTAAGAAACTTTGTCCCATGAAAGAATTCTCAGAATATTTTAGGCAAATAAACATAGCTCTGATTTTCTTCTCAAGTTTCATTCCTTTTACTTAATTTTCTTGTTTCAATGCAGCAAAACCCGAATCTAAATTGTAAAGGTCTGTGATTCTCTGAAGAATGATGTCTCTTGGACTCAAATAGAATGTAAATGCCTAGAGTGTTTAATACTGCAGAAGTCCAGCATGCTGGGGTGTCCCATTACCAAGATAGAGAGACAAACAAGTGAACTTGTATGCCAAATGTAAAACACATTAGGGGAAATCTGGGGTAGGTAACCTCAGTCTTAATTTGATGTGTCCATCTCTAAGAACATTCTAGAATCAATACCAGGGGTAGCAACTGTTGCTGGGACAACCTGGAAGTTATTATTGAGAGAGTCTAGAAACTGCTGCTGACCCATTGCCTCCGTCAGGCCAGGGGACAAAGCAGCCTCTGGTGGGAGGCAATTTCTGACTATCTGCCTGAAGCCTGATTTTTAGTTTTTATTTATCTATCTATCTATCTATCTATCTATCTATCTATCTATCTATCTATCTATTTATTTATTTATTTATTTATTTATTTATTTATTTTTGTTGTTCTTTTTTTTTTTTTTTTTTTTTTTTTCCTAGTAACTGACATATCTTGGCTTGCCTGGACTTAGACTCCACAACTGCCAATTTAAAGCCTGTCAACAGTCAGCCTAACCTTCTGAAAGTGATGGTATCAAATGTGTTCCACTGTCTCATTCATGATTTCAGGGGTCACCATCATTCCAAATCCCTAATCTGCCTTCAAAATGTTTGAAAACCAAGTGCTTCTCATGTGGTCTGATCTGTCACTCTTCTGTAAACAGGGCTGTTTCCTTTGTTCAAGAGGTGTAAAATCAAAGTATTATTTATTTTGGTTTTGTTTGTGAGCCAAAAGACTGGAGCTATATACCTTTTATATACTTCTTTGCATATCCCTTCTGTTTTTTTCTATGTCTTCCAGCTCTTGTGTCTCTTATTCTTGATTCTTAAACCTCTTTTTGCAAACTGCAGAATAATTTTCTTCTATAATATACTTTTTTTTTAAATTGAACAACTTTATTTTTAAAAAAAACAAAGAAAAATGTACAGATTTTAAGCATTTTTGCATAAAAGTATACAAATACAATTTTGTAAGTACTTTGTTTTTTTAAAGGTTTTATAGTGTGCATTAAGATCTTACTAGTTACAATGAGCATAGAGTACATGTAAATCAAGATGTAAACTGGAATTAGTCAAAGTTTTCTTGGTGTGTAAAGATTAAGCATAAAGGTTTTTCATTTTTCTTTTCTTTTCTTTCTCTTTAACTTCATACAGTCTGTGAGTTACTCCTCACGAAATGTGACTTAGCAAAAGGAAATCTTTTATGCAGCATCTCACCGTGGATGTCTTCATTATTTTCAAAAAGTATATTTATAGGCTGGATATCAGTGGCAATAGGCAGGCAGGCAGTTGTCTCTACAACCTGTGTCAGTTTTGAAAGCCATCATAGTCTTTCTATTTTGAAGACAGAGTTGGTCAATCTCAGATTCTGATGGTGCTGAAAACTGATTATAGTCCCATAGCCTATACTGGCTGTTTAACTTTGAGAGAACATATTTTATTATATAAATTTTAGATAGTACACAAGCTTCCCAGGACATAATATATAGATTGTGAGCCTTTCCTAAGCTAGAATAGCTAGCAAAATGTTCTCTTTAATTGACAAAAATGTTGGAGTGATGGTAAGTATTTTTACTTTATAAATTACAAAATGGTAATAGTTGTGCTCAGCTCATATTTTCTAGAGAAGTTTCCTTTTTTAATTAGACAAAAAAGATGAAGGGTATATCTTTATGCAGGTGAAGGTAGGCAAAAGGTAAAACAAGGCCTATGATTGGATGAGAAAAAAGGATACGCTGGAATAGAGTTGCAGATGGATTATTAGCCAGAGAAAAGAGGAGAGGGAAGATTGGAGACTAAGTTGTTCCATCTCCTCGTGGCTCTGCTTAGCCATGGGTAGTTCTGAATGTCTTATAAGGGAAGTATTATTATAGGATAGTTTGTCTTATCCATGTGGGCAGATTAGATCATATCTATTGACTCTGACTTTATTGTGTGTAGTTTTTGTGGATCATATATTTACTGAGATGATCTGAGATAAAATTATTGTTAAATTACAATTTCCTGGAGCTTTGAATTGGTCAGACTTGTGTGGGGAAAGTCTGCAGTAGGGAGCTGCAATAGAGCAGAGTCACAGAGGACCAGCCTCTGTTGGGGGCTCTAGAGTCCTGATTTTAGCTTATTGTTGGAAATGAGAGCAGGGTTCCAAGCTAGCAAAGAGGAAGCCTGGAGAGGGCAGCTAAATGGGGGTAAAGAGACTAGCCAAGAAGGTGGCTGCTGCTGGAATGAGCTGCATCTGAAATAAACATATCCCACTCATGCCATATGGCTCTAATGATGCAGGCTAATAGTGAAGGTTGGTACATCTTTTTAATATTTACTGAAACAGCAATATAAAGAAAATTAGCATTCATAGACTGTTTTAATGCATAATACTCAGGAGGTACATGCAAAGAGATTATAAATCTATGAAAATATATACATACATGTGTGTGTGTGTGTGTGTGTGTGTGTGTGTGTCAGGCCATCATGTTAATTTTAGTAAAAATTTAGTAAAAATCATGATAAATTTGGAAAAAATTAAATGAACTAAAAATGCATTGTGCTAGTAAATTTTTTTTTTTTTAGAATGAAATATCTAAAGGCAAACATTCAGACGCTTTACTCAGTCTTGGATTTCAGACCTAGAATTCCTAAGTATTGGTAATTTCACACTCTTAGGTAGAAGTAGAATAATTTTCAAAAAAGAAAATAAAATCGTCAAGAAAACAAAACAGCAACCAACAGAATGGGAAAAGGTTTTTACCAACACCACATCAGATAGAGGCCTAATATCCAAGGTGTACAAGGAACTCAAAAAGCTAAACACCAGAGAATCAAATAACCCTATTAAAAAATGGGGTACAGAGCTAAACAAAACGTTTTCAGTTGAGGAATACCGAATGGCCCAGAAACATCTGAGGAAGTGCTCGACATCCTTAGCCATCAGGGAAATGCAAATCAAAACAACCCTGAGATTCCACCTCACACCAGTCAGATTGGCCAAGATCCAAAACTCAGATGACAGCAGATGCTGGCGAGGCTGCGGAGAAATAGGAACACTTCTCCACTCTTGGTGGGGTTGCAAGCTAATACAACCACTCTGGAAATCTGTCTGGCGATACCTCAGAAAATTGGATATAGTACTACCTGAAGACCCAGCTATTCCACTTCTGGGCATATACCCCAGAGACACTTTAATACACAACAAAGATATATGCACCACAATGTTCATAGCGGCTCTATTTATAATAGCCAGAAGCTGGAAGGAACCCAGATGTCTTTCAGAAGACGAATGGATACAAAAATTGTGGTACATATACACAATGGAATACTACTCAGCCACCAGAAACAATGACTTAACCAAATTCTTAAGAAAATGGCTGCATCTAGAGAAGATCATCCTGAGTGAGATAACCCAGTCACAAAAGAACAGACATAATATGCAGTCACTGATAGTGGGATGCTAACCCCAGAGGCTTGCACTCCCCCAGAAACAACTCACAGACTGTATGAAGTCCAAGAAATAAAGAAAACAAAAAAATATACATATATTCACAAAACAAGAAGACTTTGACTATTTCCATGTTGCGTTTTGTTTTGCATGTACTTTACGCTTATTGCAACTAGTAGGTTTTCAATGCATACTGTCAAGCCCTTGAAAAAAATCAAGTACTGACTAAAAAATATATTCACATGGTTTTATGTAAAATTTATTTTAATGTCTGAAAAAACAGTACTGACAAAAATGTATATTTTTAAGCAAAAAATGTTTAAAATTTGTACATTTATCTTTGTTTTGCAAAATAAAGTCGTTTAAAAAATAAAAAAGAAAAGAAAAGAAAAAAACAAGCATATCCTATTATTTTTATGATGGTTATTAAATTTTGAAAAATCTCCAAACACATTAAGCCAAACATTTTGTAAGGTCTTAAAGGCATCAAATTTATTTGTCATTAAACTCATATATCTTAGAGTTGTACACAGTATCTGGACTATATTAAGGACTATAAAACATGCATTTCATTGGATAAAACCTGGGTAAGGAGGCTTTTATTATGCTTATTCGCTTTTATACACAATTTCAAGTTGTGTCAATGTCAGCTTGTTGATAATTTCATTTAAAATTTATGTTTAACTGTTGCATCTATTATTAAAGTTTCATATTATTATACTGTTCAAAAAGAAAGTATTGTTAAGTGATTTACTTACATTAAGATTAAGTGATATACTTGTAGAAACTTTATTAAGGTAGTGATTAGGACATAAAGGATTCTATTTTTTAAAATGGCAATTTTAAGTAGTAAATTTCTGTTAATAGTTTACCATCAGTTTGTTTAATGCATGGCTTTTTATTTTAGACAAGGCATGTCTGAATAGTCATTGTCACAAAACTTGCTCTGTAGAAAGGCTGGCCTATATCTCAGTGATTTTTCTGCCTATATATTCCAAGTGCTGGGATTAATTGTACGTAACATCACCATGCAGCATATGTTGTTATTATAAATAAAAATATTTCTTTCAATAAGAAATATTATGATGTTTTCATTCCTTATTTTTCTAACAGAATTGATCTGTTTCTTAGTGATTTGACAACACTATGGTAGCATAATTATTGTTACATGTAGTGAATGATCAAATCATATATAGTATGTTATATGTATACATATACATACATACATGTATATTCTTGATATCAGAAAATGTTAATCTCTGTCATCCAGAACTTGTTTCAAATTTGTCAAAGTTTGCACTAAAAAAAGGTGGGTCAACTTCAACTCTTTAATTCTTCATCTGTATGTATCTTTTATAAGAGAAACTGAAGTATAACATGATAAAAATTCAATAAAGACACATGCTCCACCATGTTCATATCAGCCTGATTTATAATAGCCAGAAGATGGGAAGAACCTAGATGTCCTTCAGTAGATAAATGGATACAGCAATCTTGGTATGTTTACACAATGGAGTACTACTTAGCTATCAGAAACAATGACTTTATAAAATCCTTAGTTAAATGGATGTACCTAGGAAATATCCTGAATGAGGTAACCCAGTCACAAAAGAACAGTCATAATATGCAGTCACTGATAATTGTGTACTATCCCCAGATAGCTATGAATACCCAAGAAACAACTCACAGACCATATGAAGCTCAAAAAAAAAAAAAAAAAAAAAGGACAAAAAGTGGAAGCCTCAGGATAAAAAAAGGAAAACATAAGTATATAGCACCGACTCAGAGTGGGGTACACCTGGACCTTAAATCACTAATAACTCAAGAGCTAAGAAAATAGCCTTGTGGCAAATTTTGGTATTTAAAAGTCATTATGTTTAATCTTTATACACCAAGAAAACTTTGACTAATTCCATGTTACATACTGTTTTACATATACTTTGATTATTGTAAATGGTAAGATTTCAATGTATACCAAAACCTTTAAAAATAATCAAGTACTGACAAAAATATATTTATATAGTGTTGTGCTGAAATGCTTTTAATAATCTGTGCATGTGTCTCTGACTTTTTAAAGCTAAAGTTGTATGAAAAAACAAGATGGTAAAAATTGTTTACAGTGAAAATAGTTCTAATGAAAAGAGCTAAAATATAAAAATAGCATCGTTGATAATCAGGTGGGTGAGCATGAAGCAGATTCACAGTTGGAATCGGAAATCAATATGTAAAATGAAGGAAGCCATGCAAAAGAGGACAAGCTGCACTTGATTTAGTTTACATGTACAAAAATCTGATCTCATAGACTAGAAACTTCTCATAACTGTTCAACAGAGGCCAGGACTATAGGGGGAGAGAATGTGAAAATGCTTATAAATGAGTATTAAATCACTGATATTAAAAGATACAATTCTGCTTCATTTTATTAATAGCAGAAGGATTAGATAAATTAACAGTAATGTTTATTTCCTGAAGCCAAGAGAAATGGTGTTAAATATTTGACTTTTAAACTGTAAATGTTGAAGTTTCTGTAAGACAAAGAAAACTGTTAATAGGACAAAACAGCAACCAACAGATTAGAAAAAGAACTTTCTTTACTGATCCTATATCAGACTGAGGTCTAGTATCTAATAAATACAAAGAACACAAGAAATTAGACTCTAGAGAATCAAGTAATTCTGTTAAAAAGTGGGGTACAGAAATACACAAAGAATTCTCAGCTGAGGAATTCTGAATGGCTGAGAAGCACCGAAACACATGTTCAACACTCTTAGTCACAAGGGAAATGCAAATCAAAACAACCCTTAGATTCCACCTCATACCAGTCAGAATGGCTAAGATCACAGGCTCAGGTGACAGCAGATGCTGGCAAGGATGGGGAGAAAGAGTAACACTTTTCTATTGTTCGTGGGATTGCAAGCTGGTACAACCACTCTAAAACAGTCTGGCAGTTCCTCAGAAAACTGGATACAGTACTACCTGAGGACCAAGCTATTCCACTCCTGGGCATATACCCAAAAGACAGTCCAATATATAACAAGGACACATGCTCCACTATGTCATAGCTGTCTTATTTATAATAGCCAGAAACTAGAAAGAACACAGATATCCTTCAACAGAGGAATGCATACAGAAAATGTGATACAATTACACAATGGAGTACTACTCAGCTATTGATAACAATGAGTTTGTGAAATTCTTAGGCAAATGGATGGAACTAGAAAATATCTTAAGTAAGGTAATACAGTTACAAAAGATCATACTTGGTATGTACTTTTATGTTCTTCTAATTTAAATATATATTTCTAATAACGTATCTTAAAGGCTTTATTTAAATTAATACCATTATATACAAAAATAAAGACTCTTGAAATATCAAAAATATTTTAGTTAGATCATTTTTTCTGGGGCTGATGATATAGTTCAAAAGTAGATAGTTTCACAAGCCTGTAGGAGGCTTTTATTTAATCTCTAGTAAACAAAAATGTCATTTTCTCAAAGACATTGTGGTTGTATATAGATCTAAAAGAGTGTTTTATAAAATTAAGTAATATAAAAATATGAAAATTAACATTAAAAATTAAGGAAGACAAGCACTGCAGAGACATCCCAAAGCATATCAATTAGGGTTATTTTGTTATGGAAGTACAACCATTGCGATCTGGATTCTCTTCTTGGTCCTCTCAGGCCCTTTTCTCCTGATGCTCCTCCTCTTCCTCCTCCCTCTCTAACAAACCTTTATTCACCCTCTTGCCCAAAGGAAAATGACACAACATTTTAAAATACCAAGTGATACAAGTTACACTCTTGCATAACAACTTGCTGCCAGTTTGAGGTATAAGATTTATAATTCGGATTTTTATTTAAAAAGGGGGAAAATCAACACCATATGTTGTGCTAAACCCGATGGAGCTGCTGCTGCAACAGCTTAATATCATGTGAATAGAAAGGAAATAATATTTTATACTACATAAATGATTGTAACTTCTTAATGTGACTTTTTTAAGATATTGAGATTAAAATAAAAGTATGGTAAAATGAAATAAATTAGAACTTTCCAAATTTATATTACACAAAAGATAATTCTTTCTGAATCAGGGGCTAAATGAGTATCTGTAAAGGAAATTAAAATAGCCAACTATTCTTGAAGCTAAACTAGAAAAAGAAAATTCAGAGAAGAATGTTCTCTATTAATGCATCTCCTCTAGAAATCTCAACTTTACTGCGATGTGATGTTTGCTTAAATATCAATCTACTTGGCACTTTTATTACAATTCTGCAAATGGAAAGAGAGCAAATGAACCATTTACTGCTTTTATTTTCTGGGTATAATCATGTTTCTGTTTTTCATTCAGTGATAGTCAATTTTTTTATGTTCTCTAGCATAAAACATTCTTGAGCATTAATGATCAGTTATGCTAAGAGGCTGAGATCATACAGAGTTCTCATTTATATTACAATGTACACTATGCCATGGCAAGCTATTTATCAACCTTAGTGGAGGAGGTAGACAATAATACATGACTATAAATCTTTGAATATCTTATATAGTGTTTATGGGACACAAAGAATCATATTAATCTATATTCTGTTATTGGATTTAAAATAAGGGCCCTATCAGAAGAAGAAAAATCTTTTTTGCAACTACCCTGAAACAAAACATTAAATTTGCTGTAAACAGTGAATCTTCAGAGTAAATGCATTCTTTAGTTAATTCAAAATATATCTTTCATGATGATGATGATGATGATGAATTGCCTGAAATCATTTCACATACACATAGTAGCTGTGTTATCATGAGAAATATTGACTAGCAGTCATATATAATATTATCATATATAATATTCTGCAGCCTTTGCTGCAGAAATAATACTGGGTTCTATTTTTCTTTTAGTGTAGAAATTTAAAGTGCTTTGTTAGCAAAGAAATTAAAAATGCGCTTGAGTATGTCTCGGGTCACACTGTGTGAAAAGAACCAGGACAAGAGTCATTGATGAGGATTTAAAACTGCATGTCAGTGTAATAATACATCACCTTTCTGCCAGTCTGCACTATTCAGTTTAGGTTGGCATCATAGCTTTGACCTTAATGCTCGCTTTCTTTAGTGCTCATATTACAGGTGTACACTTGGAACAAAGTAGGCAAAAACACTTATTTTTATTATATTTACATTTTCTTAGAAGGATTAGAAAATTCTAAAACTCATGTCAAAGACTACATTTGTCATGTTCGATTTGGACTTGAAGAACAGCTAGCCCATTGTAGTCTTTAACACAGGTGTGAACAGAAACATAGCTATCACTTATGGAGATACTAAACTCATGAAGGGTTTGGGGAACATCAAAAAGTACAGCCCTGGAGCAAATATGATCAGTGAGTGATTAAGACTTAGGATTGATTTAGGAGCTTAAACCATCTACCATAAATAATAGTCACTCCCAATTTAATTGTAAAATAAATGTTTTGTGGGTTTTATATTTTTAAAAATTTAATTCACACACAAGAATTCAGATTAAGACTGCTTAAAACAATATATTTTTATCCTGATTTAGGTGATGTTGTCTTACATTAGAAAGATTATAATATTAAAGCACTTGCTACTCTTTTCAAAAGACCTCAATTTGTATTGCAGCATCATGCCTGGTCTCTCAAAACTGCCTATACTCCAGATCTGATGGTTTGAGCTTCTTGGCCAGCAGCACTCATGTGCATGTGCAAGTACATAAACACACACATAATTTAAATATAATAATAATACATTTAATATTAAAAGACAGTAGTTCTAGTTTCATTAATGCTACCATTCATTTTCTTTTCATTAAGTTTCTGACACATCAAATTGTGATTGAAATTTTTTATAACATTTTTAATATATATATAAGAATTGATATATTTCACTGGAAATACACAAAGTTTGCAAGCACATTTCTGTAAGAATTTTATAATATATGTGTGTATTAGGGCTCATAAATTTTATTATTCCCAAATCTAGGTTTCTAAAATAATGAAAATCTTGTCATAGTACAAAGAGGACCCTGTGCCAGATTTAGGGTTATTTAGAATGACTTACACTCTTAAAGTGCATGCCTGTATTTTAAGACACTGCTTTTGCTGTGTACAGTACCAACCAGTCTAGTCTGACATCACATTTCCATCTTTGTGTCTCAGATCCTTTCCTGCTGATATCATGAATTAAACTTGTACCACACTTAGGTGAAACACTTACTTTTATCACATAAACTCAATGTGTTATAAACTACAGGCTATATTTTGTATATCACATTTTATATTATGTTTTGTTAAGGTTTATGTCCTATAATTTGGATTCATGTATGGACTGGTTTGCCAGCTGATAGGCTTGTGATTAATGGATGGATCATAACATTGCAACTTCACTAAGCGGTCAATTTATTAAAATATTTATCACCAAATTGAATTATGGCCTAATTAGATATAGTGTCTGCACATACACACAAACACACACACACACACACACACACACACATACACACACACGCACACACATGTACTCAAACAAAGCAAATTGCATTTGAAACCCTGATGGGTCTACCTTCTTGTTCTTCTGTATGTATCCCCTACTCGTCTCAGTGTCTTGAATACCACGGACTTTAGATGCCTTACACCACCACACACCGTGAGAGCCGTGGTATTGCACCTTACATACAGTAGTGGAGTCAGTTCATCAGGAATTGGGACCTTTGAAAATATCAGGCAACATAAATAAGTTTTGTCACAGCATTGTAAAAGCTGCCCAACATAAGATGACAGCTAATCCTACAAACTACGTTTCTTTGTCATCAACATTATAATCCAAACTCAACCCTATTTCTAAGGCTGTTTCTATTGCTAATAAACAACTTATCCCAGCTCAGTCATAATTATTAGCAATAGAGAAGACTGTAAATGAAACTACCCACCTCTCACAGCTGATTCATCAGAAAGAGATTTACTATTAACCACTCTATCTTGTGTCTCATCATATAATAGTTTAGATTCATGTACAGAATTATTTTCCAGCTGACAGGGTTTTGATTAGTGATTGGATTATGACATTATAATAATATAAATCCTATTTACTTTAACTCTAATTCCAGAGACACAAAATTATATAAGCACAAAGTACTATAAGCTCTCCGAATATAAAACATAAAAAAAGAATTAAACACCAAACGCATTAAATGAAACATTTGCCAAATGAAATCACTAAATATAAGAAATGTAATTATCTTATTTTTAAATACAGTGAAGTAAAAACATTTTTTATATTTAAACTCAGAAAACTTCTTAAGAACTATGCATTGTGACTTTTCCCACAGAAATACTAGCATATTACTTCACTCCAGTTGGTTTCTCAGACCTCATTATTACAACTGACTTATATACGTGAAAATCAAATTTGAATAAACACAATCATCTTAAAGTGATGTAACTATGACCATTAAGAGAGAAATGAGAAGCAACTCACACCCTGTGAAAACTGTTTCCTTGTAGACATTTCTCTTCAATTCCAGATCAGCAAACATGATATAATTACATTTCTTCACGAAGTTTGAAATGTTAGAATGTCTTATATTTATCCATTAAAGGCAAAAGCAAATGGTTTGTCAAGTTCGTCCAGTGGGGAGATGATTGTGAGGGGTAGGTATGGGTGTGGGAATGAGTGTGTCTGTGTATATTTCATTCTATCTACATATATGTATATTTGTGTGGTTGAGGCAGTATGTGCATGGTATGTGTGTGTATTTTGTATTTTGTGTCCTTAGATTGGGGCAAACATACACATAAGTGTGTGTCGGGGGTTGGGAGTGTGTGTGTGAGTCTGTGGGAATGAGAAAGCAAGAGAGTCCTGAAGTACAAATAAAGTAACAAAATTATTTAACTGAGACTAAGTTATTATTAGAAATGCATGTGACTCCTTAAAGTTTCAAATTGCAATACAAAATTCTTATATGCCCAAGTAAAGATTCATTAGATAAAAAAAAAAAACAATGAGTTACAGATGATGCATAGTCATCTAAACAATTTTCAACTAGATACTGTGTGTAAGTGCTTTTATAAGAAACTAAACTCTTCACATCTTTGGACAGTGTGCACCAAACATGATGCTAAAGTGCAGGAAAAGTTTTGAGGAAGAAAGGTTTGTGCTCTGAAACAAAGTAGCCTTTTCCTTTTGACTACAAAATGTATGTTTGTAGAAAATAATTTAAAGTGCATATAATTGATAGTAACTTTGAAGCCTAAGTATAAAAGTGGGTGTTAGAGTGTCTCTGGGGTATATGCCCAGAAGTGGAATAGCTGGGTCTTCAGGTAGTACTATGTCCAATTTTCTGAGGTATCGCCAGACTGATTTCCAGAGTGGTTGTATCAGTTTACAACCCCACCAACAGTGGAGAAGTGTTCCTCTTTCTCCACAACCTCGCCAGCATCTGCTGTCATCTGAGTTTTGGATCTTGGCCAATCTGACTGGTGTGACAATGTGTTCTTGGTGTGTAAGGATTAACTTTTTTTGTTTGTTTCTTTGTTTTTGTTTTCTTTTCTTTTTTTTCTTGAACTTCACACAGTCTGTGAGTTGTTTCTGGGGCAGTGCGAGCCTCTGGGGTTAGCATCCCACTATCAGTGACTGCATATTATATCTGTTCTTTTGTGACTGGGTTATCTCACTCAGGATGATATTCTCTAGATGCAGCCATTTTCTTAAGAATTTGGTTAAGTCATTGTTTCTGGTGGCTGAGTAGTATTCCATTGTATAAATGTACCACAATTTTTGTATCCATTCATCTACTGAAGGATATCTGGGTTCTTTCCAGCTTCTGACTATTATAAATAGAGCTGCTATGAACATTGTGGTGCATGTCTCTTTGTCATTGACAAATTCCTGGTTATACCCTGTATTACATGTACCTTTTGCTCATTGTAAAAAAAAAAAAAAAGAAAGAAAGAAAAAAAAAGGCAAGTACTGACACAGTTGTATTTGTATACATTTATGCAAACTGTTTAAATTTTTTATCTTTTTTTTCAAAATAAAGTCTAAAAAATGAAATAAAATAAAATAAAGTTGAAAAAAATAAATTAATTTAAAAAAAAATGGCTGTTAGCATCTGTATGTCTCTGAGTTCTTCCATGGAAGTCAGGGCTGAAATCAGAAAAAGAAGGTGAGCCTGTGAAAGAAGTATTGTTGAAAATAACAGAACAGTTATATTGAATTCTTATTTCACAAACAATTTCCAAAGAAAAAAGAAATAAAAAAGAATGCCACCCAATGCTATGGAAACCTGCTTACTAGGGAGAAACCCATGTCATAGGAAACTGCCCCTAGTTTCTGCAGTAAAGAAAATAAATGGAGAGAACATTTTTACTACGTGCCTGCCATCTGTTATTAATTGCAACGACTGAGTGAGTGACTATTTGTGTACCTTCAGTAAAGGGAACTGAATTTCAGGAATAAAAATATATAGGATTCATTGAGTTCACAGGAAGGTTGGCGATTAAATAGAAAAGATAGAAAGGCATTGGCTTTAAATTGCACTCTTACTTCTTTGGGATTGAAATATTTTTCATACAGTGAATCAATTCAACTAAATTTATAACGCGAGAAAATAAAACCAAGTAAATACAGTTTTAAGGAAGTAGAAACTTGGTGTTTCATAACAGAAGATTTTAAGGACCACTGACAGAATATGAACATCACCAAGTGTGTCATTTCAGGTTTTTAGTAAGAGAAAATTGCTATGAGTTTGGAAATCAAAACTGAATTTTGTTAAGTCGTTTTTCTTAAAAAATAGTTGACATGCTTTGAGTATTTATTATGAATTCTGGTTTCCTGTTTTAATGGGATTCGCGGATGTGTAAACCTGTGGGTCTCTGCACCTACCTGCGTTTCTTATGTGTTTTCTTTGACATCTTAACTTCTGTTTTGTGTTTGATTCTTTGTTTGTTTTGTCTTATTCCGGTTTTTTGTTCTGGCTTTTGTATTCTTTATAAACCTGCTTGTTTTCTAAGGAGATTCAGAAAGGATATGGATTTGGATGAAAAAGGATGTAGGGAGGATCTCAGAGAATTTGGGGAAGAGGAAACTGTAATGAAAACATATTGTAGAAAATAATTCTATTTTTAACTAAAAAAGAAACACAGGAAAAATGTAATGATCACAGACTACCAACCACTATAATGAGAGGTAGTTTGACCTGTGGAATAAACAAATTAAAAATTTGGTTCTCCATTTAAGTTACCTAAAAAATAAAGAGGACAATGTAATTGATGAAGTAGATATTTTTCAAAGAAGTAGAGAATTTTTCTAAATATTAGTAAAAAATGCATTTCAATTGTAGAAAAAGTTTGAAAACATTTTCCTAAGTGTGTCTTGAAATTTTCTCTGTTACTACTTTAAAAGGGCAAACAGGAAGATGGTAAAAATCTTTTGCATAATAGACAAATGTAAATCCATTCTCATTGTAGAGAGAAGCTCCCCGCTGCTTTGATTATATTCTTCTTCCCTGCTGTTCCATGAACTCATACAAACTGATAAAGAAAAAATGAGAACCCATGTGCAGTTATGCCTTGGAAGCAAAGAAACTGCAGTGTGATGTACCATTGCTTCCTTCACCCCTGAATTCTCAGCCCATGAATTTTCCTAGCTACAGATATTTGAACATAAAATCATCAGCTTGAAAGATAAACTATATAGGATGGCAATATGAGAATCCAGTTTTAACTGCTAACTTTAAAGAATCTGAGATAAAGAAAATTACATCTTATTGTGGTTGCTCATGATTGTTTGTTCAATGGGTTGTCACAGAATCCAATTTCCACATGAGCCATTTTCTTTGTAAAGAATTGATTCTCTTGTTTCATTTATGGTGAAGTGATAACTCCATAGTCCTCTTGACTTATTATGAAAAGTGTTTATTAAATCACCAGCCTTACAGGGGATAAAACTTGTCTGTTTACATAATACCACTTGCTCAGTTTTAATCAGCCTTAAGTGCATGACTTTGAAATGAATTAACAATGGGAGAAATATATTCCAAGTAATATTACTTTCATGACAGTGTTATTTCTCACATAAATAAAATGGAAAATAATTTTCCTTAATAACATGTGTGCTGCAAACATAAAGCAAATGCAAATGCAACATTCATAACCCAAAGAAACCATCTTCTAGAAATGGCTTTCAACTTTTTAAAAAATCAATGAAAACTTATCTCTCTAAATTCTATGACAGAGTACAGTATTATGTTTATTTTGAGGAAACATCTTTCAATTGAAGCCATCTCATGTAAATTTTACATATAGAAAATTTTTAGATGGGCCAGGAAATTGATTTCGTCACTAAAACCACTTTCTGTACAAATCTAGTGACATGAGCTTGTTTCTTCATACCCATATATGGTAGAAAAAGAGAACTCTGAACAGTATTCTGAAACCTGCACATGCCAATGTGCTATTGCTTCATAAGATTATATATACACATTAGGTTAAATAACAATGGAAAAAATTAATTTGAAATGTTGTAACTTTATCAATTTTCTTGTGATTAATAACCAGCTAGACAACAGATATATTGTATTTACAGGAAATTAAAATGGCGATCTCAGTAAAATAGTTAAAATTACTATGTCAAAAAAAATGTATCAGTGTTAAAGATAAACTAGTACTCCCACTATTGTTCAATGAATTGTAAATGTTCTAAATAATATTCTAACTTTGAAATAAAACATTCAGCACAAACTAAAAGAAGCAAAATGGAGTATTACTTTATATCTACTGACATGCTACCACAAATATATGAGAACTATTTGTGTATCATTTTGATCATTTTGATCTAGAAAGGCAAGGTTTACAAACCATGGAAACATCTCATGTCAACTTTTCAGCAAAAGGTCATGAATTCTCATGATGACCTACCTTTCAAGGCATAAGGGATATATATTCTAACGACCTAAGAACTTCTACAATGCACAACTTTCAAGTTAATCATGGTATTTCTGATAAACGAATTTCAAACTTGAGGATGAACTTTTAAGTAAAGTCAAAAAAGAGTTGTCTTAGAGATTGAGTATTGGGCATCAGCAGCTCTAAAGATGCTGTCGCTGATCATATCTTTCTTTAACTTCCAATGTCTTTCTTTTCTCTAATTCACATTAACTCATTATAAAATATTCATAAGGTGGAGAAAGAAAATTCTCTTTAAATGGAAATCTATATACTTTTTCTCATTTCAGTGATAAAATTTTATTTTTCTGATGTGGACAAAAGCAATAAAATCTAACCACCAAAAAGGCCAAAATCAAGTTCATTCTGAAGACAAGTTCTAGGAGTTGTTTCCTTACATATTTTAATGTAAATCTTATTTTCTAGGAACAAGTGAATTAGAGACACAGGCACTTTAATAATTGCTACAACTCTTCCAAGTTGCAGAATAGTTTTCATGGCAGACAGATGAGATGATTTTGCAAAGACCTATTTGGTCCCACCAACAAAATGTCAGCTTTTCAGCATAATAAATCAGAAAGAGTCCTGATTAACAATGAGGTGCATGGTATATTCTGCATCTTAACAAATACAGAGGATGGTAACATGTAATATAGTAGTGTGCTCAGTCACATGAAACAATGTCTTAAATTAGAAAGAATATTTTAGAATATATCATAAGATCCCCAAGATATTAACAAAGATACCAGAGCTCCAAACTTTATGGAAATCTCATCTTAAGCCCCAAAAGACATATTTTTATATGTAATTTAGCAGCTGGTAAATCATGATCAGAAGACCCCAACTAAATGAATCTTATATCCAAATATTAAAATAATATCACTCTGAAATAATAGAACCACATGTTATTGTAGTCTAGACTCTGAGAGCAAATTACATAAGACATATAGCTATACAGAAGAAATATTATTTTGGGTTGTATCTACTAAACCATGATAAGAATATATTTTCTTGTTGAAGTTATATAAGGAATACTCTGTTGCTATATGGCTGCTTATTAATTGCCATGGGGTGGTAATGATTTGACCCAGTACTAAAATCACATCTGGATCAGCAGTTGCAATAGGAGACACTGTACAATTATCCCTTCAATAATCTAATATTATAATTAGCATTCACATCTGTTCTCTGAACAAGTGAAACAGGTAAACTGAATGAGCTGTGATGAGAACATTAATCCCTACAATACTTACAGGGATTTGGTATTGTTTGGTTTAATAATTTTCATGTAAAATGAGTCCTGAATATTTCTGTTCAGCTTTTATCATCTGACAAGCTCTCTTTCATGTATCTGTGATTCAGTAATCATGTGATGAGTCAGGTAAATTTGTAATTATGTGTGATTTGATGGTATTTTATGAAACGCAGAAAATAGCGGTAACAGCTTCCATTTGTTATGACATGTTCATAGTAGTGTTATTATGCCCTGTAAGAATAAGTACAGATTCAGTGTTAGTGACTAGTGTCCTCAATATTCCAAACCAATTGCCATATTGTATAAAAAATGAGGAATGACTGTAAGAGTGATTTTAGAAAACTATCCAATGAAGTTTTCTTGTTAGAACCAGACTCATTACTATAAAGCATACACACACGCGCGCGTGCACACACACACACACACACACACACACACACACACACACAAGTTGCATAAGAGTGGTATGATTTTGTTTTTATTTTAGATATAATTTATTCAACAGATCTATATATTTTTACTTATAAAAATAAAATATAGATTTATGGAGTTACAATCAACAGAATTACCATCAAATTTGAGTACAAGATGACATTATCTACCTTTAAATAACAATACTTTTTGCTGCACTGAATGATCTGTTAACTGATTCATCTCTCTTACCCTCTATATTTTTCACTACTGTAACATTGTCTGGGATCAATTGATATGAGCCATTGTCTTATATATTGATACCTCATTACTGCAATTCAGTTCTGGAGGTCAATTTTCACATAGTAGTTTCTACTTAATTTGTTGCCAATGGTAAGACATGACCAAAATTTCACTAAGAACTATGAGAGTCTATTCCTAGGCAAGGTATTTATACAGAGTGAAGGCAGCACATTTTAGACTAAACTATGGGTATCTCAACAGATAAGGAATGAGGTCTCTCATAAATAACAATTCTAATATCTTTAACTGAGGTTGTGTTCTCTCTAATATGAAATGTAGCTTTGTCATTTTACTTTATGTTGGCCACTCCATTGTATATGTTTAAGTTAACAGGAAATAAAATATGAGATATTTTCTCATCATTTGATTTAGAAAAATGAATGCAGAATGTTATTTTAGGGGGTTTTTCCTGGAGAATACATATCAAATGTGTGTTCTTCAACATTGATCTGAAATTGTTATAATTTAGTCTTATCACATGTGTATTTTGTCATTTTTAAACATACAAAAATACATATTTTTTACATAGTTCATCTTATGCCTTTCCTTCTTTTAATTATCCATCTGGTCTTGTCAGTGATGATTGGGCTAGAAGGTAGTTGTAGATAGAGAGTCAGTAGAGTTGCAGGATCCATGATATGAGAATTACTTGTCCTTCTCAACACAACTTCTTTTTTTGCAAAATTTGAACTAAGACTGTATTTATCTTGTCACGTAAGTGTTTCTGTGAAAAGGAAGTTTGACCATTACAACTCTTATAAAATAAAATACTTACATGTGGCAAGCCTAGGGGTTTAGAGGTTTTGTTCATTATCATCTTAGAAGGAAGTAATGACACAGTTACCTCAAAAAGGACAGCCTTCCTGGTAGCACCATGCTCTAGGGGCTTTAGACATCATTTTCATTCATACCATCACAGTAATCATTCCCATTTTATAAACTTAGTACTTACCAATAAATGATTACTTGCACCACTGGACAACTTTTAATGTTATAGATTCAGTCTTAGTGAAGTATCATTCCATTCAATATTTAAAAAGTGAATATAATATTACCCAGTACTTTCTCTGTAGACAAGGGTTTCTTTAATAGTATTAGTAGAATCTTCATTCAATGGAGAAAAAAATCAATGTATTGAGATATTTATTGTATTACTGAACAATTTTCTTTTCCTTTTTAATGTCCTTTTGGAAACAATACAAAAGAGACTGGCAAGTATAAAATTAATGTGTCTGTTGCATAATACTGCCCTCCAACTTTACTGAAAAATGTTTCATTTGGCCCTTCTAACCTGCAATTATCTACAGAAAAATTCTAAGAAAACTAGCTTCAGCCTAGTTTACTTGGCAAAATAAAATGTTAATGCCCAGTAGTCTAAGGAAGTTTTGTACATTTTATGAAAGAAAAATATAGAAGATTAGTAATGAAAATTATTTCAACTTTTGGTTGCTATTGTTCACTTATTCATATTACATATTTATATAATTCTACCTACATTTGTACTATAGAATTAGAGTTGTGGTTTTTAAGGCTTATTGCTACTGAGGAAATATTTGTTATATTTTATTGCTAGCTGAAACTTGGAATATTTTTTAGAGATTTATTGAAATTGCTACAATGTAGGCAATAGTCAAGAACTCTTTCAGGAAGTGTTGATATATTCCTAAATATTAATAATCCATGGTTGAAATAATAAGGTCAAAACAATAATATATCTCAATGTAATTTTAAGTATCTACTTTTTGTGATAAGAAATTTTAAAACTAACTTTTAAGCCCTATCGATTTGATATCACATTTGTCTTTTTGGTAGTATTCATTGGTGTATTTTTATTCATCTCAATTTTAAGACCTGAAATATTTACTATTTTGATTATTTTAACATTGGAATTCATTGCACATCTTTTCTCAGGAATAATTAAAGCAGAATTTCCTGACATTCAAGAACAGAATAAGCTTATTCTCATTTCTCATGTTCAGCTCAGAGACCAAGAAGTTTATTAAAATAATCACCTGACATTGATCCTCATTCTTTTAATTGGTGCTTATTTTTCAATCATAGATTTTTTTATATTTCCTCATTCTTTAAATTTTTTAGATGTTAATAGGCACTGAATATAGTTTTTCATCTATTTTCCTCATAGGAACTGTGGCTCAGCACAAATGGTGTCTCTTTTCCTTTCAAGTAAACTAGATTTTGATATGCCCATTGTTTATTTATTCTCTCTAAATATGATTATTATACCTCAAAATGGAATGGGACATAAATATTAATATAACCTGGTTTAAATATTACTAAATAATTCTTATCATACTACTCTTTCTTATATGAAAGAGATTATGGTCTGCCATAGAGTCCAGCCAACCCATGAAGACCCCAACACCAATCACAGTTCAACAGCCCTTCATGGTAAAAGTTTCTGAAAGATAAGGAATTCAAGACCCATACCTACATAGGGTAAAAGAAATATACAGCAAACCAGAAGCCAACATCAAACTAAATGATGAGAAACTTGAAGCAATCCCACTAAAATCATGAACATTATGGCCACTGTATTTTATGTATTTCAGCAAAGAATGACCACCCTGAGTACATTAAAAAGCGTCTTCAGGTCAGTAAGTAAAGGAAGGTTACACATATGTTACTTTATTTATTTGGTCTTAAGTTAAAAGTAATCTTATGTGTGGATGGAGAAAGAACTCTTCTCAGTATACATCCTTCTTAATACTATCCTACAGCCCATTTAGAAAGAACAGCCAAGGACAAGGTTGTCTCCATGGCAACTCTACTAAAGGAGAAGTGGATCCTCACTAAACTTTGAGTGGTCTTCCTAGGACCAGGCTTATTACCTCCTTATTCAATTCCTCTTTAATCAAAGTTGGCAGTTTCCAGAGTGAAACAGTTTCCAAACTGTAGTAACACCCTGACATGCTGGTGCTGCAGCATCTTCCTCCATTGTTGCCGGACAATGCTGTCCTCTGCTGCATATACGACTGGAACCATGGGTCTCTCCATGTGTGCTCAATGGTTGGTATTTTAGTTTCTGGAAGGTCTGGCGGGTTTGGTTGGTTGGTAATGTTCTTACCATGGGGTTGCAAAATCGTTCAGCTCCTTCAGCACTTTCTCTAGCTCGTTCATTGGGTTCCCCATGTGCAGTCCAATGGTTAGCTGCAAGCATCCTCCATTCTCTCTGTATGACTCTGGAAAAGCCTCTGGGGAGGCATACATTTCTGACTCCTGCTAGTAAGCACTTCTTGGCATCAGCAATAGTGCTTGGGTTTAATGGCTGCATATGGGGTAGATCCCCTGGTGAGGCAGTCTCTGAATGATCTTTTCTTCAATGCCTACTCATATATTTGTCCTTATATTTTCTCCTTTGAGTTCTTTATTCTCCCTTCTAAGAAGGACTAAGGCATCCACCTTCTGGTCTTTCTCCTTTTTCAGCTTCATAAGTTCTGTGAATTGCTTCTTGGTTATTTAGAGCTTTTTGGGCCAATACCTTCTTACCAGTGAGTGCATAACACGAGTGTTCTTTAGTGACTCTGTTATCTCACTCAGGATTATAGCTTCTAGTTCCATCCATTTGCCTAGGAATTTCATGAAGTCATTGTTTGCAATATCTGTGTAGTACTCCATTGTGTAAATGTACCACAATTTTGTATCTATTCCTCGGTTGAAGGACATCTGGATTCTTTCCAGCTTCTGCCTATTATAAGTAAGGCTGCTATGAACAGGGTGAAACATGTGTCCTTGTTATATGATGAAGTGTCTTTTGGGTATATACCCAGGACTGGTATAGCTATATCTTTAGATAGTACTGTGTCCAATTTTCTGAGGAACCACCAGACTGATTTCCAGAGTGTTTGTACCAGCTTGAAATTCTACCAACAATGAAGGAGTGTTCCTATTTCTCCACATCCTAGCTACCATCTGGCATCATCAGAGCTTTTGATCTTAACCATTCTGACTGGTATAGGGTGGAATCACAGGGATTTTTGATTTGCATTTCACTGATGACTAGGGATGTGTTTTTGTGCTTCTCAGCCTTCAAGTTGAAAAGTTTTTGTTTACCTCTGTACCCCATTTTTTAATAGGATTGTTTGATTCCCTGGAGTCTAACTTCTTGATTATATATATATATATATATATATTAGATTTTAACACTCTATTATATGTAGGATTAATATCTATCTTTTCTCAATCTGTTGTTGGCCCTTTTGTCCTATTGAGAATATCCTTGGCCTTACAGAAGTTTTGCAATTATATAATGTCGCATTTGTTTATTCTTGATCTTAGAGTATATGCCATTGATGTTTTATTCAGGAAATTTTCTTCTTTGCCTATGTGTTTGAGTCTCTTCCTCACTTGCTCTTTTGCTAGTATATTGTGTTTTTTTTATTGAGGTCCTTGATCAACTTGAACTTGAGCTTTGTACAAGGTGAAAAATGGATCAATTTGCATTCTTTTACATGCTGACTTCCAGTTTATTCAGCATCATTTGTTGAAAATGCTGTCTTTTTCTTCACTGAGTGGTTTTAGCTCATTTTTTAAAGAGCAGGAGACCATAGATGTGTACGTTCATTTCTGGATCTTTAGTTCTAACCAATAATCTACCTACTCTGTCTCAGTTTTTATCATGATTGCTCTGTAATACAGCTTGAGTTTGCAATCATAATTCTCCTATCAGTTATTTAATTGTTGAGAATAGTTGAAAATTTATTCTGAATTTCTGTTATTATCTTTTAAATGGCATGAAATATTAATTTCTAACTTATGAATACACATGATAATCATTTATGAAAATTCTCAAATAATGAAACTTCATGATTTCAATTAATTTTTGTATCTTAGGCTATACATCATTAATCAATATAGGCTTAGTCTATTGGTTTATCATTCAAAACTCATTACTGAGAAAACTTTCTTTATATTTCCATTCCTAGCTTTTTTTTCTTCCTTTTTCACTCCCTCATTATATTAGCCTATACAATTCTGAAATTATGATTACCAGTGACCATTGCTAACTACTTGAAGGAAGTTTCCACAGAGCTATCTCAGTGTTCACCCTTTTTCTGCCATTTGAAATGGTGCTTCAATTATTATGCCTGTTTTCCAATTAACGCCTTGCAATGTGGCATCACATTCTAGGAACATACCTTTCTCAGATAATTCATCAAAGAAAAGAAGAACCATGTTTTCCACTGTGGTTTTTAAATTATTTATCCAGGAGCTCTACTGTTCTATCAGGAGAGGATATCAGAGCATGAACCTAGATCTAGGATGTCTTTAAAATAAAGTAGCTAAAAATTAAATTTACTTAGAAGAAAGATTAAGCTTATGCTAACTCCAAATACAGGATAATTATACAGAAATATTATAAGTGATGAAAAATAAAATTGAAAATCACTTGGAGGATATTTATGAAATGAGTACAAGAGATTAAAATTTACCAAGGCATTAGTTATCATAATGGTTCATAAGCCATTCATATGCTTCAAATATGAGTTTCATTCTTCCAGAAAATATTGTTATTCATATCTTTATTTTTCAATTAAAATATATTTATTTTCATTGTTTTATATACTATGTTATGATTAGTAATTAATTTCTCTACTCAAGTAAATGTTTTCACTCAAACTCTGAGCCCATTTTAAAACTCTCTTTAAAATAAATAGAATAAAACAAAAGAAAGCAAATAAAAGAACACAAAAATACTAATTAGAAACCAAATATACAAGCAAAGGACCATAGTATTTCATTTGTTGTTTATTGGTTTTGTTTATTTGTTTTTATTTCTGTAATTTTTAGTTAAATGAAATGTCCTGAGGTATGATTAACACACCAGCATCTTATCTGCTGTTCAATTGATGAGAAGAGAAACCATAACCAGACAACTATTAAGAGAAAAATCATTGGATGTGAGGTTCATTATCATCATGGTAGGAAGTATATAGAAAAATGCTAGAATTGTATTTAAAAACCGCATCATGACCCATAATCAGAGAGAGAATGGGACTTTTGTTTTGCTATGAGTTTTTGAGACTTCAGTGAAATCCTCCATGAGACACATCCCCCAGGGCCACTCTTTCTTATTCTTCTAACAGTTTCAAATAATGCCAAACCATGGTAATGGAGCATTTAAATTTTACATAAGCTTATGGTGAAATTATTTTTAGAAACCACCTTCATCCCTGGATCCTATAAGTGTATAACCAAATTAAAATGAGGACATGAGGGTCACCTGGTATGATTTAACAGAAGGTTTATTGTAAACATCAGGGCAATAATAGCCAGAGATAGCTGAAAGAGACAAAAGTTTACATGGTCAGCAAATTGAGCTGGGTCATGAAGAAAGATAGAAGGAGAATAAGACAGGCTTGGGGAATAATCAAGAGAAATAAAGGAGAGGAACCAACCAGCCAAGAGCAAATAAAGATATATATCCAAAATGGCTGAGGTTATATAGAGATCACAGGATGGAGAAATAAAAGCTCATTCCCTGGGCTCAAGAAGTTTGGAGTAGATGATTGGAGTGAAAAGGGGAGGAAGAAAACCCAGGGAGGAGGGAGACTCTGTTAGGTCTCAAAGAAACCTGGCAATGTCAAATTGCTCTTCAGATCTCTACTCTTTTCCTGCTTTTTAAACTAAAACATTCTTCTATTCTTGTTTCTCATCTTCCTTGGCAAAACACCCATGACTCTAGCATCTCAACATTATTAACTCTCCAACACAATACAGGCTTCACCTTCACAGTATCAAGGAATGACCTCTCTGGGTCTCCATGCAGGCATCTCACTGACACATGCTTAGGCTCAGCAACATGGCTTTCCTTAGAGATGGAGGGAGATTTCATAACCTCTTCCTTTATTCTTGATGCTACACCTAAAACCATCTGGTCAAAAGCTGCCAAATTCTGCTGCTTGCTGAGTATCAAATTTGGCTACCATCTTCAATTACATTTGGATAAGCTTTCTGTTCTTGGTGATTTTCTTTAATGTGGAAGATTTTCTTTCCTTTACAGAATTTGGAATCTTAGCTAGTTTTTTTTTTTTTTTTTTTTTTTTTTTTTTTTTTTTTTTTGTGTTTGGAGGTAACGACTTTATTTGCTATACTTAATATCAAGGATTTTTTTATATACTTTACAAACTTCTTAAGCTGAATCATAATAATCTGTCTTGCTCTCAGCTATATTGTCAAACAGTATAATGGTATAGCCCATTAAACATTCTTAAAACATCCAACAATTTTCCTTGTCCTTTGTCCACATTCTGGCAACAAACTGCATGGTTATTACTGTCACAAAAAAAATTCCCACCTTCTGGTACATAACTTGTTTTTCCATGGTCACTGTTCAATTTCTACAGGAGATACTATGACCAAGACAACTATTATATGAGAAAGCATTTAAGTCATGCTTACTTACATTTTCTGATGTTTACCTGATTGCCTGGGAGCATCAACACAGATGTCATTGTGTATGATTCAACCACTGTCACACTGAAACATTGTGTCATTGGAAAAAGGGGATTATTAGTGTCCATCAGCCTCTTGTATACATTTTATAGCTGTTTTTCTTTTTAACTTCTTACAAAGTTACTGTTTATCATTGAATATAATCTTGTGGGTTTTTTGTATTGACTTTCTGACCATAGCCAATAAGTTCCAGTGGGGAGCGAGAACCTGAAGAGACCAGCTCCAGTAGGGAGACAGTATCCCAAGTTGAGGGACTAAATTACCAACCCACCATCAAAATTTCTGTCCCAGAATTGTCCTGTCTGAAAGAAATGCAGGGACAAGAATGTAGCAGAGAAAAAAGGAAAGCCTGTTCAGTGACCAGTCAAACTTGGGATCAATCTAATTGTGGGACACCAAAGCCTGACACCATTACTGAGGCCATGTTGAACTTACAGCCTAGCATAGCTGTCCTCTGAGAGGCTCTACCAGAAGCAAAGGCAGATGCAAATACTTATAAGCTACCATTAGACTGAGGTCACAGACCCCTATGGAAGAGTCAGGCTAAGTACTGAAGGAGCTGAAAGGGATGGCAACCCCACTGAAGACCAACAGTCTCAAACTTGGACCCCTGGGAGCTCTTGGAGACTGAACCACCAATCACAAAGCATGTAGTGGCTAGTACGAGGTCCTTAGCACACATGTAGCCCTGTCTGAATTCAATTGGAGAGGATATCCTTGATTTTGTAGAGACCCCAGAGAAGTGTGAAGCTCCAGGGAAAGGGGATCACTCTCTCAGAGGCAAAGGGGATACCATGGAAATAAGATATGTGGCAAGGTGTACCAGTATGACCAATATCTGGAATGTATATGAATAAAATAATTAATAAAAAGAACAATGGAAAAGACAAGAAAAGTGGAGAAAATGGTATATTTTTGGAATCTATATTTCATTTCCTTGTTTAGATTTTTTATCTCTTCCAGATCTATTGGGACATGCATTAATTATTAAAAGATGACTCCATGCTTGGGAAATAACACTTATAAATAGGAAAAATTTGGCACCTATTACATTTTGTTTTGTTCTGATATTGTTGTTTGGTGTAGCATTTCATTCAACATCCAAGGCTGGCCTGGAATCTCCTTTTTAAACCAAGCCTGTTTTGAATTTATACTAATCCTGTTCCAGATCACTCTTAAATGTTTGGGTTATAGGTATGAACCACCACATCTGAGTATATAATAATAAAATTATCATAACTGTTATTAGATTATATAATTTTATTTTATACTGGTATAATTTTAAATTTTCAAATAAGTTTTTTTTATTTTAATGAATTTGTATTAAATGTATAATTATGTACTTGACCCTATTACATCAAGAGATATAAAATCCATGGTCATTGGTATGATTTTCAATATAATACTGTATTTTTTTTCACATACACTTTCATTTTACTTATGACACAATGTTTTTTCATTAGCATATATGGTAGTTATTAAAATCTGTAGAACTGATAAATGTAGTTAAGTGTTAAAGGGGTTCAAAAATATGTCTTTTAGGTTTTTTTGAAATTGGATATAATAATAAAAATGCATAAAATAGAGAACAATTCTTTGTTGATGATATGATCTACAAATAACAGGTTATTACCAATGAGATTCAAGAAGTTTCTTTTTGTGAAAGTGTTCTGATAACAAAAGAGATTTCTGGTGCCTTAAATGAAGAAGTGTGAAAGAAAATTTTCATTGACTACTCAGAACATACCCACTTTTGAACATGTCCACTAGTAAGCGTTGAAATTCCACCTGAAAGTTGTTCACTTCTTTGGACATTTGCTATACTATTCCTTTAAATGAAGTAAAACCATGAACTAAATTTCATTTCAGAAGACACGATTAGTAGTAAGTGACCTCAAATATTGAAAAATTAATAGGCTATTTCTGATGATACGTTTGAGGTAATGTTCAAGCTATACATTTTCTCTCAACAAGAGTCTACAAAGTTTTACATCAACTGGGTATCTTTTCTGTACAAGCGCATTATAAAAGCATTCTAATATTTTATTCACTCTTTGTAGTTATCATAATTAAGCCTATACTTTTATAAATATCATGTGACAGTATTTGCTTGGGTATTCTTAATGTTAATGTTTTCTCTCATAATACTGTTATCAAGTAGATTACAAACAATAAGATACACCTGTTTATTCATATTTAATAATTACAGAAAATAATGCTGCTGTTTTCTTCTGATAATGATTAAGGTGCAATATTTCCTCCTTGGATCATGTTTCTTAAGAAAATTAATTTGACATTTAACTGCAACTACTTACTGTGAATTTTCTAAATATGTAAATCCTACCTCAATTAGTAATAACAAAAAGAAGGGTGAATGTGGTATTGTGATCAAAAGGAATAAATAGTCATGTAGCACAATGATATTTACACACTGTATCTTGAAATAGTCTTTTCACACAACAATGTAAGGAATAACTCAGAAAAGAACTTCTATGTCTTTACCCAGTCTAGCATATGGATAAATTACATTTTTCTCTCACCTTCTTTCCCTCTCTTCTTCCTTCCCTCCCTCCCTCCTTCCCTCCCTCTTCCCTACTCTTTCTCTGCTCTTTTGGATAATTTTTAAAATTTTCATTTTAAATGTTATCCCCTTTCCTGGTTTCCCCTCTGGAAACCCACTATGCACCCCCCTCCTCCTGCCTCTATGTGGGTGTTCCCTCACTTACCCACCTACTCCTCCTTGGTATTTCCCTACACTGGGGCATCTAGCCTTCACAGAACCAAGATCCTCCCTTCCCATTGTTGTCCAACAAGGTCATCTTCTGCTGCATATGTGCTGGAGCCCAGGGTCGCCTCATGTGTACTCTTTGGTTGGTGGTTTAGTTTCTTGAAGCTCTGGAGTGTCTGGTTGGTTGATATTGTTTTTCCCCTGTGGGGTTGCAAACCCCTTCAGCTCTTTCAGTCCTTTCTCTACCTACTCTATATTTCACCCTTCTCAAAGTTGTCAATGCCCATCAGTTCTGTAGACACAAGAAAAACACATGTTTACTTGCATCCTTTAAGCCAACAGTGTACAAACACAGACACACACACACACACACACACACACACACACACATACACACACAGGTGTATACATATGGTTCCTTTGTAACTTACACATTAGGAACTTATTCGTTCATAATGTTCTATAGCACTTTACCTTAAGAACTACAATTTAGTCAAACTCTATTTATTGAGAATGGAGGATTTTATACGTTTGATGATTTCAAATAATCCCATTATTTTCAATGCTCTTCTGTGAACGCAAATTTGCTTCAATATGAAAATGGCTGATTTAATGCTTTTAGAAGCATAGTAAAAATTAATTGCATATTGTTCTTATATTTGCCACAATTATACGTTTACTACTATTTGATTGTCTATAATAGTAACTGAATTAACTTTTTCTAATTTAGCACATATATTTCCCTGAAAAAATGTAAAAGTTGTTGATTTTTCATAATGTTAAGATTCAAACAATAACAGGTCTTTCCATCAGGGGAAATATAATTTTTTTTGTCAAATATCATGGACTAGATTACAGACTAGAACATGGACTAGAAACACATATGAAGGCTCCATGAATATATTTTAACATGCTATTATTTATAAATTATTTAGTAATAAACAAGAAAGATAAATAAAAAATCAAAATTGCCAAACGCATGGATACAAACAAGGGGTCCTACTTAACACAAAATGAAGAAATCTATTTTATAGGCCGCAGGTACTATCTCTTCAAATTCTTAACTTTGGGACTGGTAGAGACTGGTCTTAATACTGCAATATATGCTATGTTGACAACACAGCTTGCCAAGCAATAAAAATATATATTCCAAGGTAGTCTAACCCAAGTACTTCAACATTCCAGCTATTGACAAGCACTGAACTTTTAATAGGTCAATCAGATTGTAAAATGTTTAAAACATGTGTTGTAATTTTTAGAAACTTCTGAGCTAGGTAATAGTGACAATGATTTTTTATATATTAGCTTCAATTAATATTCATTATAATTTTATAAGGCATAATTTGAATTATTATATTATTAATATTTTTTAATGATTATAGGAACTCTTTATGTATTCTAGATTGAGTCCGTATAGCAATGTATAAATCAACATATTCATTTTTTACTATTTTTCTGGTGTTGCACCAAAACTGTTTAATGTTTATATGTCTCAAAATGTTGACTATGAAGACTATTTCTTTTATTTTATATAAGACATAAAACATAGCAGTGAGTTGGAAGCTAATGTAAATTTGCATAGTAAAGTGTGAGGAAGTAACCTTTATTGTTTTTTAGATAGTAATTTAAGCAGGAATAGTATCAATTCTCAAAAGACACAAGAGCTTTGAGAAGTTACAAAATGAGTAACTCTATTAAAAATTTCAAATGTTGGGCCAAGAACAACAACCACAATCACAACCAAACCAACCAAAGAAACAGAAAATAGTCGATATGACCACCATTCTCAGCAGGTGGCTTCTAGACAGGGTGAGGAATGTACTAACCAAAATCCAAAAAGATGAACTAGGCAGGTCGGCAGAGAAACCACTGCATGTTTATCCTCAGGGGAAGGCCACCATGCTCTCTAGCATTAGGTTTACTTATAGGTTATATTAAGACAGCATCTCCTCTCCTAAATGGGTCAGCACTAACTAGAAGTCTTATCATATCACTATATATCACAAAGTGTGTAACGGCCAAATATCACCTTGCGTGCAAATTCTTATAGTGTAAATCGTAGTTGTGGTGGGTTTGGAATATAAAGAGCAGCAGTACCATAAAGTTAATCAATTACAACTTCATGGTAAGAGACAGAAGGGGAGTTCAAGATCCAGATCCTGACAAATCAAGAAGTTTAAGCACAGATGTCCCAGGTTAGGCAGTGAAGCAGGTGGCATTGTACTAAGTGTCCAGAAGTACATCCTCTCAACTGACAATAATACTGAATTCTCCAAGTATTGAGCCTGATGTTCAAAAGTCCACAGGCAATCAATCCCATCTGTCTGACTGTATGTAACTGATATAGAACCCTACAAAACAAGCCCCACAGCATGAAAGTCAATATTTGCAAGACTTAAATGTTCATTTTATAATGTCATGGTGAGACTTCCAATTTCCATTTTTATGCCTTTTTATAAAACATTCACCCTCAGGAGGATCATTAAGATAATCTATTTCTTTTAATTTTTATTGAATATATTCTGTATTTGTATTTCAGATGTTATCCCCTTTCCTCTAATCAAATCCCCTCTCCCACTCCTATTGCCACCATGAAGGTGCTCCCTCTCTCAACCACTCCCTTCTTCCTTAATGCCTTGGCATTCCTCTATACTGGGACAGTGAGACTTTATTGGACCAAATTCTCTCTTCCTCTCAATGATTCTTCACTCTCCTCCCAATTGATAACAGAGAATGCTCTCCTCTGCTGCATATGCACATGGAGCTATGAGTCTTACCATGACAACTCATTGGCTGATGTTTTTGTCTCTGGGAGTTTGGTGAGTTGATAATTATGTTCTACCCAGTTTTGATTTGCATTTCTTTGATGACTAGGGATGTTGAACATTTCTTAGGTGCTTCTCAGCCACTCAAATTTCCTCAGTTCATAATTACTTTTTTAGCTCAGTACCCCATTTTTAATAGGACTGTTTGATTACCTAGAGTCTAACTTCTTGAGTTCTTTGTATATATTTGATAATAGCTCTCTATCAGATGTAGGTTTGGTGAAGATCCTTTCCCAGTCCATTGGTTAAATTTTCAGATTCTTTTGAGCATGATCAGTTCTGTGCATTATACAGAGTGCAAATCAGTGTATCCTATGGAAGTTCTTGATTTGGAACTTGAGAAACTCCGGAATTAAAGTTTTTTTTTTTTTGCTTTTTTTCTTTGGGGAGGGGGTTGTTTCCTTATACTTATTCTAGACCCTTCATTCTTCTTGGTCCAGCTTATTCTCTTTCTGAATATATTCCTCTTTTTGCAATGTCAAAGTTGCCACCCTGAAAAATTTCTTACAAAAGTTAGCAAATATATTGAAACTGTTCAATGTCTTTTAAGTTAAGGGATATATATAATATCAGGGAAGAACTATTTAACAATTATTTCTTTAAGTTATATCTTCTTTTCTATGAACCTCAAATTTACTTAAAGTTCTTAAATTTATGTTTGTTCCATTTTTACATTTCAGAAAAAGACTAATAAACAGTATATATATTTTGTACATGTGTAGCTATATTGTAATTAATTTTAAGAATGTTATTGCCATAATACTGTTACATATCTTCATTACAGTAAACATCAACATTCTTTGCATACTTTTATCCAATTGTGTTACACTTTTTCCTCCCCCTCCTGATAGTCTTCCAACTTTTACTTTAAATTTTTCAACACTATTCACAAGTATCCTTTTGTGAAAATAAAATCATATTAATTGCAAAAACTAAAGATTCATTAATAAAATACCACAAGTCTACAGTTAATAAGAACTTATGTATTATAGTGATTCCCTTGACTTAGAAAACACAGTTTAAATAAATGTGTTATTCCCTTAAATTTTTGTTGTGATAGCATTCACATGAGGTATTTTGTGATGATGAAAATTGACATTACAAATAGGCCTTATTTGTACATTGGGATAAAATTATTTAATGCAATTTAATTACTGCTATAAATTATAAAACTAATGAGTTTTGACCATAAGTCAGCAATATAATCACCACTCATAATAATATATTGTTTCAATATCACCAATGTATTTGTAACCTGTTTTTTTCAGAAACTAACCTCAGATGAAATTTAGTTTTTTCTAAAATAACTTGTTATTTATTATGGCATATGAATTAGAACACCCAGTATATTTCTGATATGTTTACTGTACTTGACAATGCTTCAGGAAAAAACAAAACAAAAAAAATCCATATTGTGGATGGGGAGATCATCTACTTCCACAAGATAATTTTTTTTGTGTTCAACAACTGATGGGAAACTTGGTTGATTTCTAATTTTGGCTATTATGAATAAAACTGCTATGAACATTTGTAAGCCAGTTCTTATGAGAACATGAATTCATGTTTCTTGTGATAATACCTAGAAGGAGAATTGTTAGTCCATATGGTAACTATTTGTTTCTCTTTGGAAGAAAATGTCAAACTGTTTTTCAACATGACTATGACATTTTGCATGTAGTATATAATAATACGCCTGACTGGTCTAAATTCCCTTTAGCAATTGATACTGACATGCTTTTAAATGTCTATTTTCGAGAATCTAGAAGTTTTAAAGTGATATGATATTATATTTACTCACATTTTTGAGAAATTGATAACTTTGAGTTACTCTCCATTCAGCTATTTTATTTTGTTAAAACCATTCTATTTAAATTAGTTCTTTGCAGACTTATAAAGAGTGTTAATAAATATTAAATACTTTTAAAATGAAGGCTATTTCTGAGAACTTTTTATTTCACCTTTTTTATATAACAGGATTTTATCTCCACATTTATATGTTTCTAAATGGTGTTTGCTTCTATCATTTTGCTCTAGTACATATTACCATTTCAGATTAAAAATTATAATATAAAAATATCTAATGATGCACATTTTAGCATTCCATTCATAACTCCCATCACCTTGTATTACAAACACTATGCTGGGCTCCCACTGGTCTGTTGATTTTTGTATACTGTGCAGTTGTGATGTCCTGTGCTGATTTCCACTTGCTGTAAATAGAGGTTACTTTAATGGCATAGTTGTACTTATGCATAAGTATCAGGTTAAGCTTTACGTATATTAGTTAATTATTATAACCTAGCAAGGCAGCAATAGAAAATTATTTTCCAAGGTCCATGAGCTCAGGAAGCCAGTGATTTTCCTGTGAGTGCCTTATTTTATTTTCTTCCTATTGAATGGGCTCAAGTCCAATTAAATAGGTGTTGGTTCCCAGTGAAAATGAATACCAGTTTTTAAACTTCATGAATACTTGCCATGCTGATAATCGATATTACTCATGGATCACATATATGAGTAAAATTAGTTAATTGCTTATCTACCATAATATCTTCCATAGTATTCTTTGTAACATGAAATCAAACAGCAAGAAAACGCTTTCATAAAAAATTTAGTTTAAATCATTCCAGTCCTCGTGTGACTTGTGTTCTGTGTCATAAATGTGAGTTATCCTCAGAAAAGAAAGATCCACCATAATTTCATCTCTCTCTCTCTCTCTCTCTCTCTGTCTCTCCTTGTCTCTGTCTCCCTGTCTCTCTGTCTCCCTCCCTCTCTCTCTCTCTCTCTCTCTCTCTCTCTCTCTCTCTGTGTGTGTGTGTGTGTGTGTGAGTGTGTGTGTATGTGTGTGTTTGTTTGTGGTGTATGTTAAAGTAAGTTAAGAGTAATAGTAAGTAAGCTTGGACTTACAATATTCTCTTTAGAAATCCTAAATTAAGAACAACAACAACAACAAAACAGTGCAGACAGAAGAAAACAAGTTTCAGGATCGTGATTTGTCATCTAAGTGACTCCATAAAAATGGAGATTATCTACACAGCCCTTGTCTGCCTGTTATGTAGTGTTCTGTAATTTTCATTGATAATTTCATACATCTATAAAATGTTTGGCCGGATAGATAGCCCATTCCCACTCCTCCAGTTATCTCCATGTTCACCTAACACCTTTCTCTCCAACTTTATTTGACCTTTCAAAACAACATCAAAAAAAAAAAAACTTCCCCAAAATAGCAACAATAACAACAACAAAACCCACACATTGTGTATCCTGTTTGTGCACAGCTGAAGCATGAGAAGCAACCTTTTGTAGGATGAAAGTGCAAAGAGAAACAAAGAAATCTAAACAAAAGCAGTCAAAAGAAACTACTTTCAGGTGAACCTCTAGATGATACACCAACAAACTGCTGACAGGGAGTTCTGCTTAGGCAGAGACAATGCAACTGAGACTTGATGGAATGGCTGAGAAGGTCATGAGAGAAGGCTAACCCAGAGACAGTGTTCTTGAAAACAAACAAACAACCAGGAGCAGAACCATATAAAACAGCCAAGTTCATGTTTTGTGTTATTAATAAAAATGTTGTTACAACATAGGACAAAATCATATGTTTTTCTTTGTAAAGTATATGGGTTACCCTTCTTTAAAACTAAGACATATTCTAGAAGTAAAATACCAGAATTGATTATAGAAAATTTAATATTGAAGAAATTAGAAAATAACCAGCCATTAAAGTTTAATTCAGAGATTTGAAGTACTTATAAGCCTCAATTTCTTTCAATCACTTTGGGCATATTTTCCTCATAAAGCTATTTCTTCTTACTATAAATCAGCATCTCAGAATTTCATGTTTCTTATCTATTATTTTATAATCTACAAACGTTTCAAATTCCAATCAAGAAACCTTCACTATTTCAATAAAACTAATGGATAATATGTAAACATCTATCTTTCTAAACTCAACAAAGTATATAGTCTCTAAAGCAGGCAACTGTTATGTGGCTGTCTCTTGAACATTTTATTCTAGAATTTGGAAAAGTCAAAGTTTGAAAAGCAATGTTTACACTTGGTAAAAGGTTTTGGTCATGGTTAGTTTTATAAATTAAATTTTGTTTCTCTAAGTTTTATGTTCATTATTCTTGAATTAGGAGATATGATATTATGCAAAAAGTCAGGATTAAAAATTTTTAAAGGGTAAAATATATTAAATACTGGGTATAGAAATATTCACTCAAAGAAAAGGCCACACCCATAAAAGAACACACTATGCAATGCCTATTTTTAAAGGTGTAGCTAGGGGAACTTTAAAAATATTTAATATTTATTTATTTTTCTTACAACTTTATTTTTTAAAAGAGGGATACATATACAGATTTTTAAGGGCATTTTGGCATAATACTATATAAACATTTTTGTCAGTACTTAATTGTTTTAGAGGTTTGATGTGCATGTTTTGCTTGTCTGTATGAGTTGTTGAAAATCGCCAGGGAGATCTGAATAAGGTGCAATATGTAATGGAATAGGAATTACAGTTGGGTATTAGTGACCATTAGTCTGCAAGTCATCAATCTTCCACTCTCCTCAAAAAGCAGCCAATGTTCTTAACTACTCGAACAATGTCCTTCCAGTTTAGTTATGTGATGTTTGCTTTATAATACTAAATAATACAGAATCTCCCTTCAAAATGAATTCTTTGTAAGACTTCAAGTAAAAATGCATGATGATATATCTCTATCACATCATGAATGTTTCATGTCATATCTGCAACTATGATAGTTCATATTTCATTCCTATATTTACAACAGATTAACTTTTGAAATAGTTAAAATTACAAAATCAGCCAAAGCTAATTAATAATTTATACTATTTTTGGAATTCCCATTTACTATCAAAGTTTAAAATCTTTGTAGCATTCATTTACACAACAATTACTACTTATTTCTGTTATGTTGTCAGTAATTATAGGTACTATAGTATGTGATGTTATTTTAAGTTATAATTACTGTTTCTTAAAATGTCTCAGAGATTGATACCTAATTCATGTTTGATCACTTTGATATTTTATTGTACTTTCTACTGGTGCACTATTATCTCAAGATGCATTTTGCTGAGATACATTTGAAAAGAAATACAGTACGGGTTTATAATAATATTTTTTGTGATAGAAAATTTCTACACAGTTCATGATTGCCTCAACTCACTATATGAACAAGGCTGTTTACAGTATCCAATGTCCTCAAATGTGCCAACTCTTTACCCATCCTATACAATGATAGGATTGTAGGCAATGTCAAAACACTCAGATTATCAAATATTGTTAAGTATATTATTTATAAGTCATCAAGATTGTTCCTATCTTCTGTCCTTTACTGAAGTCATTTTCATATTGTAAATTCTGTTTTTATTCTTCATAGCACATGCATCTTAAACTGTAGTCCTTTTAAATTCATAATTTAAACTTGGTATATAGTTGGATATTAGTGAACATCAGCTTCCTGTCTTCTAAAAAAGCAGTCAAAGTTTTTAACAACTATAACTTCTTCCTAACATTTAAGTTATGTGATGTTTGCTGTCTGGTTTTTCTTAATGTTATGGACTCTCCTTTCAAAATGAAATATTTGTCGGAATGCAAGTGAAATGTTCATAAGTTTGTTTCTGATCTTTAATAATATTAAGTTTTATAATTTAGTCAAATGTCTTTTATATTCAAGTTCATATTTTTATATACAAACGTACAAAGGGCACTTGTATTCTATCCTAAAAGCAAAAACTTATGCCTAGTCTGTGCATTTGTTTAGAGGTACAATGTTTGTATAAATCTCTCTATATGGCATAACTCATGTCAACTATATTTGTACATGCAAAATTTAGAAATTAGATCCATATATAAAATATTAATGCAAGTTTTAAAAATTGAGTGATGCTATAATATCAGCTGTATAATTGTGTTTATGTTTACATTAAGCTAATAATTTTAATTATGATAGAAATTAAGTTTTATATGTTTAAAGTTAGATAAAAATTATTAGAGAAAAGTAAGCTAAATGTATTTTATGATTATAGTATTCTCATGTTGATTTAAATTTGCTTCTTTTTTCTTCCTCTAACTCAAATACTTTACATGTCATCTCTTAATGCAGAAACTGTTGTTTCTATATTCATAAAATGGCTCTAGTTATATTCAATTTTTATCTTAATATTGGTTTCCAATTGAGAAATGTCTATGGATATTAATTGAGAAATGTCTATGGATATTAAGATGTAAAGGGGATTTTTCTCTGGGAGGTATAGGTTGATAGATATCAAATATTCATTAAATGAAGTAATTTCTACTAATAGAAAACAATAAAAGAGATCATGTAAGTTTAATGTATCAAAATAAAGAAAAAAATAATAAAATACTTGTCTTGTGATAATTTTGACCTAAATTTCCTCAACAAGCATCTTGGGATATACATAATATTTCTCAGTCCAAACAGTATTCATATATTTAAAAAGACATACTTGAAATTTCAATAATAATATTAAAAGATTTTTGATATCACCATGTTAGTTAGACCCAAGATACCTAATATCAACAAGTAAAAGTTTTTCATTAGTATTTTTCCAGTTTTTCATCAATTCATGTATTACCAGAGTATTCATCATAAAATGCACCTCAGACTTGGAAAAGAAAAATGTGGCACATATATACTATGCAACTGTGAAGAAAGACTGAACAGTGAACTTATAAGTGGATATTTCTGTGTATGTCAGGTTATGCAGACTCAGCTGGTGTTTTGCTGATACAGTTTCACCTGGTATTTTGCTAAGGCAAGACCCAGAGGAAGACAAGTGATGTCTGGAGAGAGTATCTATAGAACCTAAAGGGCAGTGATGGTGCTTTCATAGGTAGGTTTGAAACTCTTTTTTGATCTTGTGTCCTTTGTCTTCTCTGGTCTTCATTTTTTAGAGAAAACTATGTCAGAGAACTTATCCTGGTATCCTGCATAGCCCTGCTTGTTTCTGTTGACTTGTGCTGAGTCTGCAGGGACCTGCTGTAACTGCAGGATTTTACCATTATGGCTGATTCATGTTTGGTACCCTGATAGTGCTGAACAGTACTGGTGGTGTTTTAACAAATAGAGATTTGGATCACCCCAGAGAACTAATTCAAGATTCCAAGTACTATTCACCATCTTTTTTTCTTTACTTTTAGTAGGTGAATCTAGAAGGGGATCAAACTTTTTGAGAGCTCTTATTAAAAGGAGGTTTAGAAAAATTCAAGTCTATAGAACCTTTCACATATATGGGTAGAATTTAAAGAGGAAATATTGAGTGAGGTAAACAAAACCCAGAAAAACAAGACTTCCATGTAATTTCTTCCATCTGAGACTTTCTAGCTCTCTATGTTCAGATGCCAACACATATCTTAGAATAACTGCGGATACCAGGAAGCTAAAAAGTGACAAGAAGGGCAATGGACCAATGAACAGAAAAATATCAAGATATAGGTAAACTTGTGAAGAAGTGGGAAAACTGGGTATGACTTCAATTAGGGAAGAAGGCAGAAAATAAAGCAAGAAGAAGGTTAAAAAAAAAAGGGAATGATAATAAGGATGTCTTTGATACTTATAAGCCATGATACTAATACTACTATCTACTACAAAACAATGAAGAATCTATGTTTGTTTATATATACAAATATAATTAGAATTAAATTATTTCTTTTGGGATGATATTTTTAACCTCAAAAACAAACAAACAAACAAAAACAATAAAAAACAAGAAACCAAACAAGCAGTCTTTCTTCTTCCTCCCAAGTGGTACTGAGGCATATTCACTAGATGATTATTTTAGATAGCCATAATCAACCAAAATCCAGAATCATTGATATCCATCCAAACCAATAAATTTATAAAACTATTGACTTAACCAAGGCCCAGGGATCATTTGCAGAAGAGGGATGTAAAATGTGTAAGAGCCAGAGAATCAAAGTTTGCTATGAGATTGTTCTTCAAGGGATATAAGAAGCAATACTTAAAAAAAAATGTCCCACTGCCATGAATATTTATACATTATCTGAAAAAGGGCAGCAGATATAGACATGTTAATGTAAACAGCAGAAGATCCAAGAATTTACAACTTACATAAAACCACAGACAGCTAAGGGAATTATTGTTGTTATAACACTTATTATTATTTTATTTTATTTATAGTAAGTCCTGGCCCTTCCTAACTTATCCTCACAGAGACACCCTTCCATCCTCCCTTCTCCACTGAGAAGGCACACCACACCCCCATGTGTATCCTCTAAGCCTTAATGCCTTAAGTCATTGCCAGAGTTGGTGCATCCTTGGCTCAACAATGTAGGCCTTAAGAGAAGGGATGCCACAGTCAGGGCACAGAATTATTGAGAGTAAGAGCCTCCATTTCAAATTCTTAGAGTGGGAGAAATAGTCTTACCCACTGAAGACCACATTAAGTGAATACCCAATAGCAAGTACATATTTTTGAAAAAAAAAATAAAAGTAACATTAGATAGAACAATGGGTAATATTTAGGGCTATTTATGTACATGATATTTGTATTTGTGTGTGTTTGCGTGTGTAAAAAATAAAGGAAAAATGATCACAAATTTGAAAGAAGGAAGAATGATATATTGAAGGGTATGTGTCAGGGGTCAGTGTGGGCAATGGCTAGGTCCCATAGAGGAGGTAAAACAAGTGAGGGAGAAATGAGTCCAGTGGTATAGCAGAGAGAATCTTACAACCTGACTGGCACTCAGATTGCCTTCTTATTTATACATAATTCAGTAGGCAGGGATAGATGCATGCTGTTCCAAAACATAGATCACACAATTTTTGTTTCTAAATATATGTTTTATGTCCCACTTTTTCATAAGGCTAATTATCATTAATAAACAATTATAAAACAGTTACCATTAACAATTATTTTCTCTCATCAACCACATCACTCATACTCAAGAGTCTTGCTAATTCAAGGGCAATAGACTGAAAGAAAATCTCCAAGCCAACTTGCAAGTATTGCCATGTTCCAAGGAGTGTATTATCAACTTTTAATGATTGGAGTACCACCTGTCACTAGGTCCTAGAAAAACTTCAGGGTGAAGCTGCTACAGTTATTACTCAATTTCTGAAATAATACAATGTTCATATTTTATATCTTTATACAATTTATATGTCTAATATTGCTATTCTTTTATCTTTTAGACATTATACACCACAGTGGCCTTGCAGGAGCTAAATTTTCTATGAAGGGGTATTTATAATTTATTTTTCATTAGTATTGGACACCATTTTTGCCCAACAGTATAAGCCCTTGTGTAAGGCAGAGATAACACTATCCATACTAAGGTTATTGCTGTATCTTTTCTTGAAGGGCACCCTATATGCCACCACTAACCCAATTTTATATACCATACCATCTGAATATGTTATAGGAAAAGAGTTGATCTGCCAATTCCTCTAATGCATTGAATCGTGTTTAGCCTTTTAATTATACTTTATTTTGATTATTTTGGTCCTAAGTATAGGTGCCGATATTTTAAGAATTTTTTTTGAGCCACAGACTATATATAAAGATATCTTTGCCATCTTTGTGTGAGTCACAACCTCCAGGGCACAAGAAATACCTTCAAGTAGGAACAGAGAAGAATATTCTTCATAAAAGTGGAGAATGAATATGTTCAGGATTTTCCTACTAAATCTCAGGAGCAGTATTCCAAAAAGAAGGCAGAAATATTTCCTAAGAAATGTCCTACCAATCCAATATCCCATGATGTACACATACTAAAGGTTCACCAGATATATAGCATGTAGGGAATAGGATCAAACATAGGAAACATTATGGTGGCTAGTGCATCATATGGTCCAGCTTTGTTAGATCTTTATGACTTTTGCTATTCCCATTAGATAATGGCTGTGTTGGATTTGGAAGAAGGAAATTAAAGAGAGTCATGACACATTTCAATTATACTTTCAAAGAAAGTAATTTAAAAGTGAATGATAGTAAATTTACCTTAGAATTTACACTTTGAAATATATTATTATTAATATATTCATTAAGCAATAAAGTATAACAATTTCAAATATACAATTAGTAAGATGTAAACACTGAAATATTGATGACTTTGTTTAAAATTAACAAAAAACAGGCATGTGTCACAGAAACACAATGCTCTAAAATAAAATAAAAAGCCTCTTGTAAATATATGTGTTAAATAATAAATTTTATTTGGAAAATATAAAATAGTATATATCACCATTTTAAAATAATGAAATAAATGGTAGGAAAGTTTCCTTCTATGATTTTGTTGAAAAAATAAAAAACAACTTCTGGCACTTTTTGAGTATGCAAAAGTTAGTATAATTTTTACTGTGGAATATAACTACATAATAGAAAACTAATAAATAATACAAAGTTGTCTGTAGAATAAACAAAATTTATACAACTTTTACAAATTCCAAATGCAATAAATGATTATTCAAGCTCTATTCTCACATAACACTTAATTTTCTTATTTGTAAGGAGAATAACTAAAGTGTCATATGTGTATTATTTTATAACAATATTCTATTTATAATGTTAACATGAATCATATTTATGAACTGTCTTGATTTGACATTTTCTGCTTGTAAAATCAGAATATGTATTATATTTAAACTGGAATTATTTGTTAATGTTTTTAAAATTAATATTAATATGTGCAACAGTCCTTTATAAGGTTTAAGTAGTAACACATTATAGTATTTGCCAAAACAAACTAGTTGCTTTTCTTAAGTAATGAGTAATATAGTTGCTTTCATTTATTTATGAATACATGTTTAAGAATGGTTAATGCAGAAACGATCATGTTTAATTCAAGATCACATATATTTGCAAAAAGATGAATGAAGAGAGATATTAAAGAAATAAATTTTAACATTATTACTTCAAAAAATAAAATAAAATAAAATAAAATAATGAAATAAAATTGATGATACTTGAAACCACATGTTTCCTTTATTGTAAAAATCTTATTGATTAAAAGTATGAACAAGAGAGTAGGCACAGAGTATGCATAAATACCAAAATGTTACCAAGCCCATTGATAAGCAAAGTGCTGAAAACTGCATGGTACTGACACAGAAATAGGCACGTGGATCAATGGTGTAGAATAGAAGATCCAGAAATGAGCCCTCACATATATGGTCACCTGATGTTTGACAAAGGAGCTCTAAATATTTAATAGAAAAAGGACAGCCTATTCAACAAATAGTGTTGGTCCAACTGGCACTCAGCATGCAGAAGAATGAAAATAGACCCTTTCTTATCTCCTTGTACAAAGCTCAAGTGCAAGTGGATCAAGTGCAAGTGGATCAAAGATCTCCACATTAAACCAGGTACACTGAAACTATTAGATGAGAAAGTCGGGAAAACCTTAGAACTCATAGGCACAGGAGAAAGTTTCCTAAACAGAACACCAATAGCTCGAGCTCTAAGGTCAAAGATTGACAAATGGGACTTAGTGAGATTGCAAAGTTTCTGTAAGGCTAAAGACACTATCATGAAAACAAAACGGCAGCCAACAGATTAGAAAAAGATATTTACCAACCTCACATCAGATAGAGGCCTAATATCCAAGGTATACAAAATAGTCAAATAGCGAGATACCAGATAATCAAACAACCCTATTAAAAAATGAGGTACAGA
>NC_137955.1:31568886-31651386 GCF_963924665.1 Micromys minutus | reverse complement strand
ATATATCCTCACTATTTTTCTCTTGACATAGTATAGCAACTGTGATGTTTTGAATTATTCTCATATACTAGTATCTTCAATTCTTCTGAATATCTCTCTATCCAAGTATCCAATCTCTTTATATATAGTATATAAATTGCCTTTTTCTGTCTTGGAAGGGTATCTCAGTAGAGACAAGTTTGTAGTATTTTTTATATGACCCTAGTTTTATTAATAGCATGAGGTGTGGAAAAGATTTTATGTTATCCCAGCTCAAACAGGATCTATCAGTTTTGTCTCTATTAGTACCTGACTTATTGAAGCATCCCAATACACAGTTATATGCACACATGTACATAATTAAAAGTACTTTTTAAAAACTTTCATATAAAAATAATTCAAGATATTCTTCTTAAAAAACAAGCATTGCTTTAAAATTGGATTAAAGGGCACAAATTATAACTCCTATATGTACATTAACAGAATTATTTAATAGAAATATAATTCATCTATGTAGACATTTTGTATAGTTTCAACATTTCACAAATGTTACCTTTAACTTTTGCACACTGAATGTATAATTTTATGTAAGCATTTATGGCATAGATAAGTTTATGTATCAACTTAACTGGACTAGGTAGTGGACATATATTTGATTAAATATTTTTCTGTAGAATATTTTTAGTTGCAATCACCACTGATCTTATAAGATTAATTAGAATAGTTTGCTACCAGTGATACTATTCTTTATCAAGACATTTTGAATTAGATGTGTTGCTCTTCCATGAGAAGAGTAATTTTATCTTCCTTATTGCCATCAAGCTGAGTCATTGTTTATTTCAAACAGCTAGAAGGAAGAATTTTAAATGTATTTCTAGCCATTTTAAGCCATTCCTTTCATTGTAAAGGAAATCAATCTGTTTCCATATTATGTTCTGTCCTACATGTATTTCATGCTTATGGTAACTACTGGGATTTATATGCATGCTATCAAAACTTTAAAATAATTAAGTACTGACAAAATTATTCATATAATGTTACGCAAAATTGCCTTTAAAATCTGTAAATGTATCCCACATTTTTAATAAAGTGGTAAGGAATAATAAAAAAGAAATAATATTTATGAATAAACTATTGAGAGTGACTGCAGCTCAGGAACATAGACTTAGTTTTCTTAACTAAAATGTTTAAACATGGTAACAGTTACACAAGATTTTGTAAACTACAGAGCACAGAAATTTATACATCAATGCACTCTGCAAATAAAAATGGTAGTGGTAACCACAGGGGATCAGGCTACACAAAAGTGGAAACATCTGTAAGAAGACTCATAAACTATTTGAAGACATTCTTTGCTTCTGGATTAGATCATTCTAGTGTCAGAATATATGTGTAGGATATGGTTTACATTTTACTTTCATTCATTTACAAACATGAGAAAGACACCCTTTTATTTCAAGCATAATATTTTTATGGACTCTTTTGGAATCTCACATAATATACCATAATCATGCTCAATTTTCAATAATCATATATCAACTCACAAATCTTTTGACAGTCTTCCCCAACCAAAAAAGACGAAGAAGAAGAAGGAGGAGGAGGAGGAGCAGGAGAAAAAGGAGGAGGAGGAGGAGCAGGAGAAAAAGGAGGAGGAGGAGGAGGAGGAGGAGGAGGAGGAGGAGGAGGAGGAGGAGGAGGAGGAGAAGAAGAAGAAGAAGAAGAAGAAGAAGAAGAAGAAGAAGAAGAAGAAGAAGAAGAAGAAGAAGAAGAAGAAGAAGAAGAAGAAGAAGAAGAAACATGGGGAACAAAGACAAGACTATATTTTAGCTTGGAAAGCCTTCAGATACATTAAAAAATTTAGATATCAACAGAGAAAAACAAGAACATTATTATTCTTCTCTCATATAATATATTCAGATAACAGTTTTAGCCCCTCCCCTTTCCACCTCATACATTTACATATGACATTTCTTAGAAAAGCACAGACATCTTAGGGACATCAAACTCACAAAATATAACAAGCTACAATAAGACCAGGCATACACTATCACATCAAGGCTGCAAGAGGCAACCCAATAGGAAAAAAGCTCACAAAAGTAGACAAAGAGTTAGGGACACCTAGTGATACTATTTAGTCTTCCCACAAGAAAATAAAGCTACTCAGCTATAACTTATTGAACAGGACATAGATCAGGCAACTACAGCCTCCCTGATGTCTGTGAGACCCCATGAGTCCCTGTCAGTTGATTCTGTGGCCCCTGTTCTGTTCTTGTAGTATCAGTGACCCTTCTGATTCCTCCAATTATTCTTTATTGTCCTCCACAAGACACCCTAAAGTTCCACCTAATGTTGCAAATAGAAGGATTGGGACACAGGCCATAAAATATTTGACCTTTCGTTTTTACTCAATGCAGTGTGTTCTGTCACCAGACTTGGTATCAAAGACACCAGATGAGAGTTGATGCAGTCTTACAGCCAAACATTACAAAACCCAACCATTTTATTGCCACTTTCATGCTCAATAAAATGATAACATGATCAAAGTAAAGCACAGCAAATATACACTGGTCAGAATGAAGCATCAGAGAAGAGATTTCAGTATTATTCTGTAAGTGTCCTCTGGGAGTTATGTTTTCAGTTTTATTTCATAACATTGCTTACTACTGCATAAAGGGTCACTGAGTTATTAACTGAAATAAATGCTCATTTCTCTTATGAACCAGTCAACATGCTGGATTTTTCAGGCAATTATAGAATCATCATAAAATATATTGGTAAAAATGTCAAAGTAAATTATAAATACTTTGAACAAGAAGGTTTCTTTAGGGATAGCTTGGCATCTTAATGGCAATATGTAGAGAGGTGAGACAAGTTTATCACGCAATTAGAAATTCCTGTTTGATTCTCTAGTATATATTTCAGTTGTCACATGAACCTACAAATGATTTGGAATGTATTCATTTCTGGAATTGCTGTCAGTGAACAAAGGCTTTCTGAAAATTTGTACTAGTAAATAATAATGAAGACAGGATTTCTGTAGAAATGAAGGGGGTTTTGGAAAGTATAACATATAGATACCAGAAGACAACAAGAAGATGAACGGATTTGTTAGGGTGATTGTAAAGGTTTATAAAAATTTCTTAGGCTAGTTTAAAAGACATGGGTTATATCTCTTTGTAAATTACTGACTTTAATTTAATCTTGAACAAGTAAACAATCTAGAAAATAACATTACTTCAGAAATAGAAACTTCCATACTAATTACAAATATATTTCTGACATTTTAAGGATTAAGACGTCTAATTAAGTATACTGATAGATTGACTGACTTAGAGGGAATACTTTCTGAGTTACAGAAAGCAACTTCTACCATCCGATTATGAGGATGAGGACATAAGGTTGCTCTTGTAGCTTAGTTTGATAAGAATACATATCTCATTCGCAATGTTCTAGTATCATAACTAACCTGTCTGAACCTTATGTATAATATGAATTGGGGATTTTAAAATGGAAAATCTAATAGTACAACATTCAATTCATTCTAGTGAATATTAACTAAAAAATAATATGGATTCTGAAGATCACTACAACTTTATCTTTATTTACCTGTCATTCTGTTTAATAACTCTATCTTTATTGATATATCTATCATTTAGGCATATATCCATCTAACTTAATATCTATCCATCTAAATGACTCTTTGTCATATATCTATTGCAATAGTTTTGGTAAATGAAATATGATTCTTAGATTATACATACTGGGGGACATTAAGATGTGTTGTAAGTAAAGGAAAGATGGTACCAAGATAAAAATAGATACGTTTTGTATGTAAAAAGACAATAACGGCCAGAAAAGAACACAGACATGAAAAGATGATGCTTAGTATCTCTATGAGTAAGGTAAGGAATTATCTTTGTTTTCTGATTATATTTCTAAAGAATGGTGCTCTTTTCAGTTATGAACTTTGCTCAGCACATTTATGATAGCAAAGTCATAAGTGAGCTCTCACATAAACATCCTGGTGTTACAAAAAAATTGAGTAATGCAGAGAAATAGGAAGTTCAGAAAATCGTATTTACAAGACATATTTTGGTAGCAAAGTATATACTCCATCTATGTGGACTGAGTAAACACTAGAGACAAGGAAATTGGTGAGGAAGAAACTCCAAAAATTCCAGGGGAAAGATAATGAGTCCCAATCAAAGTACCAATATTGCAAAAAGAAACATGAAAATAAAAATCTTGTCAAGTTTTGTCACTTCTATTTGCAAGTAATTGGCTGTGAAAGTCTGAAGAAAATATGGCAAAAACTCCATGAATAGACAAAAGAGTGATTTAGATGAAGACTGCTCTAGAAAGAAAATGGATGTGAAAGAAATTAATTAGGGTAATATCAGGTATTTGCTTAACATAGAAGTATTCTGTACTTATAAAAACCTTAAAAAACATAATAAATGTTCCAAATTTATAGCAATATACCAGAAGAAAAAAGCAGAAAATTTGAACTTCGGAAAACATCATTAAAAAGTTTAATAAGAAAGAAACATAGCAAACGCCTCGAGAATTCATAATGGAGTCAATACAAGAGGAAGTCAGCTGAGTCTCAGTGTTCTGCTAACTTGTGCATTTCTCTCATAAGAAAATGAAGACAGTTAAAAATAAGATGATAATTAGGAAAGTTTTCAATGCTCTCTTGATTGCATGCCTTATTAAATGTCTTTAGGTATTTAAAGAAATAGGGCAGGCAGAGGTTGAAGAGAAGCACATAAGATTCAAAGTTTATCTGGAAGAGATGGTAGGCGCTCTGCAACAGGAACAGGTGACAAATGAGGACTGTATATTCCATTTACAATGCAACATGCTGTCTCTGCAATAGCCTCTCAGATAACACTGCCAAGATTCTTTTTTTTTTTTTTTTAAATTGCCATTAGTGCATTCAGAGATGGAGCTAGAAAACTCAGTTCCCTCTGTACTTAAGTGAATATAACCTTCTAAAACAACAGAAAATTCCACTACAGGGACACTGGATTCAATATTAAAAAAATGAGCACTGTACAAATATAGTGAATACTTCCAGGTATTGCAAACCGAATCTAGGAACATATCAAAACGATCATTCATCATGACCAAGTAGGCTTCATCTTTGGGATGCAGGGATACTTTAATATAAGGAAATCCATCAATGTAACCCACCATATAAACAAATTCAAAGAACAAAATCACATGGTCATCTCACTAGATGCTGAGAAAGCATTTGACAAAATCCAATACCCCTACATGTTAAAAGTCCTGGAAAGAACAGGAATCCAAGGTCCATACTTAAACATAATAAAAGCAATATACAGCAAACCAACAGCCAATATCAAACTTAACGGTGGGAAACTTGAAGCAGTCCCACTAAAATCAAGGACTCGACAAGGCTGCCCATTCTCCCCCTGCCTATTCAACATAGTACTGGAAATCCTGGCTGGAGCAATTAGACAGAAAAAGGAGATCAAGGGGATACAAATCAGAAAGGAAGAAGTAAAAACATCACTCTTTGCAGATGACATGATAGTGTATTTAAGTGACCCCAAAAAATCCACCAAAGAACTCCTACAGCTGATAAACAAGTTCAGCAAAGTGAATGGATACATAATTAACTCAAAAAATCAGTAGCCTTCCTATACTCAAAGGTGAAACATGTGGAGAGAGAAATTAGGGAAGATACCCTTCACAATAGTCACAAAAACTATGAAATAACTTGGTGTGACTCTAACTAAGCAAGTGAAGGACCTGTATGACAAGAACTTCAAACCTCTAAAGAAGGAAATCGAGGAAGATCTCAGAAAATGGAAAGAACTCCCATGCTCATGGATTGGAAGGATCTACATTTTTAAAAATGGCCATCCTACCAAAAGCAATGTACAGATTCAATGCAATCCCTATCAAAATTCCAACCCAGTTCTTCATTGAGTTGGAAAGATCAATGTGCTATTTCATATGAAATAACAAAAGACCTAGAATAGCGAAATCAATCCTCAACAACAAGAAAATATCTGTGGGAATCACTATCCCTGACCTCAAGCTATATTACAAAGCAATTGTGCCGAAAACTACATGGTAGTGCTACCGAAATAGGCATGTGGATCAATTGAATAGAATAGAAGAACCAGAAATGAGCCCTCCCGTATATGGTCACCTGATTTTTGACAAAGAAGCCATAAACATTCAATGGAAAAAGGACAGCCTATTCAACAAATGGTGCTGGTCCAACTGGCACTCAGCATGCAATAGAATAAAAATAGACCCTTTCTTATCTCCTTGTACAAAGCTAAAGTGTAAGTAGATCAAAGATCTCCACATCAAATCAGATACACTGAATCTATTAGATGAGAATGTAGGAAAAACCTTAGAACACATAGGCACAGGAGAAAATTTTCTAAACAAAACAACAATGGCTCAAGCCTTAAGGTCAAAGATTAACAAATGGGACTTAATGAGCAAATTTACTGTAAGGCTAAGGACATTGTCAAAAAAACCAAACAGCAGCCAACAGAATGGGAAAAGATCTTTACCAACTCCACATCAGATAGAGGCCTAATACCCAAGGTATACAAAGAACTCAAAAACTAGACACCAGGGAATCAAACAACCCTATTAAAAATGGGGTACAGAGCTAAACAAAACTTTCTCAATTGAGGAATATCGCATGGCTGAGAAACATTTGAGGAAGTGCTGGACATCCTTAGCCATCAGGGAAACACTGAGATTCCACCTTGCTCCAGTCAGATTGGCCAAGATCCAAAACTCAGATGACAGCAGATGCTGGCAAAGTTGTGAAGAAAGAGGAACACTTCTCCACTGTTGGTGGGGTTGCAAACTGATTCCACCACTCTGGAAATCAGTCTGGCGATTCCTCAGAAAATTGGACATAGTATTACCTGAAGAACAAGCTATTCCACTTCTAGGCATATACCCCAGAGACACATTAATATACAACAAAGGTACATGCACCACAATGTTCACTGCAGCTCTATTTATAATAGCCAGAAGCTGGAAAGAACCCAGATGTCCTTCAGTAGATGAATGGATACAAAAATTGTGGTACATTTACACAATGGAGAACTACTCAGCCACCAGAAACAATGACTTAAACAAATTCTTAAGAAAATGGCTGCAGCTAGAGAATATCATTCTGAGTGAGATAACCCAGTCAGAAATGAACAGACATAATTTGCAGTCATTGATAGTGGGATGCTAACCCCAGAGGCTCAGACTGCCCCAGGAACCACTCACAGACTGTGTGAAGTTCAGTAAAAAAAGAAAAGGAAACAAAACAAAACAACAACAACAAAATAATAAAACAAAAAAAGTCATGCTCAATCCTTACACACCAAGAACACATTGACAAATTCCAAGTTATACCCTGTTTTACATGTACTTTTTGCTCATTGTAAAAGAAAGAAAAAAAAAAAAAAGCCAAGCACTGACACAATTGTATTTGTATACATTTTAAAATAAAGTTTAAAAAATGTTGTTATGCTTCATATAAGTTATCCAAATACATGTAATAATCATTATAGTTTGTATGGCTTCATTATTTTAGATATACAGAACAACAAACAAGCTTAGAGAGTCAAACACTCAAATATCACATGATCTAGATATTGAATGAAATTCAGAACTGAACATCTCACATTGATGAGTTTTTCTTGAGATCATAAATCTTTTATTTCAGTGTCACTAACTTACCATGAGTAATTACATATTAGTGGCTAAATAGTAAATAAAAAAAACTGACAAATGGGTATATTATAAACAAATGTATATTCTTTCTTCAGTAGTAGAAATTATGAAAACCATGATTATTGTTCAAATTAAAATAATAACATTTAAACTATAATCTATCAAAGATGTGTATTGGTGATCAATAATGAGTGGACCTTTGTGAAGGAAAATGGAGAGGAATGGTTTTGGGACCAGGGCTGGGGAAAGGAATAACATCTAAAATGTAAATACAGAGTATCTAAAAAATGAGGAAAAAAATGATAGCTCCTTTAGATCCACATATTTGAATGTCTAGAGTTTAGTTGATGGACACTTTAGAGAATCAAGAGGGAAAGCCTTATTGGAGAAGGTATGTTACTGAAAACAAGATTAGAAGTTTCAAAACCTCATGACAGATACAGTGTCTCTCCCTCCCCCTGCCATTTCTGCATAATGACTGATATGGGAGGGACCCAACTCACTGTGGTTGTTTCCACCCAGGGATTTATTCATGGGTTTCATGGAGAAGCAACTTAAGCAAGACTTAGGGATGAAATCAAGCAGCAGCTTTCCTCCATGTTTCCTTCCTTTCCTGCAGCTCAGCTCCTGCCCTGACCTGTTTATCATGCATATAGAAAAGAATCTAGAACAAGTGACTGAATTCAGGAGACAATCTGTAAGTGCATCTTATTTAATGATGACAAAATATAGTCTGAGAATACTAATAAAGGAATGATATAGGCCTTTTTCTCACTTGTGCTAAGTCGAGCTAGCCTAATTTTTCATTTCACTAAGTCTGTTAGAAATTAAGTCTAATCTCATTAACATTGTGTAAGCTGGATGCTTTGAGGGGTAAATCCCTATTAAGCCATAAAGAAACAATTAGTAGAATGTATTAGATGTGATTATAATGTGACAAATTATTGTGCAAGCATGGCAAGCTATCGACTTAAATGAATACTGAACTTGATACTATTAATTCTAGAAGAATATTCATATTCACGGTGAGCCCTTTTTATTGAAATGCTTTTTCTTCTTTTTCTTTCTAGTTTAGTTTTAATCTTCAAAGACATATTATATCATCTGCATTATAAGCCAGCGCTATATGTCTACAACACTAAATAACTACCCTGCATGTTATGTCTAAATAGTCACTCCACATCGCTTGGAGGTGCTTTCTGACTATACATCATTTCCACATTTTAAACTCATGTATTTATGAATATTGCTAAAAGAACATGCCTTTTCCTATGCTTTGTTTTTGTTTACTGGACTTGTGTTTGTTTTTCCTTTCTTTTCCTTTTGTTTTATCCCCCATATTGGTGCATCAAGTTAAACCCAAGGCCCTGTTTTTGTTGGACAAGTATTTTTCCACTAAACTGTACCACTGATCTTCGGCATATATTCTTAAAATACCTAAATGATAAATTACATGGAAGGCCCTGGTATGAATTGTAAAAATTTAATATTTAGCATTTATGCTCTTGTGATAAATAATTACTTAAAAATAATAGTAAGCATATATTTATGCATATGGGCATAAAGAATACATAGGAATAAAATCATCAATATGTTGAATCAAATATTATTTCATCATGAAATTTTATTTGGTTTTACGTTTTATACCTATAAACATATAGTAAAAGCTATAGAAGTAAAAGGTTTTACAGTATTATATTGCCTATGGTGTTAATTATAGTTCTGCAAAATATTGAGGAATTTGTGAAAATGTAAGATAATTATAGCTTTGCTAATAAAAACTATACAGGGATATAATAGGACTACCTTTAAAGAGTTATAGTTGAAAATCTGTAGTGTAAGATTCCTTTAAAATGCCATTTCTAGTGCGGTATATTTAATTACAATTTCTCTTTGACTTCCTCCACTTTAATTTTTCTTATCCCCAGACTTTATAACCTTTCTAAATATATTGGTATCAAATGACAAAATATTAATCCTGAATATCAAATTAAAAACATATAGTTCTCTGAAACTCAGACTACCAGGCACAGAAAAATTTAAAGCCACCTAATTGGATTTTATCTCTAGCTTTACTCTCTGGCATCTATCATACATGCAATTTGTGTTGTAAAACTTCTTGTAAATGTTCACATTGTCAGAAACTTATTTTAAATTTGGCATACAATTTCAAATGAAGGTAATGATATTTATTAAGTCTAGCCCTGCATGGTCTTTACGTACATTGGTGTGCAAATACATTAACTAAATATTGGGACTTACAGAGAAAGATCAGCAGCAGCAGCCTGTAGTTTGTTTGCTTGCTTGGTTGCTTATAGAAATTATCAAGAGGTAGACTATGGGCTGCTCCTATTTTACATTGTTGGTCAAGTACTGGCCAACACTTGGTTTGGTAAAGACTTTCCCTAATGTTCTGAGTCCACAGCAGATTGCAAGAACTTAGAGAAACTTGCCAGTGAATCATGTTACTGTGTGGACACCTGGTTCTGCCTTATCAAACTCCATTCCTTTCTGTATTATTCTTTTCAGATGTGGTAGATGCTCCACAGATGTCTCAGAATGCTTGCTGCCTGTGTAATTCAAAGCCTGGATAACTCTGTCTCCTGCTGCTATGAGCTGCTTTTGTCTCCCTAAATGAATTGTGTTGATGCTTCCCCACTGCTCCCTTGGAATGCTGTTTGTTTTTTCTCTGAAATCTTCTTGGGTAGTGAAATCATAGTAATATCCCCAAAAGATGATCTTATAATGGGTCAGGACAATACCTTATCCTTGCTCAGGAGCTAAAATTATTAACAAGACAAGGACATATTGATTTGCAAGCTTTGAGGGATTTAGTCTTTGGCACCACTCTTAGATCATATTTTTCTGGCAGAAATCTGGATTTGATCTGCACTCATATACACATTTTTAAGTAGAGCATGTTTTGTAATTTGATGAAGCTGAGGATTAAAAAGTCGTGTGTGCCTCGCTATGCATCCTAGTCCTCCTTTCTACTTACGTTCTTCCTCTCCTTTCTAGCATATGAATTAAGAATCTGAAAAACACTTTATTTTCCCTTAAATATAGACATCACAAGCTTACTGCTTGTGGTAGTGAGTTTCAGCCATGTTGCAGTAAATGTTATAAAAATATTAAGAGTTCTTTTAAAACTTTATTTTAAAAAACAAAGATAAAAGAAAAATTTTTAAACATTTTTTGCATAAATGTATACAAATACAATTGTGTCAGTGCTTGGGTTTTTCTTTTTTTTTCTTTTTTTTTTTAAGGTTTGATACTCTGCATTAAGGTCTTACTAGTTACAATGAACAAAAAGTACATGTAAAACAGGATGTAACCCAGAATTAGTCAACCTGTTGTGTGTAAGGATTGAGCATGACTTTGTTTGTTTGTTTGTTTTGTTTTGTTTTCTTCTCTTTTTTTCTTGGACTTCGCACAGTCTGTGAGTTGTTTCTGGGTCAGTCCAAGCCTCTGGGGTTAGCATCCCACTATCAGTGACTCCATATTATGTCTGTTCTTTTGTGACTAGGTTATCTCACTCAGAATGATATTCTCTAGATGCAGCCATTTTCTTAAGAATTTGGTTAAGTCATTGTTTCTGGTGGCTGAGTAGTATTCCATTTTGTAAATGTACCACAATTTTTGTATCCATTCATCTACTGAAGGACATCTGGGTTCTTTCCAGCTTCTGGCTATTATAAATAGAGCTGCTATGAATATTGTGGTGCATGTATCTTTGTTGTATATTGTAGTGTCTCTGGGATATATGCCTAGAAGTGGAATAGCTGGATCTTCACGTAGTACTGCATCCAATTTTCTGAGGAATTGCCAGACTGATTTCCAGAGTGGTTGTATAAGTTTACAATACCACCAACAATGGAGAATTGTTCCTCTTTCTCCACAACCTCGCAAGCATCTGCTGTCATCTGAGTTTTGGATCTTGGCCAATCTGACTGGAGCAAGGTGGAATCTCAGGGTTGTTTTTATTTGCATTTCCCTGGTGGCTAAGGATGTGGAGCACTTCCTCAGGTGTTTCTCGGCCATTCGGTGTTCCTCAACTGAAAACGTTTTGTTTAGCTCTGTACCCCATTTTTTAATAGGGTTATTTGATTCTCTGGTGTCTAGCTTTGTGAGTTCTTTGTATACCTTGGATATTAGGCCTCTATCTGATGTGGAGTTGGTAAAGATCTTTTCCCATTCTTTTAGCTGCTGTTTTGTTTTCTTGGCAATGTCCTTAGCCTTACAAAAACTTTGAAATCTCAATAAGTCCCATTTGTTAATCTTTGACCTTAGTGCTTGAGCCATTGGTGTTTTGTTCAGAAAATTTTCTTCTGTGCCTGTGTGTTCTAAGGTTTCCCCTATATTCTCTTCTAATAGTTTCAGTGTATCTAGTTTGATGTGGAGATCTTTGATCCACTTACACTTGAGCTTTGTACAAGGAGATAAGAAAGGGTCTATTTTCATTCTTTTGCATGCTGAGTGCCAGTTGGACCAGCACCATTTGTTGAATAGGCTGTCCTTTTTCCATTGAATGTTTATTGCTACTTTGTCAAAAATCAGGTGACCATATACAGGAGGGCTCATTTCTGGATCTTCTATTCTATTCCATTGATCCACTTGCCTATTTCTATACCAATACCATGCAGTTTTCAGCACAATTGCCTTGTAATATAGCTTGAGGTCAGGGATAGTGATTCCCACAGATGTTTTCTTGTTGTTGAGGATAAATTTTGCTATTCTAGGTCTTTTGTTATTCCAGATGAAATTGCACATTGATCTTTCCAATCAATGAAGAACTGGGTTGGAATTGTGATGGTGAGTGCATTGATTATTAAGGGTTTTATCTCTCTATTGGCCCTAAGCTCTCAACTCCTCAGGCTCGACATCTGGTGTCAGGTCTGAGCCGCCAATGTGGCCCACCTTTTCCATGAAATTCCCTTCCCTCTCAGTTTTCTACCACCTGTTCTGTGCCTCTGTCCGGGGTTGTTTCTGTACCCCAAAATCCCACATAAATACAACTCTACAGCCCGATTGCTCTTCACTCAGGTTTATGTATTCAATTCTAAGTCCACAAACCCTCTTAACAACAAGACTGAATCAAATGGACAAAGACACAAACTGCCCTTCTCTATGGGATATTAGACCTGTAAAATACTAATGTTCATAGCTTTTTAACACCAATCAATCCCACCTGGTTCTTGCAGGTCCTTGGGAAACTCCATGTTGCCGAGACCTTCCCCCTCCATCCTCTGACATCCTCAGCCCTCTCAGCCTTCTCTACCTCCCTCATCCTGCCCAGTCACTGGCTTTCCTTTATTTTACTGATTAAAATGGAAAGGTTCAGTTAGAGTCATATGGCTAGGCAGTCCTTCTTGGGGAAGAGGAATTAACATTAAAATACAAAATGCTTCAGGACAATCTACACAGCCTAGCCTTCACACAAAAGTCAGGAAGGTTGTTCCACTACTATTCCGTAACACATGCAGGTTCTTCAACATGAGTAAAGCCAGATATTTAAATATATACCCAAACCAATCTGAAAATGATTACGAATGATTCAGTTAGTGAATATTTTAATATAGATCATATGCAGTCACTGAAGAAGGAAAAGCAGAAGAATGTAAGTGAGGTTGTTTCATCTTCAGACCTGTGTTGAACCTGAGCCACTCTTCTCATCCTTCTATTTTGAGAAAGAGTCCTTTTGTACAGCCAATCCTCTCTGAGAATAACCTATAACAGGCTGGTGATGCTTGGTCTCATCAAGGTTTAGAACCATCCAGCACACACACATACATTTAAGCATGTCTCTAAAGCTACCATCTTGATACTGCCATAATAAACTGTTAGTGAACTTATGTTTCTGTGGCCTCTAACAGATACTTAACATAAGGAAATACTCAGCGAATGCCAGACTTTAAGTATCAGAATAAGATGCTTCTGTAGCCAGTTTACAAGCTCAGCATAGCATGAAAGTTATCATTGTGGGCTATTGAATCTCTATATCCCTGACACATACCCACACTCTCACACAACAGACAGACAGACACACACACACACACACACACACACACACACACACACACACACACACACCTCTGCTGCCTCAGCTGCTAACACTGACCACCACCACTACTACCACCAAACTACACCATATTCTTTTCCACTAGGGAACCCTGTCTAATAAAACACTTCAAGTTTACAGTTTCTGCATTTTCAACATATATTTGTATAACCATGTTGCAGAATTCCATTATTCTGCCATCTTAACAGAATATCTGTTAGGTTCATTGAGGCCTTGCTAAGACATTTTCCATGAAAAAACACTTAGTGTGTTCTGAGAACTATGCTATTTTGCAAAAATTTACTGAGATACCCTTTCCCTATCCAGAAACCATGTTTTCACCTTGTGGGGTTGTACGTGGATTTTATTGAATCAATTCCATGCAAATTATTGCTACATAATGAATTAATGCAATGATTTGTTGTCAATATCTCACAGCTTCTATTGGATAAGGTAACATATATAAGTTCTACTTATGAAATTTCAAACCTCTGCACTGAGATATGACCAAATTCGAAGATATCCTTAAATATCAGCATACCATATCTTTTAAATAATGCATGCTCAGTTTCCAACCCAGAAAAATTCTGCATTCAAAAAATTCAATAATACCTGCACTTGATAATCTGGTCCTGTTCTCCTTTTCTTAGAACACTTAATAAAAGAACTTAAAGCCATAAATTGTCCTTCAGTCCCTTGGAGATAGGCTTGTATCTTCTCTAATTCAGAGTATTCCGGTAAGAGATGTAAACAGTTCGTGTTTGAAGTATGATCATATGCAAGGCAGTGCTCCTGACTTGTATCCTTTGTGGAAGAGCAAAATCCTGTCTTCTTCTGTTGCCAGGTTTCCAGCAGATGCCGTTGGTCCCATCATGCTTACATGGACCAATTCTTTGTGATTTTCCACCCCCTGTCTATTTGATCCCAGCTTGCTTGATACCCCCTCCCTCATTCTCTCTTTAAAATGTCGAATCATCTCTGCACAAATGGGAATAGAGCACAGAATTTTCTCTGCTGTCAATCATTGCTGCTCTCCCTGCTTCAGGCAATGCCTGTCTGGTTTATCTTTGATGCTCTGCTGGGTGCCTCTCACATCATTCTCAGGACATTACAAGAAAGTTGTTGCCTGAAGTCATGGCTTTATTTTGAGTTTTTTCTATAAAGAGTGAACATAACCAACTCGTTCACGTATCGTGACATTGCAAGTTATTGTTCCCTTGCCACACTGTCTTTTGGGCATGACTGCCTCATGAAACAGTGTAATGAAAAGCACTGGAAGGAGAGGCCAAGCATTCAGTGCTGTCACCAACCAAAGGAGATTTCTTTTGTTGTTTTCTATTAGGCGTGAGTTAGCCTATGTCCCATAGAAGGATAGTATAAGATGATGATCAATGAAACCTTTCAGATCTCTGTGTACTATGCTAGTTTTCTAGTCCACAAATCCACTTCATGTCATTCATATGTGCACACCAACCAAAATCTCTTTAATACAGATCAGACTCACGGCAGGTGATACATCAAAACAATTAGAGTCCTGGCAAACCTTCCTATCACAGATAGCTCACTAATGTGCCAAGTATTATGTAGAAAACAGTGGAAAAATCAAAACAGACATGTGAAAATACAAATATTCAAAGATATTAACTCAAACATAGCTTTTATGTTCAAAGCACTGTAAAGTTAGGTAGCTTGGTGTCTTGAAAATTTGAATGTGTAAATGCTAGGAAATTATATATATATATATTTTAAAAACCAGGATACATGTACAGATTTTTAAAACCATTTTGTTTTTTTTTTTTAATTTTTGTTATTACTTGTTTTTTTTAAAGGTTTGCTAGGATGCATTGAAATCTTACTAGTTACAATGAGCAGAAAGTACATGTAAAACAAAACGTAACATGGAAATTGTCTAGGTTTTCTTGGTATGTAAAGATTAAACATAATGATTTTTAAATACCAAGAATTGCCAAAAGGCTGCATTTTTAGCTCATGAATTATTAATTAAGGTCTAGGTGTAGCAGCCTTTGAGAGGGTGCAATACAATTTTTTTTTTTTTTTTTTTTTTTTTTTTTTTTTTTTTTTTTTTTTTTTTACTAAGAAGGACTGAGGCTTCCACCTTTTGGTCTTTCTTTCTTTCTTTCTTTCTTTCTTTCTTTCTTTCTTTCTTTCTTTCTTTCATTATGTCTTTCTTCTTTCTTTCTTTCTTTACTTCCTTTCTTCTTCCTTCCTTCCTTCCTTCCTTCCTTTCTTTCTTTCTTTTCTTTCTTTCTTTCTTCTTTTTTTTTTTTTTTGAGCTTCGTATGTTCTTTGAGTTGTTTCTTGGGTATTCATAGCTTTCTGGGACTAGTATCTAATTATCAGTGACTGCATATTATGCCTGTTTTTTTATTACTGGGATACCTCACTCAGGATGATTTTCTCTAGATCCATCCTTTGCCTTGGAATTTCATAAAGTCGTTGTTTCTAATATCTGAATAGTACTCCATTGTGTAAATGTTCCTCAATGTGTAAATGTTCCACAATTTATCTGGAGGACATATGGGTGATTTTTAGCTTCTGGCTACTATAAATAAAGCTAAGAATATTTCATATTATAATTGCTTACTGGTCATTAATTGATATCGCTATTATTGTGAAAAAATAAAAAAAATCTATTTACTCTATAAATAAGATAAACAACATTTTCTCAAAATTGTAGTTGAATGATCATATTTGTCTTTTTAAACATAATATCTACAACTCAAGGGTACAAAACATTTGTTCCATAATGTGTATTTTGGGGGTCAGGAACTAGCTCTGTTAAGAAAGTGGTTGCTCAATCTTTAGAGCCCATGTAAATACTGTAGAGATGGATGCATGCAGATTGCTGGATACAGTAACTAGCATAGATAGTTGCATAGTTTCATTCCAGTCCTTGGGGATCGCTTGACTCAAGAAAAGTGATGGATATCATGTGATGAATGACGTTGTTTTTTCCTGCATGAATACATGAATAAAATGCACATTCCCATGAAAACATATAGGAATGCACATAGTATGAATGTAGAAAATCACCACGGACCTATGATGCCAGGAGCATGTTGGTAGAGCAACAACTCAGTAATGCCCTAAGCTTGCGTTTGGTCTGCCTACCTTCAATGAATAAACATAGTCAGGATTCCTTGAATTTACCTTGCCTATTTTCAACTTTACATACATTGTATATATTTTAGTATTTCAGCTGTCAGTCTTTATTATTAAAGACCAATCAAAAACATCCATTTATATCACTGTATGCTCTAATATATCTACACCATATCCTACACGCGATTTGTAGGTTATATTACATTTAGAGCACATGGATATTGTGAAATTGTCAACTCATAGAACTATTAATGTTTAGTCCTATATTTCCAACCACCTTTGCGCAACAGTATAGCACAGATAATAGCCTTTTAGAATTTATGTCAGAAATACAGTTATATAGAATTGATAATGTTCTATACAGTAGAACCTCCAATTCATCAGATGTAAAGAAAATAAATCAGAGTACATTGACCATATTATGGGATCCTCACTGCTTCAGATGTGCTCAGACATTCTACTCACAATAGGAAATACATTTGTGTATGATCCTAAAGAGATATAAACTTAAATTTCCAGGCAAGTAGATAGTATCCATTTGATGTTAAAACTGTCATAATTGTTTGAACCACATACATATACATTCTCATATGTTCACATAGTAGTACATTCTAAAAGAAGCAATCATGATTTTCTTAATCTCTGGCATTAAGAAATTTGTACTTTTAATCATGAATACTCAAATTAAAAGATACGTTTTTTTGTTTACCTGAAATCAATGAAAATTCTAGTGTAATAACTGAATAAAAATGTTAAACATGGATATATACCTTTTTATATCTAAACATTGAAACATCAAAACCTCTCATTGCTATCAATCATCTAATGCAAGTAAGTTTTTTAAGAGTTCATATTAGAATTTATACCCAGACATGCAGAGCAATTTGAGCAAGGTTCAGGAGTTAATGTAAGAACAGTCTTCAGGTTTTTTATGTTTTATTCAACTTTCTATGGTCATGATATTATCTCCCTGACTTAAGAACTTTTAATTCTGATCCAGTCAACTGAAGCAACATGGAGTGGGGGGAGGGTCAATGTCAAGACTTCCAGCCTTTTATTTTTATTCTTTGCATAGTTTTATGAACTCATAAGAGGTATGGCTGAATCTCTTTGCTTATTCTACTATTCATCTGTGCATGAGCAAAAAATGGTAGTATGTATCCTGCCAAGTGCTCAGTTTGACCTTTGAAAGTCATTTGATCAAATCCAAAGAAGGGGTTTATCTTCATATTGACTGGAGTTTCTCCATGTTTGAGGTGATTGTACAAGATATAAAATACATAATGTGTTAATTATTTTCTTTGTAGATTTTTTAAAATATGCCTTAGAAAAGAAAGACTAATTGATATTATTTCTTTTTATTAGAAACTTAGGTATTTATTACTATTATTTATTTAACCCAATCAGATTTTTTTTATAAAAAAACTTTATTTTACAAAAGAAAGATAGATGTACAGATTTTAAACATTTTTTGCTTAAAATTATACATTTTTGTCAGTACTTTTTTTCAGATTTTAACATAATTTTTACATAAAACTATATGAATATATTTTTTTAGTCAGTACTTGATTTTTTTCAAGGTTTGATTGTATGCCTTAAAAACATAATTGTTACAATGAGCTAAAGTACATGTAAAACAAAATGTAACATGGAAATAGTTAAAGTTTTCTTGTTTTGAAAATATTTTTTTGTTTTGTTTTGTTTTCTTTATTTCTTGGACTTAATAAAGTCTGTGAGTTGTTTCTGGGGGAGTACAAGCCTCTGGGGTTAGCATCCCAATATCAGTGACTGCATATTATGTCTGTTCTTTTGTGACTGGGTTAGCTCATTCAGAATGATATTCTCTAGATGCAGTCATTTTCTTAAGAATTTGGTTAAGTCATTGTTTCTGGTGGCAGAGTAGTATTCCATTGTGTATATGTACCACAATTTTTGTATCCATTTATCTTCTGAAGGACATCTGGGTTCCTTCCAGCTTCTAGTTATTATAAATAGAGCCACTATGAACATTGTGGTGCATATATCTTTGTTGTGTATTAAAGAGTCTCTGGGGTATATGCTCAGAAGTGGAATAGCTGGGTCTTCAGGTAGTACTATATGAAATTTTCTGAGGTATGGCCAGACAGATTTCCAGAGTGGTTGTATTAGCTTGCAACCCCACCAACCGTGGAGAAGTGTTCCTCTTTCTCCGCAGCCTCACCAGCATCTGCTGTCATCTGAGTTTTGGATCTTGGCCAATCTGACTGGTGTGAGGTGGAATCTCAGGGTTCTTTTGATTTGCATTTCCCTGATGGCTAAGGATGTGGAGCACTTCCTCAGGTGTTTCTTGGCCATTCGGTGTTCCTCAACTGAGAACGTTTTGTTTAGCTCTGTACCCTCATTTTTTAATAGGGTTATTTGATTCACTGGTGTCTAGCTTTTTGAGTTCCTTGTACACCTTGGATATTAGGCCTCTATCTGATGTGGTGTTGATAAAGATATTTTCCCATTCTGTTGGTTGCCGTTTTGTTTTCTTGAAGATGTCCTTAGACTTACAGAAACTTTGCAATCTCAATAAGTTTCATTTGTTAATCTTTGACCTTAGAGCTTGAGCCATTGTTTTTTTCATGAAATTTTCTCCTGTGCCTATTTGTTCTAAGGTTTTCCCTACTTTCTCATCTAATAGTTTCAGTGTATCTGGTTTAATGTGGAGATCTTTGATCCACTTACTTGAGCTTTGTACAAGGAGATAAGAAGGGTCTATTTTCATTCTTTTGCATGCTGAGTGCCAGTTGGACCAGCACCATTTGTTGAATAGGCTGTCCTTTTTTCATTGAATGTTTACTGCTCCTTTGTCAAAAATCAGGTGACCATAAACATGAGGGCTCATTTCTGGATCTTCTATTCTATTCCATTGATCCACATGCCTATTTCTGTACCGGTACCATGCAGTTTTCAGCACAATTGCCTTGTAATATAGCTTGAGGTCAGGGATAGTGATTCCCACAGAGGGTTTTTTTTTGTTGTTGAGGATGGATTTCGCTATTCTAGGTCTTCTGTTATTCCATATGAAATTGCACATTGATCTTTCCAATTCCATGAAGAACTAGGTTGGAATTTTGATGGGGTTTGCATTGAATCTGTAGATTGCTTTTGGTAGGATGGCCATTTTTAAGATGTTGATTTTTCCAATCCATGAGCATGGGAGATTTTTCCATTTTCTGAGATCCTCCTAAATTTCTTTCTTTAGAAATTTGAAGTTCTTGTCATACAGGTCTTTCACTTGCTTAGTTAGAGTCAAACCAAGGTATTTCATAGATTTTTGACGATTGTGAATGGTACCTTTTCCATAATTTCATTCTCCACAAGTTTGTCTTTTGAGTATAGGAAGGCTACTGATTTGTTTGAGTTCATTTTGTATCCAGCCACTTTGCTGAACTTGTTTATCAGCTGTAGGAGTTCTCTGGTGGAATTTTTGGGGTCACTTAAATACACTATCATGTCATCTGCAAAGAGTGATGTTTTTACTTCTTCCTTGATCTCCTTTTGCTGTCTAACTGCTCCAGCCAGGACTTCCAGTACTATGTTGAATAGGTAGGGGGAGAGTGGGCAGTCTTGTCGAGTCCCTGATTTTATGGGATTGCTTCAAGTTACTCGCCATTAAGTTTGATGTTGGCTGTTGGTTTGCTGTATATTTCTTTTATTATGTTTAGGTAAGGGCCTTGGATTCCTGTTCTTTCCAGGACTTTTAACATGAAGGGGTGTTAGATTTTGTCGAATGCTTTCTCAGCATCTAGTGAGATGACCGTTTGGTTTTGGTCTTTGAGTTTGTTTATATGGTGGATTACATTGATGGATTTCCTTATTTTAAACCATCGCTGCATACCAGATATGAAGCCTACTTGGTCATGATAAATGATCGTTTTGATGTGTTCTTGGATTCGGTTTGCAAGGATTTTGTTGAGCATTTTTGTTCATAAGTGAGATTGGTCTGAAGTTCTCATTCCTTGTAGGGTCTTTGTGTGGTTTAGGTACGAGAGTTATTGTAGCCTCAAAAAATGAGTTAGGTAGTATTCCATCAGATTCTTTCTTTTGGAATAGTTTGGAGAGTATTGGTGTTATATCCCCAATAAATGTCTGATAAAATTCTGCAATGAACCCGTCTGGACCTGGGCTTTTTGGTTGGGAGGCTTTTGATGACTTCTTCTATTTCTTTAGGTGTTATAAGGTTATTTAGATGGTTTACTTGGTCCTGGTTTAACTTTGGGACCTCGTATCTATCTAGGAATTCGTCCATTTCCTCCAGATTTTCCAATTTTGTGGAGTATAAGTTTTTGTAGTAGGATCTGACGATTTCTTGAATTTCCTCAGTTTCAGTTGTTATGTCACCACTTTCCTTTCTGATTTTCTTTATTTGGATACTCTCTCTTTGCCCTCTAGCTAGTCTGGTTAAAGATTTATCAATCTTGTTGATTTTCTCAAAGAACCAACTCTTTGTTTTGTTGATTTTTTCAATGGTTCTTTTTGTTTGTATTTGGTCTATTTCTGCCCTAATTTTGATTATTTCTTGCCGTCTACTCTTTTGGGTATATCTGCTTCCTTTTGTTCTAGGGCTTTTAGCTGTGCTGTCAGGTTGCTGATGTGAGCTCTCTCCAGTTTCTTTTTGGAAGCACTTAGGGCTATGAGTTTTCCTCTCAATACTGCTTTCATTGCATCACATAGGTTTGGGTATGTTGTGTTTTCATTTTCGTTGAATTCTAGAAAATCCTTAATTTCTTTCTTTATTTCTTCTTTGACCCTGCTATCCTTTAAGAGAGCGTTGTTTAGTTTCCATGTGTATGTGGGCTTTTTGTACTCTTTGTTGTTGTTAAAGAACAGCTGTAGACCATGGTGATCTTAGAGGATGCATGGGAGTATTTCAAACTTCTTATATCGATAGAGGCTCGTTCTGTGTCCAATTATGTGGTCAATTTTCGAGAAGGTGCCATGGGGTGGTGAGAAGAAGGGGTATTCTTTTACTTTAGGATAGTATGTTCTGTATATATCAATTAATTCTAGTTGGTTCAAAGTCTCTACTAGTTTTGCAGTGTCCTTGTTCAGTTTCTGTTTCCCTGACCGGTCCATTGGTGAGAGTGGGTTATTAAAGTCTTCCACTATTATTGTGTGGGGTGAAATGTATTTTTTGAGCTTTAGTAGGGTTTCTTTTATGAATGTGGGTGATTATTATTTGGAGCATATATGTTAAGGATTGAGAGTTCCTCCTGATAGATTTCCCCGGTAATGAGTAAAAAGTGTCCTTCCTTATCTTTTTTGATAACTTTTTGTTGGAAATTTACTTTATTTGATATTAGGATAACCACTCCAGCTTGCTTCTTGGAGCTGTTTTCTTGGAAGTTATTTTCCCACCCTTTTACTCTGAGATAGTGTCTGTCTCTGTCTCTGAGATGAGTTTTCTGTATGCAGCAAAAGGCTGGACATTGTTTATGTATCCAGTCTGATAGCCTATGTCTCTTTATTGGGGAGTTGAGACTATTTATGTTAATAGATATCAAGGAATAGTTGTTTCTGTTTCCTGCCATTATTCCTTTTTTGGGTTGATTTGTGTCTGTGTTTTTTTCTTCTTATAGTTTTCTTGTTTAGGAGTTTTCTTGTTTTTACTAGGCTTTATTTTTCCTCATTGTATTGGGTTTTCCAGCTATAATTCGTTGTAGTGCTGGGTTTGTGGTCAGATATTGTGTGAATTTTGATTTGTCTTGAAACATCTTCGTCTCTCCATAGATGGTGATTGATAGTTTTGCTGGGTATATCAGCTTGGTCTGGCACTTGTGCTCTCTTAAAGAGTGCATGATGTCTGTCCAGGCTTTTCTAGCTTTCATAGTCTCTGTTGAGAAATCGGGTGCGAGTCTGATTGGTCTGCCTTTATATGCTACCTGACCTTTTTCCCTTACTGCTTTTAGTATTCTTTCTTTACTTTGGGCACTTGATGTTTTTACTATTATGTGTTGGGAGGTATTTCTTTTCTGGTCCAACCTATTTGGAGTTCTGAAGGCTTCTCTTATGCTCCTGGTCCTCTCATTCTTGAGGGTAGGGAAGTTTTCTTCTATGATTTTTTGAAGATATTTACTGTGCCTCTTACTTGATACTCTTCTCCCTCTTCTATTCCTATTATCCTTAGGTTCAGTCTTCTCATTGTGTCTTGTATTTCCTGGACATTTTGGATTAGGAGCTTTTTATTTTTTGCATCTTCTCTTGTTGTTTTGTCTATGTTTGCAATGTTGTCTTCTGCCCCCGAGATTCTCTCTTCCATCTCTTGTAATCTATTGGAAATGGTTGCTTCTGTGACTCCTGATTTCTTTTTTTTTGTGTTCTGACTCAAGGGTTATCTCTTTTAGCGTTTTCTTTATTGTGTCAATTTCTGTTTTAATTTCCCTCTTCCATTTCTTTATTTCTTTGGTACTGTTTTCCTCTAGTTCTTTGAGTTCTTTGAGTGTTTTTCTTGTTTCTTCTTTAAAAGCTTCTGAATCTTTTTGCTTTTCCTCCCTTTCTTGTTTAAGTATCTCTATCAGTGTCTTGAGGTCTGATTTCATGTCTGTTTCTTCTTTTTCTGGAGTGTTTTGAATTCCGATGTTTGCTGTTATGGGAGAGTTTGGTTCTGGTGTTGCTAGATTGTCTTGGTTTCCTTGGGATATATCTTTCTATTTCCTCTTGCCATTTTGATGTCTGTGATATGTTCTTGCCTTTCGCTTGTCTCTGGTCTATGACCCTGGATCTCCACTGGTCCAGGTGTCAGATGGGCCAAGCCCTGTTTTATGCCTCAGAGTTGTCCAGTGTGAGCAGAAGTTCCAACGTTTTGTTTCTGGTTGCTGGATCGGGCAAGGCAGGGCTGGGCAAGTGAGGGTGTGCACTTTCCATGTGCACTCCGCAGAGATCTCTCTTCTCCCCGGTAGCCCAGGTCTCCAACCCACCAGTTGCTTAGCCTCTATGCGCTGCCATTCCGGGTGGCAGATGGGCCAGACGCCACTCTGTGTTATGAAGTCGCCTCTGGGTGGAAACAGAATTTCTAATTTTCTGTTCCCAATCGCTGGATCGGGCAAGGCAGGGCTGGGCAAGTTAGGGTGTGCACTTTCCGTGTGCACTCTGCAGAGATCTCTCTGCTCCCCTGCAGCCCAGGTCTCCCACCCACCAGTTGCTCAGCCTCTATGCGCCGCCGTTCCAGGTGGCAGATGGGCCAGGCTCAGTTCTGTGTCCTGAAGTCGCCTCCGGGTGGAAACAGAAGTTCTAATTTTCTGTTCCCAATCGCTGGATCAGTTGCTCAGCCTCTATGAGTCGCCGTTCCAGGTGGCTGATATACCAGGCTCTGTTCTGAGTCCTGAAGTCGCCTCCGGGTGGAAACAGAAGTTCTAATTTTCTGTTCCCAATCGCTGGATCAGTTGCTCAGCCTCTATGTGTCGCCGTTTCAGGTGGCAGATGGGCCAGGCTTTGCTCTGCGTCCTGAAGTCCACCCAATCAGATTTAATGTATACCCGAATTTGAATGATACCTTAAAGATTATAAAATACATTTAAATGTTTTTCATATGTCCTCTGGTTAGGTGTGCGGGAATCAAATTCTAAGCCTAACAGTGTCTACTCAAATGTTCTTGCAGTCCAATGCTTACTCACTCATTGAATTTCTGTCTTCCTCTCATTTGTTTTTTGGTATTCTTAAACATGTATTCAAGGCATTTTCATTATTCTCTCCCTCAACTCTCTTGTTTCTCCCCAATTTTTGTCACCTTCCTCTTTTCCTACCAGTATGTATCATACCTCATCAAGTTTAACCTGGGATATTTGTGGAATTAGAACTATTCATCAGAGTGTGGGTAGGTTACCAGTAGGTACATCAGAAGACAATGGCTCTCCCTCTTTCTAAATCTTTTAATAAGACATAGCCTACCAAAGGGAATCAAGGAGCAATGACCCTCTTCACCACCAGTGCCTAACTACAGATTATCCCATTCTTCTGGAGGCATTTGTAACAACTGTGAGTTCATAATAGCCAGGGCTTTGTCTTTACCAAAATATAATATTTTATTACCATTCTCACATTGTCCTAGCCACCAACTCCTATTCTGCCAGATTTCCTGAGTTTAGTCAGTGATGTCACTAAGATCTAGTATAGATCTGATCTGATTCTTGTGTTTTCTGTATATCCAGCTCCATATCAGTGCTTTTAGACATCTTATCATAGACACGGCTCCTTCCCATATAAAAAAGCAGTATGCATTTCCATAAATATTTTAAAATTTCAGGTTAATGATCTCATACACAAAAAATAAATTTTACAGAATTTTTTTGAAAACTAGTTTTGAAATGTTTCAAAATTTTTTCTAATTTAAGGACACAGAGTTCCATCAAACACCTTTGCATATATTAAGATCAAACATAATCAGGAAGGATCCTAATGAGGAAATGATCTAGCCATGGAGTGGAGCTAAAAGTTAATTTATTTGACATAAAGCAAGGGGTCTAGCTATGATCAATTTACTCATTTTAACAGTGAAAGCTATAATAAAGACTATGAATTGAGGGTCAGCATTTAAAATTTTTCCAGTAATCCAGTCTCATAAATATTCACAGGTTGAAAATAAGATATGAATATTACTTTAAAGTGAACATTAGCTTCTGTTTATATTCTGTTGCTCTCATGTGTAAATAATGTGTCTGTCACAAAGTTAATATGAAAGAAACTAATCATAAATTTTAGATAAATGGTTCTATAAATCTTTAAAGAAAGGCATCTCATATGTGAAATATAAAAATTTTGTCCATTAGATTTGGGGATCAAATGCTGGTCAGTACAGATTAGGGACAGAAGAAGATAGTGAGAGAAAAAGAGGTGCTAACAAATGATTCTTAGTCTTAGAGTTTGCATGGTAGGTAACATGGATAAATATAAGTGCTATACCTTTTGAATTGCAGCCTCAATGAGGATTTTGAATGTTATGCTATTAGGAAATAAAAATTATTTGAAGAATGTAGATGCTTTCAAACTAATTTCAACCTTAAATAAAGTATAGAAGATTCAAAACCTCATATGATTCAATACCCTCAAAAGCCCATAGGTTTTTTTTTTTATTATTATTAGTATTTTAAGTACCATAAAGCCCTAAATTTGGCCAGGTTACAAAAAATAAAATATTTATCTCAAACCTCCCCAGAATATTTATAATACATTTCTATCCTACCAAGGCTTAAGATCTTTGTAGAAAAGAGCTAGAAAAAGGTGCAAGATAGAGGTAAAAAAAATCAAGCAAAGTTTCTCTAGACATAGTAAGGCAACTGTAAATATGAAATCACAGTCATCTCACGATAAAATGAACAGGAAGATATGAAATTAGAACCTATGCTGGGGAGATATTGTCAACTAATAGAGAATCAGATTGGGAATGCCTGTGTGTGTGTGTGTGTGTGTGTGTGTGTGTGTGTGTGTGTGTGTGTAAGTGTGAATATTTGTTTTTAACCTTGCCTTTTAAGTTAATCAATCTCCAGAAGTCCACAAATCGAAGAATATGTGGGCAGCACAAATTTGACTTTATGGGTATAAATTAAAATATGTTTGAAAATAATGATGATGATGATTATTATTATTGTTATAATCCAAGAGCTATGATAATAGCCTTGTGACAATTTTTGCTATTCACAGATCATTATGCTTAATCTATGCCCAACAAGAAATGTATTTACATGTTATATTCTGTCCTACATGTACTTAATGCTTATGGTAACTAGTAGGATTTTTATGCATGCTATCAAACCTCTAAAATAATTAAGTATTGACAAAGTTATTCAAATAATGATATGCCAAAATACCCTTAAAAATCTGTAAATGCATCACATTTTTTTAAAAAAAATAAAGCAGTAATAATAAAAAATAAATAAAATGAGCACAATTTTTAAAAAGGAGTAAATGTTTGGTAGGTAGTCCACAGAGGAATAGATCCAGGGTAAAACAGAAATGGCTGAATGAAAATGATCATTACACACGGCATGGAATTCCCAAAGAGCTGAAACAGAATCAGAGAAATTCCAAGCAAGCAACCTGCCAACATACTAAAAAGTATTTCACAAGATTTATTCTTTTTTCCTCTTACAACTTTATTTTAAAAAACAGAGATACATGTAGAGATTAGTAAAAGGCTTTTAGCATTAAATTATATAAATATATTTTTATTAGTCCTTGATTTTTTTAAAGGTTTGATAGAATACATTGGGATCTTACTAGTTATAATGACCATAAAGTGTATGTAAAATGAGCATAACATGGAAATATTTAATGTAGTCAAAGTTTTCTTTGTGTATAAAAATTAAACATAATGAATTTTAAATACAAAAAATTGCAACAAGGCTATCTTCTTAGCTCTTGAGTTATTAATGATTTAAGGTCTAGGTGTACCACACTCTGAGAGGGTGTTATACACTTATTGTTTGTTTGATATTTTTGTTTCTTTTTTTTTTTTGAGCTTCATATGGTCTGTGAGTTGTTTATTGGGTATTCAGAGCTTTCTGGGACTAGTATTCAATTATTAGGGACTGCGTATTATGTCTGTTCTTTTGTGACTGGGTTGTCTCACTCAGGATGATATTCTCTAGATACATTCTATTTCCTAGGAATTTCATAAAGTCATTTTTTTCTAATACCTGAGTAGTACTCCATTGTGTAAATATTCCACAATTTCTGTATCCGTACATTTACCTATATATGGGTTTTTTACAAATTCTGGCTATTATAAATAAGGCTGCTATTAACCTGGTGAAGCAACTGTTCTTGTTATATGTTGGAGCATCTTTGGAGTATATGCCCAGAAGTGCAATAACTGGTTCTTCAGGCAGTACTATGTCCAATTTTCTGAGGAGCTGCCAGAATGATGTCAAGAGTGGTTGTACCAGTTTACAACCTCACCAAAAGTGGAGGAGTATTTCTCTTTCTCTGCATCTTTGCCAGCATGTGCTGTCATCTGAGTATTTCATCTTAACCATTCTGACTGGTGTGAGGTGGAATCTCAGGGTTGTTTTGATTTGAAATTCCCTGATGTCTAGGGATATCAAGTATTTCCATAGAGACTTCTCAGCCATTCAATATTCCTCAATTGAGAATTCTTTGTTTTGCTCTGTACCCCAATTTTTAATAGGATTGTTTGATTCTCTGGAGTCTAACTTCTTGAGTTCTTTGTATATATTGGTTATTATAACTCTATCAGATGTGGGATTGGTAAAGATTCTTTCCCAGTCTGTGGGCTGCTATTTTGTTCTCTTGACTGTGTCCTTAGACCTACAGAAACTTTACAATCTCATTAAATCCCATTTATCAATTCTTAATTTTAGAGCACAAGCCATTAGTTTTCCCTTCAGGAAATTTTTCCTTGTGCCAATATATTCTAAACTTTTTCCCACTTTCTTCTCTAACAGTTTCAGTGTACCTGGTTTAATGTAGAAATCTTTCATCCACTTGCACTTGAGCTCTGTACAAGAAGATAAGAAAGGATCTATTTTCATTCTCCTGCATGCTGAGTTCCAGTTGAGCCAACACCATTTGTTTAAGAGACTGCCCTTTTTCCAGTCTCTTAAATATTTGACAGAAAATTTGTCAAAAATCAAGTGAACATATGTATGAGAGTACATTTCTGGATGTTCTATTCTGTTCCCTTGATCTACCTGCCTAGTTCTGTACAAGCACCATGTGGTTTTTAACACAATTGCTTTGTAATATAGCTTGAAGTCAGGGATGGTTATTCCAGCTGACATTTTGCTGTTGTTGAGGATAGATTTTGTTATTGTTGTCATTTTCCTATCCCAGATGAATTTGAAAATTGCTCTTTCCAACTCTGTGAAAAATTGAATTGGGATTTTGATGGGGATTGCATGGAATCTGTAGATTGCTTTTGGTAAGATGTCTATTTTTACAATGTTGATCCTTCCAATCCACGTGCAAGGGAGATCTTTCCATCTTCTAAGATCTTCTTCAGTTTCCTTCTTCAGATATTTGAAGTTCTTGTCGTACAGGTCTTTCACTTGTTTAGTTAGGGTGAGACAAAACAAATCAGTAGCTTTTCTCTACTCTAAGGAAAAAAGTGTTGAGAAAGAAATTAGGAAAAAGACACCTTGACAATGATCACAAACAATATTATATGAGTTTTAATCTTCTGGCAATGGTTGATCAGGATAAAATACTCTCCTTCAGATAGAAGAACATGCTTGTAAGTGTTCTACATAGTTAAAAATGACACAACAATGCCAAATTGTTGTTTCAATCTAATATCCATAGGTTCTAGATAATGATTCATCAACTGAAGGTGCACTCTGCTTCCCAGAGGACCAAACTTAATTCTAGCACCCATGTCTGGTCACTCACAACTGCCTGTAACCCCAGGTCCATGAAATATAGTGCTTTTCCTGGCATCTGCAGGCATTGCACACATCTTAACAAACCATCAAAGAGACATTTAGATATAAGTTAAATTAAAAGCTCTAAAATACCTTCATAGTATTCTGTTCATTTTCTCAACATAACATGTTGCAACATTTTCATAAATAAGAAAATATTGTTTTCTTAATACCAATGGCTATCTTACTCTGAGGATAATCAGTGATTATCTCCTCTATAAATGTGAACAATTTTAAGATGTTTAGTTTTCGAAACTAATCTTGAATCTTTAAGACTACAGCTATAATAATGTCAATACTGTAAAATTAGTCAAAATGGGAGAGTTAATTTATGTTTGCTAAAGTTCTTCCTTAGTTATAATTATTTCACTAATATTAATTATTATTTACACTTCAAATGTTCATTTTGAGTCCCTTTCACTCCATTAGCTTTCTTACCCCTTCCTCTTTCCCCTTCCCCTCTAAGAGGGTTCTCCCCAACCCATACACCTAGCCATTCCCAACTAACCCCTCTACCATCCCCTATCTCTGGGGAATCATGCCTCCACAGGGCCAAGGGCCTCCCCTCCCACAGAGGCCAGACAAGATAATCTTCTTCTACATATGTAGCTAGGGTGGCAGACAAGCCCATGTATACTGTTGGCTGTTAGTTTAGTTCCTGGAAGCTTTAAGAGGTCTGGTTTGTTGATACTATGGTTCTTTCTATGGGTTTGCAATACCCTTCAGCTCCTTTAGTTTTTCCACTAACTCTTCCATAGGAGTTACAAAGCTCAGACCAATGGTTGGCTGAATCTGCATCTGTCTTAGTGTTGGTCAAACCTCTCAAAAGACAACTGTGCCAGGCTCCTATCTGCAAGTACCTCTTGGCATCAGCAATAGTGTCTGGGTTTGGAGTCTGTGCATGGGATACATCCCAACATGGGATAGTTTCTGGGTGGCCTTTCCTATAGTCTCTGCTCCATTTACACAGCATGTTCTTAATGGGATGCTGCACACAACTCATGTGGTCTTCTAATAAGGCAGACAAGTAACTGTTTTCATGTAAGAACCGAAAGGCAAAAGAATACTAAAGTTAGAATAGTTTCTTACAATGTTTCAAAATGTATGTAAGTAAATAAGCTAATCCTTTTTGATATCTCTCTAGGCATTGCCATCTCCAATTATTTCAAGTAAATAGAAGAACAAAGTACTCATTTTTTTATGCTTATGCATCAGCTTTTAATTCTCTTATCATTGTTTCTTCATCCTAGATATCCATGGCCATTTGTACTCTCTTTCTAATGCTGTTACTTCTTGGTCTTACACAAGCCTTTCTCCTGTAAGATAAACCTATCTATCACTTGCCACTTCCTTCTTTTCTATAAATTCCTCTTTTTTTATTCCTATCTATGCCTTTTCTTCTTGAGACCACCTTAACTCTCTATCCTTGAAGTCTCCAAATTCACCCTAATTAATACAGCAGTCACTGGACTGGAAGGTACATATATCTCCTCATAATGACAAGTTTGACAAAGTCTTGAAATAAGCAAATTCTACAAAGTACCATGTCGGCTTTAATGCTATATGTGGTTATATGTGGGATCCTGTCCCATGTCTCTGAGGGCCAAGCAGAAGGTCTGTTCCTAGTTCACCACAGCCTCATACCACCTCCATTCTTCATTCTTGAGAAACACATGTTTTATTTATTTTGGTGTAATTAGCCCTGAATAATGTGTATAGCATATTCCCAAGAAAGAGAGATTGAAAGTAAAATAGCAGAGACCACAGATCAATTCCAGGCCAAAAGGTAACCATCCACGAACACAAAACTCAACTTCCTGGCAATGCTCAAAGGAGAGGAAGTGTGTCACATATTCCCTTACATGCTGGTCCCACATATGTTCGGGCCCAAAGAATGCAAGACACATTATGGGTTTTGTCCTAGTGTGAGAGAATTCTGATTAAAATAAAATAAAACTATCATTAATTCCAGTTTCTCAAATTTATATTTGCTTATGGGAAAGCCTTATTAACATTATCACATCTTGCAATGTCTGATCTAAATTTTCCCGTTTCCTAGTATCAACATATCAACATATCATAAATTCAAAAAATAATTCCTTTCTAAACTATGTGGATTCTGATTTCACATGTTTAATATGATGCCAAATGTGTAAATACCACTCATAATACTAAATATATATTGTATGTAATATAAGCCTCCATGTAAATTTTTTATGAATTTTCTGTATTTACAGTATCACCAAATAATTCTTTTAGAATGTACTACTATAAAATGCACTTTGTAAGTCAGGATTCCTTGCAGTGACAGCAGTAGTTTCACATATCTCCTACCTGCCAAGTTTATTTATTGTATCAATGGGCAAATTTCAGTGAGTGGCCTACATTATTTCTGGTATGAGATGAATATTCAGTGGCATTCAATGACAGATCACACAAGGGCAATATTATGCACTGATGACACAGGACTACATAGTAAAGGAGTAAAACCCTAGTGTGTTGTAATAAGATGGTTTTATTGTGTTTATTTACTTTCATCACTTTAAAAATATTCAATGTAACTAATTTGTACTTACAAAATTTGTACAGGAATATAATTAAATATGACCATATGCACCTTACATTTGCTCTTTTAAATTTCTCTTGAATACCAACCCTGGCATCCATTACTAATTTTATGTCATATTTTAAAAAGTCATTTAGCAACCCTCAAAAAGATTTTGTAGTCATCCCTATATGTGCACTTTTATATATACAGTAGAGCATGAGCAATCCACAAGAGAATTGAAGGTCAAAGAAGAATTTATCTCCTTTCCCCAGAAAGTATCAAATGCCAATAGCACCTTAGATAAAGGTGGGAGTTTGTCAGCTCCTTCCCCAACTACACTGGGATTTTAGTTACCCTTCTATAGAAAATAGCAGAATCTGTGAGTTTGTGTGTGTGTATAAATCATGTCCTATCCAAAAGACAGCATTTCAAAGTACTCCTGCCCTTCCATTGGGACTTAATTCATTCTACTTTTCTTTTTTCTAGAAAGCTTTTTTAGCACTTAGTCTTGGCAGGATTTGTCCAAAGATTGATAAAGTTCTTTCTTATAGGTCTTAGCACTCTAAGGAACTTATTCTCAGAACTTTGAACAGTTACAAGTTTTTGGGATGACTGCTTCTCACTGAAAAATCTCACTGCAAAAATAAAAAGTTTGTGTGACCGAAGGTCAAAGAAGCCCAGGTCCAAAAATGCACATAAATATTTATAAGGGTATTTGACAACATGGCCATTTGACAAAATAAAAATAGCAAGCTTTATCTTTTGGTCTAAGAGCTAAGCAGCAACAAAATTTTGATTAGGGTTACAGTTCCAACCATGAATTTCTTCCTATGGTGTATGGTTAAATTCAATAAGAAAGTAGGAATATACCCCATAACTGTAGAGTTAGTATTTCATCAGTAGACACATCTTGCTTGACAGGTTGGTGTTGTAGCATCCAATGTCAGAACTAGTTGAGAATATTAATATCCCCAGGAGCCAACATACAAGCTCTGACATTATGAAAGCCAGCCACCAAGGAAGATATTTCCTGGTCAGTTTAACATTGATTACACTTGTAGTGTAATTTTCTTTTGCAAGTTTTGTAGGAGAGATGAAACCAATAGAAATAAACACAGTAGGTGAGTTCACAGATGATATGGGAATAAAGTAAAACAATATAGACTGAATGAAAATAAATATGCTTAACAGAAATCTTAAGGGTCCTTAACAACACAGTCATAGTAATTAGAAACCTTATAATTGCATGAGAAAGATAGGAAAATGGATTTAATGGAGCATTAATTTTATGGATATTTTAATACTTTAATAATGTTATCTATTATATAATTATTATCTATTTTAAGTTTTTATATTGATATTATTCTAGTATAGAAATTTCTTTTTGGATCACATCAATTTTCATTTTCAAGTCACTCAGAGTTTACATTTAAAATAATTTTTTTTGTTTAAAAAAAAAAAAAGCTCGGTATACAGTTTTCCTGGCCAGACAATGGAGGCAGAGTTTGAGCTGAGATATAATGACCCTAGTTTTGTACATTTGAAACTGTTCTGTCAGGAAATATTTCAGCATGATCATTCAACATACAGAGACTTAATGGGTTGATGTGAGAGCTCATTCCACAATGTCTAAACTTTAGACCCTAGTAGAATTAGTAGTGTGAGTGGATCTTGAAGAGAGATTCACAGTATGAACTTTAAGTATAAGTGGATAACAAGAATGAGCACAGAACATACATGCTGTTCTTGTAAGAAAAGGAAGATTTGTGAGCACAGTGGGTCAAAAGATGTCAGAAACTGGTCAGAACTGGAAAGTCATGAAGAAAAGCCATGAAGAAACAAAGTTTAATGTCATTTTGGTTATGTACTTCCAGTATACAAAACTCAGAGAAAGCAAATTCATGTCATTTGAGGAATCAACCTGAATTTTATCAGAACAGTTTGTACTAATCAGTTTTTCATTGATACAAGATTCCTAGGTGATGAGTTAGATGTTGCTTTAGCTTACATGTTGGTGTTTTATACAACCTCCAGTGAGAAGATCTGATAGCCATGAGAGTAACTTGATGGTGAATTATCTTAAGACAAAGGAGAAGAGAGACAGAGAATGAATCTCTGATGCTCCACAGTCACTTTTGAGATCATACCCCTGAGGAGACCCCATTAATCTACAAAACCAAAATGTTCACAGCAATTCACAATGCTAACATAATGAACATGAAATATTTATAATTGGAAATATTGGGGACACTGCTCCAATCCATGGCAAACTACTACAAATGTTTACATATTCATTTATAATCACATTGTAAAAAATGTCCCTTATTATAAAAATATTGTTGCATAATGGAAATGTAGAAATAAACCATTTTTTGAATTATTGGAAACTATTTAAAATGTTTGTTCTGAAATTGACTATTGACCCTTCCGTTTTCTTCATTATCAAATCTCTTTCTGGCTAATTATTGCAACAAATGATGAAAATAAATTAAGAAAATTACATAAATCTAGTGAGTGTTTTCTAGTTGGATATCCTATGATGATGTTCAAATATGCATTGTCCAATTGATTTTATCTGGCCTTGTACTTGAAGCCTGAAGTAAAATAGTGACTTAATGTGACGTCCAAGTACAACGACCATATATTATCTTAGCAGTTACCTGACTCGGCAATTAAAGTCTATTCTACACATTCCCAGAATGTATTAAATCCTGCTTTTAATTTTTTTTTTTTTTTTTTGGATAACACATAGCAGTTGAAGATGTAAAATCTCTCCTCTTTGCCAAGATGATAAAGAAGTCCAATATGTTCTAATTTAATTAGTTTTTATAAGCAGTTATAATCAGCACCTCTTCCTAGTTATTCCTTGAATAGAAAATACTATATAGATTTTAAAATGAGATGTTATTTATATTTTTCAACACTTGGTTTCTCAAGATTAATCTTATCTGAAATACATTGTGCATAAATACCAAAAAATACTACATCATCAGTAATGCAAAGTTATATAGAGATAGGAAAATATATATCATTAATATTTCAATAATGCAGCTACTATGAAAATGAATTTTCAAGCCCTAAACCATATTATGTATTAGAGCTTTTTTATCCCAGGTGTTCTTAAGAACTGATCATAATTTAATGAACATATCTCCCATGTAATCATCAAAAAAATCAAATTTCCAGCCTAAAATCTGAATTTGATATGCTGTTCACAGATAGGAAGTAGTAGATAAGACATAATTGGGGGAACCTGGGAGGGCTTGGGAGATGGGGAAACCATCATCAGAATGTATTTCATGAAAGAAATGATTTTCAGTAAACAATAAAAACTATTGGTTTTTGTCAAGAGAATCTCTCAGGTAACAATTTGCAAAAGAACATGACAATATAATTAATAGAAAGAAAATAATTTTAATATTTTCTAAATAAAATGATTAGGCCTATATTGATTATACTGAATGATGAACAGGTAACTTCTATGAACTTTAGAAGAATCGAGGAAATATAATTCACTTGTTAATTCTTGTATGTGCTCCCTTGGACTTAGCTCCTAAATTTGAGAATATGTCCATTAGGGATGGAGCCTAGGCACAGAAGGTAAAGTCCTGGCAATGCCAGCTAAGGATCTACACAGAGGTTTGCAATCAGATCTCTAGGGAGGGGCACACTGGAGGATTCCTGCAGCTTGGCCTTCAACCCAGCTAATTGGAATAGCTCCAGGTTTGGATAGATGCTATTTTTTTCTCTCAAAATGTAAAGTATATAGTGATTGACGAAAACATGTATGTCAACCACCATCCCACAGGCACACAGAGTCATATATACACATCATACACAAACCCACATTTTCATTCTGATTAAAATCATTAAGGCTTTAAATTAAGTGTTCTTTTCCATAGAATAGTGAGTGTTTATAGGAATACAATCAGTAGATATGGTACAAACTGGGGGCATTCTAATATTTTCAAGAAGTTTTATAAACATTCAAATACCTGAGGGACAATGAATTACATTAATTTATGAAATAATTATAAAGCATTTGTACTTTGAAAAAAATGCATCCAAATAAATGGACAGGTATTTGCAACACAAGTTTCTTGCAAACACTGATAAACTAAATATTTTGGCATTTTGTATTAGTTATAAGAACTTACATATAAACTTATGGCCCAGTCTGGTTGGTGCAAAAATGTGATTCACTATTGTTCTGCCTGCCAATAAATACAGTATCAGAAAAATTATATGTATTCTGTCTCTCTGTCTCTTTCTCTCTCTCTGTCTGTCTGTCTCTCTCTCTCTCTCTCTCTCTCTCTCTCTCTCTCTCTCTCTCTCTCACTCTCTCGCTCTCTCTCGCTCTCTCTTTCTCATAGAAGAAAACTGAGTTTTCAAAAAAGAAACCCCAGAAATTCTAAATTCAAAGGATTCTTCCTAGAATTGAAGAGCATGGGTGCTTTAAAATGAAAGATTTTATCCTTCCCCCTTGTTGGCTGTGCCATTTCCCCTAATGAGAATTTTTGAGTTTTAACACATATCTAGGGCTTAGTGTATCAGCAGACTGTAACCCATACTTCATTTGTGTAGTAGAAGCACATTTATCCTGCATCAAAATTATTGATATCTTTTCCTGTCAGTCATGATAATGTTCATTTTTTCCTTTCCACACTGAGTCTTTTGCACAGTGCCTTTTTCAGATTTCTGTGCATTCGAGACAGCTATGTTAAACCGTGGTTTTGACAGTTTCATGCAAGATACACTCTCAGATGTCTCCTTGACATTTTTACTCTAGCCATGAAGTAGACTCTGCCTACAGATTGTAGCATTTATCCTCTGTCAGTCACTGAAAACTTTTCTGTCACCTTTGCTTTCTCCACATCTCTTCCTGTGCTGGCTTTAGGGAACTACTTTCTTGGAAATTTTTCCCATATTTTAATTTTCAGATTATGTATGATCCTCAATTTAAAGGTATTTTTCTGTAACTCTCAAAGTACTGCAATTTATTTTTTAAATCCTTACAGAATATATTTTATTCATGGTTTTAATCTATTTACATGATGTAGACTAACATTTTCATTTTATTTCATCATGTATCTCTAGTTTTACATTGTCCCTCTCTCCCCATCTTTCTTTCATTTTAAAAGTTATTTTATAGTTGATAGAGAAAACATTATTATCTATGTTCTCCCAATACCATGGCTCAAAGAACATGTGAATTCAGTGCAACATTGCCTCTACACTAGGTTTTAGTCCAACCTGAGTGCATTGGGAGACTCTGATAAAAAAAGTAAAAAAAGAAAAAAAAAAAACCAAAAAAAAAAAAAGCATAGAGATTTTCTGTAACAATTGTGCTTGTTGCCTTCTCCTAAATTTCATGTGGTTATCAAAGTATATCAGTGATCTAACTAAAATTGTTATTTATTATCATAATGCTTACCTAATGACTGTTTTACTTGAACTAGGTGAGATTAATTTTAATTCAACCCTTGCACTCTCTTTTGCTATCAAAAACTGTTTATTCAACTTCAGAGGCTTATTTCTGAGTTATGGAGGAGCTAAAAATTGGAATTTTTTAAATAAAATAACACTCAAAATACTAGATATTATATAATATCATATGTATTTGTCTCTAGACACAGAAAATACTTTCCTTGTAAATGGTAAATTCAAAATCCCTATGACATCAAAAGCTCATGGTTTTCAAACTGGGTATCTCTTGGTTTTACTTATGTTCCTAAATCGTTCTACTTACATTACCAAGGCTGAGTCTGTGACATTCAGTGTGAAAACATTGACCCACTGTCTCATTTTCTCTCTCATTTATCATCCTTCGATTTGCCTCTATTCACAAATTGAATTTAGCTATACCACTACAGAAGATTACCTAAAGGAGAAATAAATAATGTCATAATTAATATATTTTAAATGTTCACGTTCATATAAAATACTTGATAGGTAAATCTTATTTATATCAGTAAAACAGTCCTCACATATATGTATACATTTCTATGTGCATGTATGTATTTTATGGTGCTAAGGATTGGATCCAAAGTTATGTACATTGTATGCAAATGATCTGCCACTAAATTATGGTTCTAAGCGACAATACTATTATTTATAGAGTAGGTTTAGTTTTCTTGTGGTTTTGAAAATTATTTATAATGACTTCATATGAGAGGTTGTTCAATTAAAGTATTTTTGACATTGTTTATTATTGTGGCTGAAAAGTAAAAGTATATATTAAGAAACTTTTAGACTTTATTTTTTAAGTATGATTGTATTAATTTTTTGAAAATAACTCTATGGAATGGAAATCAAGTTTTCATTTTACAGTTTATAATTAATATATTTGATTTTATTAACCGATTTTAGTAAATGGCTTTATTTTTACAGATACAAAATATTTTTTATTTCTACAATGTATATTTAAGAATACTTAGAAACTTTGGAAATCTATGAAGAGTTTATCAAAAGCTCAACTCTAGTCTGGGATTCAAATGATATATAGAACACTCTAGACAATTTAGTGAGATTCAGTATAAATTAAACCAAAATGTTTGGTTTATTACATATTACTAGTGTGAGAGGTTTCTTGTAGAGTTACAAAAATTCATGAATAGTACCACAACAATGGTTACTGTTTTCTAAATTTACAGATAAGTTTTTAACATCTTTGTTCTTAGAAACAGTAAAATAGTTGATTTATTCTTTATCATGCATTCAAATTATGGTCAATTAAGAAAAGGCAAAATTCTTGTAAAAAAAAAAACACAACCTCCTCATTCTTGGAGATGGTTCCTTATCCTTATTATTATTGGAGATATAAGCAATTGTGAACTGCCCTTTTCGGTGGCTTGGAAATGACCCCAAGTTCTCAGTAAGAAGAGTTTGCATTATTAATGGGTTATCTCCACATGTCTCCAAATGTATACTATAATTTTTAAAGTACTTAAATCATTTTTATGTTATTTCAATAATTTATAACTGATATTTTTACAACACTCCTATTTTTCAAATTATTCAGCGTATTTAAATTAGAGTAAAATTTAGATAACTTTGGCAGGTTATATAAAGTTGGTGAAGACCTTTCTCTCAGCCAGTGAAACTCCTTGAGTATCTAAAACCACTTTGAACTTCCTTACCATACTAGAAGTTGTCAAGCTGCATGATTTTTTTCATCTCTTCAGGAACTATATGTGCAAGATGCATCATTATCTTCTCCTGTAGAATAATTTCTGTTTTAATATTAGAGCAAAGGGCATTGAAGAATAAATGGATAACTTTCTAACAAAGTAGATGGGACATCTTCTATGGCAATCTTGAAATCTATATTTATCAATCTAAGTGAAATTTGCCAAGTTACTAAAGTTTAAAAAAATTGCATTTCATGAACCTCAATGGTAATGAGCTGTCCTACATGTCAAAGCCAATTACTGGTGGAATTTTCATTTGTTTTATATTTGAAAAATTCCTTTTATTGTTTCTTTTGTAATTTTCCCAAATAAAATGTTAGGTTTCAACTATTTAATATGGTTCAACAATGCATTGTTCAGATAATATTATGTAGCATATAATTTTGGTAACATTTTATATTCTACTATACATTTATTTTTCACATTTTTGTCATATGTATATGACACCATTGCTCTCTTGAAGAAGTACATGTAGCTACTTGTATTGTCATGGATAAGATGTTCAGCAATATGTAAATATGTATTAATATTATGTTCTTAACAAAATATTATTTACTATGTTTATAAAAACATATTTTGCTAAAGCCAATGCAATTACCACATTATTTTTAGTTAAATGTTATTTCATTTTAACAAAAGTTAATCATAATTTTATTTCATATGACCATGGAGAAGAGCTATAAAAGTTCACATTTTATAAACCAAAATATATTCTAAATGTTTTCTCATGATGTACAAATACAGCAAAACAAATTGTCCCACAATGTATTGGATTTATGGAGTTACTACCTAATGTCATTTGCTGTTCCTATTGTCTTGCTGACAAAAGTACCAATATGAACTTAATTGTGATCCAGTCTATTTGCATTGTTGACAGTGTGTCTCCAAGGTGATATTTGGGATCAGAACACATGTTTTACAATCAAACAGTAAACAGTGTTCTGCTTCATCCCTCAGCAAATTCTGAAACCATGGCGATGTTCCCATATCCAGTTGTTTTGAACTACGCGGGAATTTTCATCAAAGGCATTTTCTACTATCAGAAATCTTTTGTCCTCTTGACTCATTTCCTGAAGCACAGTATCATCACCATAAATTTTTATGATGTAAAAATGACAATTTAACATTTTAATAATTTAATTATATTTACCAATGACCTAAAGAATATCCATATTTTAATAAACCCAATTGGTGTCTATTTCCAGGATTTTTCTTACATAGTTATATAACTAATGAGAAATCCCTGGGTGTATCACCGCTGTATCTCTTTGTGCAACCTTGATAATGGACATGCTATTTTTTTTTGCCTCTATGAACATGATCATGCTATATTTTACATTAATATAATCCCTCATACAACTTTTGTCTTGCTGCACCTGGTTTGTTTCAGTTATTAGGGTTTGTTATTTTTTTCACTGCAAAAAAAATTTAAAATGCTTGAGAAAAACATAGATTTATTTTGGCTCATTATCATGTCATCTTCTAGTCCTCTTCTGAATGGAAGAAACATCATTAGGATTTTAATTCTTTGAGGAAAGTATTTTGTTTTCATACCACAACACATACGAGCCACAAACTCATTCACAATATGGTAGAAGTCAGTGTTTGAAAAGAAAATGCAGTGCCATGTAGTATCATCATAACAATATTACCGATCAGTTGGCAAATGTCTTGAATTGCATCTAGTTTAGCTATTGTAAATCATTCTGTAACAGACAGGAGTATACAATTATGTCTTCAGTGCAACTGCTTTCTGCCAAGCCCAGTGTGGCCCTGGGGAGACAGAGTGACTTGATAACTTGGTTCCCTCCCTGGGACAGGATCCTGGTATGATCCTCCATGAATGTTGATGGCTGCTGTGTGTGTAAGACTTGATTTTTGTTATATTGCACAATATTGTCACTTTTCTCCAAGAGGATCCTCTCTGCTAATATTAATGACTCCTTTGTAATCAGACAGCAGGAATCTAGGAGGTGAAGTGGCAGCTGATGTCTCAGAAAAATCTCATAAATGCTGGCATCTACAAGACAGCCCATAAGACTATGGAAAAGGAGCTCTAAGTACATAACTTCTATGCAAAATATAAGAATGTAGTATGAATTATGATGGGTGTCACTAAGCTAAAGGAATAAAATAACTGAATTCAGATGTCAGAATGATACAAAGGCTGCCTGATATAAAGGCAGGTAAATTCCTGTATTCAAGGTCAGCTTGGGACTCAGCTAGGTTAGGCCCAGTGTGATACAAATTGTAATTTCAGAGCAGAGTCCTGCCCAACTAGCTTATCCCTGTGCTTAATAAAGTCAGACAGATCCTCGAATTATTTTGCAATGTTCCCAAGATAAACAAAAGAAAACCTGGAATAAATGACTAGATTGATATGTGAATAAAAACTGGGCTTTCAATTTGCCTGAGATAAGCTAGCAAAAAGAGACAACAGTTCTTTCTTAGTGTTTTGTCTAGTGAGACCTGAGGTGTCTGCAGATACTTGGACACCAACACAGCTCTTTAAGAATTTTGTAACAAAATTTCTGAATTGGTCAGAAGATCCAATAACTTTTTATAGCATCTTTTCTGACTTTGGTCAGAAAAGCTATGAGCTATCGAGAGAGCTTTCTGAATTTTAACTAGCAGACTGGGGGAGTGTGGTCAGCAGAAGCTAGGACATCAGCATCACCTTGGCCTCAAGGTTTGGCTATGAGTTATTCTTTTAACCATTCCCAGACACCCCTTTTCTCAGAACCCCTACCTATGCTGAGGCAAGTTTCTTTCTTTCTTTCTTTCTTTTTTCTTTCTTTCTTTCTTTCTTTCTTTCTTTCTTTCTTTCTTTCTTTCTAATTAATCATTCCATTCCTTTACATATCAAATTATATCCTGCTTCCACGTAACCCCTCCACCATCCCCCCATCACTCAACTTCCATCTCCTTCCTCATCTTTGCCTCTGTGAGGGTGCTCATCCAACCATCCTCTTTCGCCCCACCCCTACAGCATTACCTTATACTGGGATATCAAGACTCCACATGACCAAGGGCCTGCCTTCCTATTGATGTGAGACTGGCTATTCTCTGCTACCTATGTTCCTGGAGCCATGGATCCCTCCCTGTACACTCCTCGCTTCACTCGTAATCTAGTCCCTGAGAGTACTGGGTGGTCATGCCAGCTGTGGTTTTTCTTCCTATGTAGTAGCAATCTCCCTCATTCCTCCATTCCTTCTGCCAGCTCCCTGTCCAGGGTCCTTCCACTCAATCTGATGACTGGCTCCAAGCATCCACATCTGTACTAGTCAGTTGCTGGCTGAACCTTCCAAGGAGCAGTCAGTCATACCAGGTTCTTGTCAACAAGTGCCTATTGGCAATGGCAACATTGTTGGGTTTAGTGTTGGTAGACAGGATAGATCCTTAGTTGGGGCAGTCCTTGGATAACTATTCCTTCTGGGACTGCTTTTGAGTTCAATATTTGGCATGAGTATTTTGCACCATCCCACCACTTGGGGCCATTCCTATCTTCTGAAGGTGGTCTCTATAGGTTCTATCTTTGCTTCTCTGTTAAAATCATCACCATTGGGTACTGGGACGTTCTTGTTTCCTTGGTGTCTGGGGCACTTCAGTGGCTATCCACAGTTCCTCATCTCCCTTCCCCTTCTGCTACATATTTTTTTTCTGGTTTCCTGATCCTCTGTACTTTTCCGCTGTAACCTCTAGTACCTGATACTGTTCCCTCCTTATTTACTTCTCTCCTCTCACCCTCCCAGGTCTCCCATTCCCCTACTTCCCATGATTATCCTGTTTGCCCCTCAGTGCAGGACTGAAGCATCAATACCTTGTTCTTCCTTCATTTTAAGTTCTATATGATCTGTGGAATTTATACTGGCATTGTGAGCTATTAGGCTAATATCTGCTTATCAGTGATTATATACCATGTGTGTTGTTTTGTGTTTGGGTTACCTCACTCAAGATGATTTTTCTAATTCCATTCATTTGCCTAAGAATTTCATGAAGTCATTGTTTTTATTAGCTAAATGGTACTCCAGTGTGTCAATATACCACATTTTCTTTATCCATTCTTCTATTCAGAGACATCTGTGTTGTTTCCAGCTGGTTTGAAGAGGGTGGAACAAATGTTTTTGTTATATATTGGAACATCTTTTGAGTGTATCCCCAGGAGTCATACAGTTGGGTCTTCAGGTAGTGCTATGTACAAAATTCTGAGGAACTGCCAGATAATTTTACTAAATGGTTTTGCCAACTAGCAATCCTATCAACAATAGATGGATTTTTCTCTTTCTTCACATACTTGCCAGAACCTGCTGTCACCAGAGTTTTTGATCTTAGCTGCTTTGACTGGTGTGAGATTGAATCTCAGGGTTGTTTTGCATTTCTCTGATGACTAAGGATGTTGAAGTTTTCTTTAGTTGTTTCTCAGCCATTTGGTATTCCTCTGTTGAGAACTCTTTGTTTAGCTCTGTACTCCACTTTTTAAAAGTGCTATTTGGTTCTCTAGAGTCTAACTTCTTGGGTTCTTAGTATATATTGGATATTAGCCCTCTATCATGTGTAGGATTTGTAAAGATGTTTTTCTAAATCTGCTGGCTGCTGTTTTGTCTACTGGTAGTGTCCTTTGCTTTACAGAAGTTTTTCAGTTTTATGATGTCCTGGTTGTCGATTTTTTATCTTAGAGCAAAAGCCATTGGTGTTCTGTTAAGGAAATTTTCTCCTGTCCCCATGTATTAAAGGTTTTTCTGTACTTTCTCTTTTATTAGACTCAGTGTATCTGGTTTTATGTGGAGGGCCTTGGTACACTTGGTTATTAACTTTATATAAGGAGATAAAAATTGCAAATTTCAAGTCATTGGAAATTTTTTGAAATCCTTAACTTGTACTTGTATCTTAACTCTGCAGGTTTGGGAACACAGATTTCTAGATTTTATAATATTTATAATCGTGGGGTTTTGTAGGTTTATGTTAAGGTGATACATGGTTAGACAGTAGAGTTGTAAGCTGGGCAAAGTCTTAGAAAGCAGAAGAGTAGGTAGGAGGCAGGGATGAGGAAGGAGATGGAAGCTGACAGATATGTTCCTCTCAGCATATTTCTAGTTTGATGAGGTTGTCATGATTCTTTCTAAGGGTTTTTATGGGTCTAATTCATCTCGTATAGATGGGCATTTTATATCTTTGTTCATTGATTATAAACTTATTGTGTACAGGGTATGTGGAATAAGAATTTAACATATGAACCTGTTTAATGAGTTAATAGATGTGGAATAATGTTTCCACTGAGTAGTGGAAAAAAGTGATTGAAAACAACATCCACCTGGAACAGAAGCAGAAGGGGCTGTGGAGTGAACTGTGCCTGAGTTTTAGAGGAGGCAGGGAGCCTCAAGTTAGAGATCCCTGCAATGCCATATGGCTCCCGGGGGGGGGGGGCAACACTAGTGGAGAGTGAAAGGCTACCTCTTTTAAATATTTACAAGAGGGTTTGATGCTCTTGATATTCTTCTAATTTGTTACCACAGTAGCACTGATTAGAAAATTTTATTATTAGAATTTAGAAGTTGTTTTCTGCAATTATAATGCAGATCGGGTGAATGGTGCTGAACATCTTCTAATGCTCAGAAAGGAGTTTCACATCTAAAAGTGAGCAAGTTCAAGAAGTTATTGTGATTGCCTCTTGTTTACAAATGTCTAAATGGTTCTTTATACACCATGACTTCAAACTTTTCATCAGAACTATTATTTATCATTTATTTTTATCACTGAGTGTATAAATTTTAGTTTATTATATTTCTGCACCTGGGGATAAAATATTTTAGCAGATAAATGTTAATTTATTCTTTTACCTAGTTCAGCTATAATTTTTATAGATCCTTAGATATTCGTACATTTTTCAAATCATTTGTGTGTGTGTGTGTGTGTGTTTCACAAGATAATGCAGTCATTGTGGGGACATACATCTCTAACCTCTTTCTATTCACAATGTTTTTAACAATGATGTTAGTTTCATCAGGGAATCAATTTTAAAACATCAAAAGAAGGGTGCTCTACAACACTGATTGACATGTACTAAAGTCATAGAAACATTTTATCCATAGTGTTCTCACATTTAGATTATGTTGAAATAAATAGATTTTTTTTCCATAAAGAGAAATTTTAAATCAGCCTACTGAAAGGGCAATATAAACCCTATTTTTCTGCATTTAAAATCCACATTTGTCTTCATTTAAAGACCATGCCTGACTTCAAAAAAGCCTTAAGGCACCAGCTTAAGAAATAGATCATAAGTTCCAGAAAGTAAGTCATGAGACACTAGTTCTAGTAACAAACCATAAAACCCAGAGCAAAATCATAAACCCCTCTCCCAAAGAACAGCCTGGGGATAACCACAGTGGAAAAATATGGTATCTTACAGGGGGCTATCTGCACTGGCAGCCTTACTTCTTCACATCTTTTCAAGGTCAGGACATAGAAATTCAGACCACTGACCACCGATGACCCTTTAGATTAAGTAATCCTTTTAGAGAATTAACTTAGTTCCCTATAAGAAGGCAAGTCTGACATTGTCTGGGGTCACCATTTTAGAGAATGGTTGAAATAGCATTCTGGTTGCTTCTGCAGAAAAAAAAAATTCTCTTTATTTTTGCATACTATCTGAATCTGGGATGTTTCTTAAGTAATTTCCTGATCTTTACACCATGAAAACTTCAGTAGTTGCCAAGGTACATGGTGAAACCCAGACAATTTTACCATTTTGAAGTAGAAGACCTGTCAAAATTTATAGGCAAGTATTTTACATTTGCTATAGGGATCTATAATACATGTTAATGATATATCTTTCCCCCTTTCATGAATAATCCTTAATGATATACTATTGTTGCATGTTAAAATTAATTTGTTTAATGAGCTTTCCATAATAATTTGAAAGTATATAAAGCATGCTTATGGGTACAGAGTCTGAAAATATACTTATATACTAAATATACTAATGAAAGTATGAGCACACTATGTTTGGTCCTGAGGTTATAAGGGGATTAGGCAGCCCAGATAGAACATATCTCATGTACAGGCAGCAACGTTTAGGATAATTCCTGTTCTAGGTCTTCAGCACCCATATGAAGGCCAAACTGCACATCTGTTACATATTTCAGGGAGGCCCATGCATAGCGTGTGTGTTCAGACTCTGAGATTGGTTGCTAGTTCAGACTCTGAGATCCCAAGAGTTAATGTTAGTGCTTCTTCTCTTCTGGGTCCAATGTCTTTCCAATATAAAAGAAATATACAGAGAAAATAAATAGACTATGCCAAAAAGAAAAATGCACATGGAATAAAATAATAAATATACGAAACATACAGGAAAATCAACAGTATATTAAAAGCTTAAAAAAGGACCAACTAAACAATAAAACAGACTTATTAGAATAACATTTGGAGTTTCAAATTGGAGACACTAAAAATTAGAAGAACCACTACAAAGGTAAGAATTCTAGAGACCACAAATATTAGCACACACTACTATAACCATCAAAATACATACACACACACCAATAGAGAATTCATTTTAGAGAAAGAAGCCAAAACTATACAATGAAAAAAGAAAGTGTCATCAAAACATGGTGCTGCTTTAACTCAATGTTTCTAAGTAGAGGAATGTAAATAGATCCATATTTATCACCATACTCAAAACTCAAATCAAGCACTTCAACATAAAACTGAATACAATATAGTTGATAGAAGAAAAGTAAAGAATTGCCTCGCATATGTAGGCACAGGAAATAACTTTTTAAATAGAACACTTAGTATTTAATCACGTTGATTAAGAACAAATAAATGGGGTCTCATGAAACTACAAAGCTTCTGTAAGGTAAAGAATACCATCAGTAGGACAAACTGACAGCATCCAGAATGAGGAAAGATCATCAACAATCCTAGATGTGACCAAAAGCTAATATCTAAAATATAAAGAATTTAAAAGATAAGAAACTAACAAAAGAAGCAACCGAATTAAAACAGGTTAAAAATCTAAACAGATAATTTTCAACAGAGAAATAACTAAGAGCCAATAAAGTACTTAAACAAAATCTCAACCTTAATAGTCATTATTAAAATGCAAATCGAGAGATCTCTGCAGAGTGTGCACAGAAAGCACACTCACTGCCCTGCCTGATCCAGGGGCCAGGAACACAACATTGGAAACTTTGTTTTCACCCGGCAACATTGGGGTACAGAACAGGGCTCGGCCCATCTGCCACCTGGAGCAGCAGTTTCTAAAGTTTTAAATATTGGTGAGTAGGAGATCTGGGCAGCTAGGGGGCAGAGAAATATCTGCGAGGTGCAAACGAAAAGCTCGCCCCTGCTCTGCCTGATCCAGGGACAAGGGACACAGCATTGGAAGTTCGGTTTTCACCCGGCGACTTTGGGGCACAGAACAGGGCTAGGCCCATCTGCCACCTGGACCAGTGGAGATCCAGGGACACAGGCCATGTACAAGTGAAAGGCAAGAACATATCACTGACAACAAGATGGCAAGAGGAAAGCAAAGAGTATATCCCAAGGAAACCATGACAACCTGGAAACACCAGAACCCAGCTCTCCCATAACAGCAAACATTGGAATGCCAAATAATTCAGAAATAGAAGATGCAGACCTGAAATCATACCTCAAGATGCTGATAGAGATACTTTAACAACAACGGGAGGAAAAGCAAAAAGAATCAGAAGCTTTGAAAGAGGAAACAAGAAAATCACTCAAAGAACTCAAAGAACTACAGGAAAAAGGAACCAAAGAAATGAAGGAAAGGAAAAGGGAATTTAAAATAAAAATTGACACAATAAAGAAAACATTAAAAGAGATAACCCTAGAGGTAGAACACCTAAGAAAGAAATCAGGAGTCACAGAAGCAAGCATTTACAATAGACTACAAGAGATGGAAGAGAGAATCTTGGGGGCAGAAGACAACATTGTAAACACAGATAAAACAGCCAGAGAAGATGCAAAAAACAAAATGCTCCTAACACAAAATGTCCAGGAAATCCAGGACACAATGAGAAGACTGAAACTAAGAATAATAGGAATAGAGGAGAGAGAAAAGTATCAACTAAGAGGCACAGTAAATATCTTCAACATAATCTTAGAAGAAAACTCCCCTACCCTTAAGAATTAGATGACCACAAGCATAAAGAAGCATTCAGAACTCCAAGTAGGTTGGACTAGAAAAGAAATATCTCCCGACACATAATAGTCCAAACACCAAGTGCCCAAAGCAAAGAAAAAATTCTAAAAGAAGTACTGGAAAAAGGTCAGGTAACATATAAAGGCAGACCAATCAGAATCACACCCGATTTCTCACCAGAGACTATGAAAGCTAGAAGAGCCTGGACAGAAATCATGCACACCCTAAGAGAGCACAAGTGCCAGCCCAAGCTGCTATACCCAGCAAAACTGTCAATCAACATAGATGGAGAGATGAAGATATTTCAAGACAAATCTAAATTTACACAATATCTGAACACAAACCCAGGACTACAATGAATTATAGGTGGAAAACCCAATACAATGAGGGAAAATACATCCTAGTAAAGACAAGAAAACTCCTAAACAAGAAAACCAAAAGCAGAAAAAAAAAACACTCAGTCTACTAAATCCAAAAAAGCAATAATAGCAGGAAACGGAAACAACAATTCCTTGATATCTATTAAGATAAATGGACTCAACTCCCCAATAAAGAGACATAGGCTATCAGACTGGATACATTAAAAAAAAATGCCAGCATTTTGCTGCATACAGGAAACTCATCTCAGAGACAAAGACAGACATTATCTTAGAGTAAAAGGGTGGGAAAAAACTAACAAGAATACAGCCCCAAGAAGAAAGCTGGAGTGTCTATTCTAATATCGAAAAAAGTAAATTTCCAACCAAAAGTTAGCAAAAAAAGATAAGAAAGCACACTTTTTACTCATTACCGGGTAAATCTGTCATGAGGAACTCTCAATCCTTACCATATATGCTCCAAATAAAAAAGCACACACATTCATAAAAGAAACCCTACTAAAGCTCAAAAAACAAATTTCCTCCAACACAATAATAGTGGAAGACTTTAATACCCCACTCTCTTTAATGGACAGATCATGGAAACAGAAACTGAACAAGGACACTGTAAAACTAGCAGAGTCTTTGAACCAACTGGAATTAATAGATATCTACAGAACATATCATCTTAAGTAAAAGAATACACCTTCTTCTCATCATCCAATGGCACCTTCTTGAAAATTGATCACATAATTGGACACCGAAGGAGCATCAATCGATATAAGAAGATTGCAATACTCCCATGCATCCTCTCAGATCACCATGGTTTATGGCTGGTCTTTAACAACAACAAAGACAACAAAAAGCCCACATACACATGGAAACTAAACAACGCCCTGTTAAACGATAGCAGGGTCAAAAAAAAAATAAAAAAAGAAATTAAGGATTTTCTAGAATTCAATGAAAACGAAAACACAACATACCCAAACCTATGGGATGCAATGAAAGCAGTACTGAGAGGAAAACTCATAGCCCTAAGTGCTTTCAAAAAGAAACTGGAGAAAGCATACATCAGCAACTTGACAGAACAGCTAAAAGCCCTAGAACAAAAGGAAGCAGATACACCAAAGAAGAGTAGACAGCAAGATATAATCAAAATTAGGGCATAAATAGACCAAATAGAAAAAAAAAATAACCATTGAAAAAATCACCAAAACCAAGAGCTAGTTCTTTGAGAAAATCTACAAGATTGATAAACCCCTAGCCAGACTAACTAGAGGGCAAAGAGAGAGTATATAAATTAGCAAAATAGAAAGGAAAGTAGAGACATAACAACTGAAACTGAGGAAATTCAAGAAATCATCAGATCCTACTACAAAAACTTATACTCCACAATATTGGAAAATCTGGAGGAAATAGACGAATTCCAAGATAGATACAAGATCCTAAAGTTAAATCAGGACCACCTAAACCATCTAATTTACCCCATAACTCCCAAAGAAATAGAAGAAATCATCAAAAGCCTCCAAACCAAAAAAAGCCCAGGTCCAGAAGGGTTCAATGCAGAATTTTATCAGACATTTATTGCTGATATAACACCAATACTCTCTAATCTATTCCAAAAGATAGAATCAGATGGATTACTACCTAACACATTTTTTGAGGCTACAATAACCCTCGTACCTAAACCACACAAAGACCCTACAAGGAAAGAGAACTTCAGACCTATCTCAGTTATTAAAATTGATGCAAAATACTCAACAAAATCCTTGCAAACCAAATCCAACAATACATCAAAACGATCATTCACCATGAACAAGTAGGCTTCATCCCTGGGAAGCAGGGATGGTTTAATATAAGGAAATCCATAAATGTAATCTACCATATAAACAAACTCAAAGAACAAAATCATATGGTCATATCACTAGATGCTGAGAAAGCATTTGACAAAATTCAACACCCCTTCATGTTAAAAGTCCTGGAAAGAACAGAAATCCAAGGTCCATACCTAAACATAATAAAAGCAATATACTGCAAACCAACAGCCAACATCAAACTTAATTGTGGTAAACCTGAAACAATCCCACTAAAATCAGGGACTCTAAAAGGCTGCTCACTCTCGCCCTACCTATTAAACATAGTACTGGAAGTGCTGGATGGAGCAATTAGACAGGAAAAGCAGATAAAGGGGATACAAATTGGAAAGGAGGAAGTAAAAACATCATTCTTTGCAGATGACATGATTGTGTACTTAAGTGACCCCAAAAATTCCACCAGAGAACTCCTACAGCTGATAAACAAGTTCCACAAGGTGGCTGGATACAAAATTAACTCAAACAAATCTGTAGCCTTTCTATACTCAAAGGACAAACATGTGGAGAAAGAAATTAGGGAAAAGGTACCCTTCACAATAATCACAAAACTAGGAAATAACTTGGTGTGACTCTAATTAAGCAAGTGAAGGACCTGTATGACAAGAACTTCAAACCTCTAAAAAAGGAATTTGAGGATGATCTAAAAAAATGGAAAGATCTCCTATGTTATTGGATTGGAAGGATCAACATTTTAAAAATGGCCATCGTACCAAAAGCAATCTTCAGATTCAATGCAATCCACATCAAAATTCCAACCCAGTTCTTTATTGAGTTGGAAATATCAATGTACAATTTCATATGCAATAACAAAAGACCTAGAATAGCGAAATCCATCCTCAACAACAAGAAAACATCTGCGGAAATCACTATCCCTGTCCTCAAGCTATATTACAAGGCAATTGTGCTGAAAACTGCATGGTACTGGTACAGAAATAGGCAGGTGGATCAATGGAATAGAATAGAAGATCCAGAAATGAGCCCTCACGTATATGGTCACCTGATTTTTGACAAAGGAGCCATAAACATTCAATGGAAAAAAAATAGCCTATTAAACAAATGGTGTTGGTCCAAGTGGCACTCAGCATGCAAAAGAATGAAAATAGACCCTTTCTTATCTCATTGTACAAAGCTCAAGTGTAAGTGGATCAAAGATCTCCACATTAAACCAGATACACTGAAACTATTAGACGAGATAGTAGAGAAAACCTTAGAACACATAGGCACAGGATAAAATTTCCTGAACAAAACACCAATGGCTCAAGCTCTAAGGTCAAAGATTAACAAATGGGACTTAATGAGATTGCAAAGTTTCTGTAAGGCTAAGGACATCCTCAAGAAAACAAAACAGCAGCCATAAGAATGGGAAAAGATCTTTACTAACTCCACATCAGATAAAGGCCTAATATCTAAGGTATAAAAAGAACTCAAAAACTAGACACCAGAGAATCAAACAACCCTATTTCAAAATGGGGTACAGAGCTAAACAAAACGTTCTCAGTTGAGGAATATCGAATGGCTGAGGAACATCTGAGGAAGTGCTGGACATCCTTAGCCATCAGGAAAATGCAAATCTAAACAACACTTAGATTCCACCTCACACAATTCAGATTGGCCAAGATCCAAAACTCAGATGACAACAGATGCTGTAGAGGTTCCGGAGAAAGAGGAACACTTCTCAACTATTGGTGGGGTTGTAAACTAATACAACCACTCTGGAAATCAGTCTGGCGATACCTCAGAAAATTGGACATAGTACTACCTGAAGACCCACCTATTCCACTTCTGGGCATATACCCCAAAGACACTTTAGTACACAGCAAAGATACATGCACCACAATGTTCATAGCAGCTCTTTTTATAATAGCCAGAAGCTGGAAAGGACCCAGATGTTTTTCAGTAGATGAATGGATACAAAAATTGTGGTACATTTACACAATAGAATACTACTCAGCCACCAGAAACAATGACTTAACCAAAGTCTTAAGAAAATGACTGCATCTAGAGAATATCATTCTGAGTGAGATAACCCAGTCACAAAAGAACAGACATAATATGCAGTCACTGATAGTGGGATGCTAACCCCTGAGGCTCGCACTGCCCCAGAAACAACTCACAGACTGTATGAAGTCCAAGAAAAAAAGAAGACAAAACAACAACAACAAAAAAATAAGTCATACTCAATCTTTTCCCACCAAGAACACATTGACTAATTCTGGGTTGCACCCTGTATTACATGTACTGTTTGCTCATTGTAAAAAAAAAAAAAAAATCTTTACACACCAAGAAAACTTTTACTATTTCCAGGTTGCATCTTCTTTTATATGTACTTTATGTTCATTGGAACTAGTGGGATCTTGATCACACTATCAAACCTTAAAAAAAAAAAAGTACTGACAAAAATGTATTGTATACTTTTATGGAAAAAAATGCTTAAAATCTGTACATTTATCTTTGTTTTTTAAAATAAAATTGTTTTAAAATAATCCAATGACACATAAAAAAATAAAAATAAAAAAATATAAAATGCAAATCAAAACAACTTTGAGATTTTATATTATATTCCTGATAATGGCTAAGATGTAACACTCAAGATGTTAAGCAAGGGGAATACTTCTTTATGTTGCATTTATGGAAATGCAAACATAGATAATGACTTTAAAATCAGTTGGAATGTTCCTCAGAAAACTGAGAGTATTTCTGCTTCAATATCCTGCTATATGACTCCTTGGCATATACCCAATAGATGTTCCACCATACTATAAGGACACTTGCTTAACTATGATCATAGGAAATATATTTGTAATAGCCAGAAACTAGAAACAAACTAGATGTTTCACAGCTGAAGATTGAATTAAAAAAATGTAATGTATTTACACAACGTAGTACTATTTAGCTATTAATAACAAGGACATCATGAAATTTGCAGGCAAATGGAAGGAGCTAGAGAAAAATCATTCTGAGTGAGTTAACCTAGACTTCTGAATTGTATTTACTTCTATGTGGCTATTAGCCATAAAGTACAGGATAGCCATGTTTAATAAGAACAACTGAAGCTAAATAACACAGAGAACCTTAGGGAAGATTCTTGAATCTCACTGAGAGGCGAAATCACATAGCCAGGAGACTGTGTGCATGGCTGTTACTAGGTGAAAGAGGAGGACCAAGAATAAAACAGGAGTGATCCAGTGTGGGGTGGACAAAGGGAGAGAGATTTGGGAGAATGATTCCGGATGGAAGACATCTTTGGGACAAGTTAGAAACCTAAGACAAGAAAAACTCTCAGGAACCTGTGAGTGTATGACTCCAAAAATACTGGATATAGAATCTAAAACAGCTACCTCTTAAAGCCAAATACAGCTTCCCCTGGAGGTATGGGTAACACCAATCAACCCACAAAACTTTTAACCTCAATTTTTTCTACTTGCAAATAAAAATGGCACAGAAATGAGTGGCCAACCAATGACAATCCCAACTTGAAATCCATGCCATGCGAGTCTACTCCTCACACTGTAAATAGTGTCCTCTACTTGCTCTTCTATATTGCAGACAGGAACCTATCATAACTGTCCTCTGAGAAACAATACTAAGTTGCTGATGGTGAAAGATAAACAAATAAACTTTAGGCAGAGTGGGAAATTTGTGGAGGAGGGGAAGAAAGCATTGAAGGAGAGAAAGTTCAAGGATTCCACAAGACAAACATACAGAAGGAATTAATGAAGGCCCCCAAAGGACTCACAGACTATATTTGCCAGCCAAAGAACATGCGTTGGACATACCTAGGCTGCCTATGCATATATCACATGTGTAGCTGAGACTTCACTTGAGAACCCTAACAACTGGACAGGGACTTACTCCGTTAATACATTTGGACCACTTTTCCTAACCAAGTTGCCTTCTCTAGGCATAATTGGTGATGCCTAGCCCTCCTGCAATATAATGTGCCAAGATTACTTCATATTTATGGGAGAACATATCTTCTCTGAGGAGAAACGAAAAGTGAAATGGGAGAGGGAAGGGGAAAGGGAAGGAATGGAAGGAGGGGAGAGGTGAAGCTGAGATAGGCTTTAAAGAAAAGAAAATGAGTACATTTTTGATTGTTTGTTTGTTTTGTTTTTATAAATAGGGAACTTTATATCTCTCTTTGCCCACATTCAAAATAAAATCGGAAATAGCTTATAATAGTAACTGCAAAACAAGTCTGAAAGCCTTAGAATTAAAAAAAAACACAAACACAAAAACACACCGAGAGAGAGAAAGAGAGAGAGAGAGGCAGGCAGAAATAGAAACAGAGACAAAGAGAAAGGGTAGGAGGTAAGTAGTAACCAAACTAACAACAAAAATTAAAAGAAAAAAAAAACTTGTTTTTATGGGAAAATCAACAAGATTTTCAATCTTTAGCCAAATTAGCCCCAAAACAAAGGGAAAAATTAAAATTATAAACTAAAGAGGAAAAGTGTGACATGACAACAGAGAGCTGAAAAATATATCTGTACTGCAAAAAATTGAAAAATCTAGAAGAATGAATAATTTTAAATATACATAACATAGGTAAGGTGACTGAATATTAGATAAACAATTTAAAGGGACATAAAATCCTTAGTAAAATAGAAGTAGCAATTAAAGTATTTCTACACAAACATACAAACAAACAGCAGAGGGTGAGCTAGTTCATTGTAGAATTCTACCAGAATGTCAAAGAAAAGTTCATACCAATATTCTCATTAAGTTTACAAAAATGGAAACAAAAGGAACATTGACTAATCATTTCTGTTAGGTCACATTTACCTTAATACTTAAAGAAAAAAAGAAGACAATGAAAAAGACAATTACAAAATAATTTTTCTTTGATCATAGATGCAAAAATTCTCAGTAAAAGACTTTCAACCTCCATACAGCATTTTTTCCAGCCCAGTCATGTATGTTTCATCAAAGAGATTTAAAAAGACAACACATGTAAATGCATAAATGGGCTATTGTCTATAGTGTCTTTATCCTTGTGTTCTGTTACAAAATCCTCAAATTCTGTCTCCCTGATCACTTTCTCCATCCCTTGATGTTCTCTTGCTGAACTCTAGACTGTGGCTCCAACAATTTTTTTTTCTTCCCAGTCTGTTAAATTATTTTATCAAAAAAACATGAAAGCTTTAGGCATTGCAATTCTAGTGAGGCCTGAACTCAAGAGTTCAGTCTTTTGTCTTTTTTTTTTTTTTTTTTTTTTTGTGCAATCCCTGTTTGCCTCACTAGTTACTTACGAGATATTGGAACTTTCTCTGTTCTCCAAATTATTTTAACAATCACATAACTAAGTACTTTTTTGATTTTTTTTATATTTTTCATGTATATTTTCAATGTTATCCCCTTCCCCCTTCTCCCACCCTCTCTCCCTATCTTCTTGTTCATGAATATTATCCAACTCTCACCCACCCACCCCTACCTCATTGCCCTGACATTCCCTTACACAGGAAAAAACGTCTTCACAGGACCAAAATCTTCTCTTATTGATGCCAGACAATGCCATCCTCTACTACATATGCAGCTGGAGACATGGGTCCCTCCATGTGTACTCTTTGGTTGGTGGTTTTGTCTTTGGAAGCTCAGGGGGTGGTTGTTTGGTTCATATTCTTGTTTTCCATATGGGGCTGCTAACCCCCTCAGCTCCTTCAGTCCTTTCTCTAGCTCCTACACTTAGATAATATTTTTAGATTCATTTTATAATGTGATTTCTTAGAAAAAGTAGCACACCTCATATAACATCTGATTTCCATGGCTAAATCTCAGGGCATTTTGATTTTATATACATAGAGCCCATGTCTACTTTATACTCATGTCTAACTCATAAGTCTGCAACATAATTTCCATGCATATGCTCAACCATCAGTGCTTCGCTCATTTCCAGGCATTTCTCTAACACAATGATGTGAAGCAAGTTGTGTACTTTTATCAGTCACGAAAATAAGGCACCTTAGTCCATTTTCTTCTTGTTATCTGTGTTACATCTTTCACACAGCACATTACTGAGACTTTCATATTCAAAACTTATAGAAATCGCGTATACAGGGTTAGTGTGCACTGACTTACCAGCAGGATCACTGAATAAGTAAAGGTTCTTCAAAAATAATTTGAAAACTAAGTATTCTTTATCCGTGGAACCACATGGAAGAAGAAACCAAGTTCTAAAGAGTTTTTTATGGCATACACACACAAAAAAAGAAACTCACTCATACACACACACACACACACACACACACATACATACACACACACACTGAGAGAGAGAGAGAGAGAGAGAGAGAGAGAGAGAGAGAGCATATAAGAGCTCAGAAATCCATGTATTCAAACAAATAAATATCTGCTATTAGATATAAATTTAAAAATTAATCTCCTACTGATTAGCAATAAAATAAGTGGCTACTTAATCATTTCTAAATGATTTCAAGAACATTTGTTTCTTATAAGAAAACAATTGGCCATTGTTTCCTGAGTTATATTTTTTTAAGTTTAGCCAGCAATAGCCACCACATTCAACTATTGTTTCTCAAATAAAGTATCCCACAGTTATCATCTTCGAAGAAAATAATGATTTCATAATTATTATCACTAAAATATTTACCATATGTATTTAATTATATTTAATTAATGTATTTATAAATTAATTACATGTGATTATATATTTAATTATTATAACTAAGAAATGGTTTTCCTACAAGTAATATAGAATACTAGACTTCAAATATTACTATATTCAGCATATAGATTTCAAGATTTTAAAAAAATATACCACCTCAATATTTTAAATTTGATGTATTAATATAAATAAACATAAGTACAACGTCCTAGCATCACATTTGATGATTTACTCTAATAAACATTTATTTTCTTGTTCATGGTATAGTCTGTTATTTGACAGGTTTTAGGATAATGAAATCGTCATTGTTTCATTTTATCATTCAAGCATATAAATTCAAGCATTCAAACCCCACTAGACTGTGGTTATCACTTTCTCTAGAAGACGTGGTGATATACTGTTTATTTGTGGATGCAGACAGGGAAAATAGGACATGGAAAAAGGCAAAACTAGTCTTAGAATTAGACAGACACAAATAGATCCAGGTTGCCAAGTTTCTATTAACATAACCTTAGTCATTCCACATGAAAAGCAGGGTGTCTTAGTCAGAGTTTTTATTCCTACACAAATCATCATGACCAAGAAACAAGGTGGGGATAAAGAACTAGTTCAGTTAATACTTCCACATTCCTGTCCATCACTAAAGGAAGTCAGGGCTGGAACTCACACAGTGCAGGAACATGGAGGCAGGAGATGGTGCAGATGGAGGGGTGATGCTTACTGCATTGCTTTCCCTGGCTTGCTCTATTTGCTGTCGTAGGGAACCCAAAACTAGCAGCCAAAAGTTAGCACCACCCACAATGGGCTCACCAACCCTCCATGACTAACTGAGAAAATGCCTTACAGCTGGATCTCCTGGAAGCATTTCCCAAAGGGAGGCTCCTTTCTCTGTGATAATTCCAGCGTGTGTCAAGTGGACACATAAACTCAGCCACTACCAAGAGAATTCTGAGTAGAATATGATGAAGAAATTAAGTAGCAAATAGAGAAGATAGGCATGGCAGGTGCTCAGTTATATATATGAGAAAGTAAAATTAAATTAGTTCTGTACTCATACAAAAAATAAACTTTATGGATATTACAGACATAAACATAAAATTAAACACTTTACATTTTAAAAAGAATTATTGCAATGCAGTGGCTTCAGGCTTGAAGGATTCCTTAAGAAAAATCCAATAAACTGTACCTGCAGTGAAACACATTAATACTCATATGCATAAGAGGATTTTTAGAAGATTTGCTCATAAAAAGAAATCATACAGGGTTTCAGTAAAAGAAAAAAAGATTCAGCATGAACACATGAGCAGCAGTCCTCTCTTACTTGGTCTGCTCTCAGAAGTGTATAACAGAGCTCCAGCTTCTCTCTTGTACCTGGAGAAATGTACTTGGTAATGGTATTCTGTCCTCCCTAAAGCATCTTGTTAAACGTTTAGTTCCCACAAAATATCAGTTCTCTTTTTTTTTTTTTTTTTTTTTTTTTTTTTGGAGAATTTTAGATATAAATTTGCTCAAAGACACTCTCTACATTTTTACATAAAATGAGCTATTGACAAATATCAACTCTTATTTTATTTTACATAATTCATCTATGTGTTGCTTTGTAGGGGAAATTGTGTGGGAAAGTTCAACTTAGGGACAAATATATGAGATACAGCTTGTGTCAACAACAACAACAACACAACACCCTGCAATTTATTCTTAAATTCAAAATGGAAATTTTTTGACTAGTCATTTCATTTCTATGTATCTTTTTGATTTATGATTCAGTTGTAGATTATTTAGTGAAAGAAATAAAATGTGCATCTTTAAGTACAGCACAGTGACAAATATGCAGAATGTTAAAGCGATTGATATCAACTCATGTCTATGAATCTTGAAAAGCATCTTTGAGCTTCTGGAAACATGGTTATAGGCTTTGAGTTTACTCAGTTCATAATGACTCGGAGCCAAAATTATCTGCTTGCACACTACCTAGCATTACCTACACATAAGAAGTGTTACAGATAAAAAAAATCCTTTTATTAAATGTCATGTTGGTAAACAGCCTTTCATTTGATGACTTCCCCTTGCTAAATATTAAACTAGAAATAATAGAGAGAATAAAACTGTTATCTGCTTTCCCAGACCCAACCACATGAAATTGAACTGCAGCTCTCTCTCTTCCTTGCCACATCTCTATGGGTACCACAAACCATCCATTCCTAACTATCCTGGTCCTCCTCATTGCTTAATCACAGCCCCCAACTCCGTCACTCACTTCCCACTAAACCTTCTGTTACTAGTGCGTACCAGAAAACCAAGTAGGATAGCTGCAGACTATTTCTATGGAGCATTCCTGCAGTCTTGTCCCTGGTGCTGCAACAGAAAATGAGCTGAAGCCTTCTTTTTCCCATGCCCACAACCCTTCTGTACCCTACAGACTATCCCTACAACCCTCTCTACCTCATCTTATTGCTGTGTCCCAGAACAAACTCCAAAGAGCACTCCATGCTAACCCAGGGCATCAAGTAATCTGACTCCAGACCCACATCTCTCACAATTCATCTTGAGGAGCAATCGCCCCTTCCCACCACCCCAAGTCTGTTATCTAGATATATATCTGGAAACATGCAGTGGTCTCTTATTCATCTCTGACCCAATCAACCAAAGGATCATAGAGGCCTCCTTCAACCTTCCTTCCCACAACTCTTCAAAATGTAGTGACCTCTAAAACTAATATAGTCACTGTGAACAAACCAGCTGCACAGTTCCGATAGACAGAAAATCCATAGGTATCACATTCTCTGTTAAGTCATAAAAAACAAATTGAGTATGCACACATGAATAGAAGTGCACTTTAACTTGTTCTGCTCTCATAGGTGTCTAAGATTTCTCTACTATCCCTCTAGAATAAATATAGCTGGGAATGGTATTCTTTCCTTCCTCAACCATCCTTTTTCATGATTTTTATTGGATATTCTCTGTATTTACCTTTAAAATGCTATCCTCCCCACTCTGATCCCCTTCCCCCTCTACTTCCTTCCATGAATGTGTTCCCTTTTCCAACCCCCCTCCCACCTTAGTTCCCTGCTTTTTCTCTATAGTGGGAGAACATGCCTTCAGTGGACCAAAGTTCTCTTCTTCCATTGATGCCAGAGAATGCTATCCTCTGTAACATATGTAACTAGATCCATGTGTTTCTCCATGTAAGTTCATTGGTTAGTGTTTTAGTCCCTGGTAGTTGTGGAATGTTTGGTTGGTTGATAGGGTTGTTCTTCCCCTGGGATTACAGACACTTTTTGCTTCCTCAGTCCTTTCTCCAGGTCCCTCATTGGGACCCCCATGTTCAGTCCGATAGTTAGCTGCAAGCATTCTCAACTGTATCTGTATGACTCTGGAAGAGCCTCTGAGCAGGCATCCATATCAGGCTTCTGCCAGTAAGGACTTCTTGACATCATAAATAGTTCCTGTGTTTGGCAACTGTATATGGGGTGGATCCCCAGGTGAGGCAGTCTGTATTTTTTTCTTCAATCCATGCTCTTCTATTTGCCCCTATATTTCCTTCCCTGGGTATTTTCTTCTCTCTTCTAAGAACTGAGGCATCCACATTCTAGCCTTTGTTCTTTTTGAGTTTCATAAGGTCTGTGAATTGTTTCTTGTTATTCAGAGCTTTTGGGGAATGGTATCCACTTATCAGTGAGTGTTCTTTTATGACTGGGTTGCCTCTCTCAGGATGCTTTTAGCTCCAGCTATTTTCCTAGGCAAAGAACTCAGTGCAAGTGCTTCAAAAATATGCATAGTAATGGCTACCTCAGTTAGCAATCAGAGTGAAAATTATTAACCAAGAAGAGTGTTTCCAATGTGTAAGAGAAGTTTACCCATGGTAATACTACAAATGAGTGGAAAACTCATGCAATACTTACTCCAGCGTTGGAGTTATTGAAAATAGCTGCAAAAATGGGGAGAAACAATTTAATATAAAATTTTAGCTCATAAGTAGATTATACTCCAGTGGAAGACCCTACCTACAACTAAGAATATTGTGAGCAGCACAAATCGAAACTCTTTGACTCTCACTCTTCTTGGAACTCTCTTCTTCCTGTTGGCTTACTTTGTTCACCCTGGGTATGAGGGCTTTTGCCTTGTCTTGTTGTATTTTGTTTTGCTTTGCTTTGGTTGTTGTCTCTTGTAGCTCTGCTCTGTTTTATAAGAAAAGAAAGGAAGAATAGATTGAGGGGAGAGGGGGAAGCAGATAGGGTAGGAGTAAAAGCTGTGGTCATGTTTTCTTAATGGGAGAATAAATTATTTTTAATTTAAAAGAAGGCAGGTTTCCTGTGTTGGGAAGGGTAGATAGATCTGGAGACAGCTTTAAGAATGGGAAGAAAACAAATATTGGGATGTAAGTATTTTCCAAGAACTAGGTGATGAATTAGGAAAAGATTGTGTCATAGATCTTGAGGAGATTAGGTTAGTTTATATACTAACTCAATAATGAATTCCTAGTCTGACAATGCATTAACTAGGTCGTTGATATTTGGTAGTTATTGCCAAGTTCAAGAAAAAAGAATATATTTAGTGTGACCTAGAAGGAAATATCTGGTTCTCAGGCCTGTTCTCAGTTTCTCTATTTTCTTTTTCTTTCTGCCCACCAAAGGGTAAGTCAGCTTTCTTCTGTCAACCATCCCTGCCCCATGGTGGACTTTGCATTGTTGTGGGCTAGCCACCAGAGAAGATGGCTCCCATCTAGTTAAAACCAACAAATTGCTTTCAAATCAATGGAAAATTCTTAGTGACATGACAGCCAGCATACCAAATACTAGGTATCCCAGTGTAGACCTAAATCTTTCTTAGGATAAGCATTTCAGCTTTATAAAACAAAACAAAACATTGTTGATTTGGATAAGTAAAAGAAGCCATTAATCATCTCATCACACCTTTGTGAGCCCATCAGTTTGTAAATTCATATATATATATATATATATATATATATATATATATATATATATATATATATATTTGTTTCTTTGGTGTGAGTAATGTTTTGTTCACACACTCACCATTCCGATTCATGATTGCAATGTTCAAAAGCTAGGTCCAATATCAACCTTTTGGCTCTAATGGATATTTTTTATCAGTAACTTTTTATCTCTGAGTTTAATTTATTTTTTATATGAAATGATGTAATTTGAATTTGTAATTTCTTATAGGATAGGCATATATGAACACATGGAGTAAAATGACATTATCTGGTTAAACATGTTTATCTTAATATATTTGGAGTTAAATTTATATCCGGTTTTATTCTATAGGATAAAATATTTTAAATTTCAGAAAATACTACATGTGGATTTATAATATTAAGTACCCATTCATAATGCGTACATAATATACTTGACACATTTTAATTACATAAATCATAATATCTCAGTAATTCTAACATAGGTACATAAAATTGTGAAGAATTTTTCGGTGGCTTATATTTTGTCAGAAAAATTCTCTTAATTAAACATCTATCCTGTCACAATTGTGTAGGATCAGACTAAACATTTTCCTTTATTTTACACTTGTACATGAAATTTGACAGACTTAATGGTTTGGCTGCAGTTTTATATTTTTCTTTGTTCCTTATTTTGTTGTTTTTTCTATTAGCCACGGACAGAGATATCTATCATATCATTAACTATAATACAATCCCATTTATTAAAACAAATTAAATTTCACTATAGTTTAAAGAATGTTATAATTTAAAAAGATGCTACATATTCTTATTAACTTCGACAGAACATTCATTTTAAACACTGAAGTAACAATATTTTCTGGTTTACCAGAGGAGTCATAATTTCTCAGTTATAAGTCTTCTACAAAGTTCATGGTTTAGGGGATAAATACATTGACAGATACAATTTAAATTTTTTTTGGAAAGACTTCTTTCTGTGAATTTATGTCTATAAAGTTTTAACTGTTAAGTCTTGGTCCCATAATAAGTAATGCTTAAAGTACTGGCAATTTTCATCGTTAATGAGAAATTATAAATCTGAAACACTTAAAAAATATTCTGGATAAATTTACTTCAACGAACAAGAATAGTTAACCAGAACCAGAATGACAGAATCCAAAATTTAAGGTTAGTACATTTAAGGAATTTTCAAGAACTATGAAGTTTGGTGAATTAAGGTTTGTTTTTCATTTTCACAACTGGTGCTGTCTACATGCTGAGTTTCATGGTCTAAATGGTATTTTGTAATGAGATAAGTTATGCGAAGGTTTCAGATCCTATGAAGGTCTTGGTCTTATTGTAGCATCAATCTCAACATGATTTGATAAATAACAACTGATTGATCCTTCTGATATAATAAACTATGCTTCTGTTAATCAAAAGAAATTAACCATTGGACAAACCAATAGACTAGAGTACTGGACAAGAATTTTATCAACTCTCACTATGAAGAGGGCTAATACTGAGAAGAAGTAAAGATCTCAAGAAACTATTAATATAACAAATAATTTAATTAAAACATTGGGGGTGGGCAGATATAAAGAGTGAATTTTTTATAGAGGAATGTTCAATTATTGAGAAACACTAGTTCTAATGATCCACATCATTAGTCCTCAAGGAAATGCCAATCTAAAGTATTTTGCTATTTCAACTTACACAGATCAGAATGACTAAAATCACAAACATTCCCAGCAGGTGATGCTAAAGATGTGCAACAAAGGGCACACACCTCCATTGTTGGTAAGAGTGCAAGATTTTAATCATCATTATTTGAAGTAAATATGGAAATTTCTCAGAAAAATGGACATTGATCTACCTTTCAATTCAGCCGTACCATTGTTGGGCATAGACACTTGCTCAACTATGGGCTTTGCATCTTTATACATGATATCCAGAAACTAGAAAACACTTAGATATTCCTCAGCAGAATATGGTACATTTACAAAATGTACTATTCCTCAGTTGTTAAAAAATGACATCATGGAATCTGTAGGCAAATGGACAGAACTTGAGCAATCATCCTGAGATGATCTAGACCCAGCAAGACAGATTTAGAATATATGCACTTAAAAATGTATGTGTCTGTTATGTAAATGATAATCAAGCTAAAATACACTGATCCAGAGAAGTTATATAAAGAAGGCTATGTGGGGATGTCTGGATCTCCATATGAAACATGTTTCCTTCACCTCAACTACCCAGATATAATCCCCTACCATTTCTCTTAGGAAAAAAGCAGACATTTAATCGAAAACAACCAAACAGGACAAAACAAGAAAGAATACCACAAGGCAAAAGCACTCACATCAAGGATTGATAAGGCAAACTAATAGGAAGAAAATATTCTTGAAGGCAGGTAAAAAAGTCAGAGCTACACCTCCTTTAACACCAAGCTAACAGGTAGAAGACATGGTGTTCATACTTGTGACCCTGTGCTTGCTACTTCAGTCTGTTAATCCATATGAACTATGTTTAGTTGATTCAGTTTGCCATGTTCTGATCTTCTCCAGATTTTCTTCATACCCAGGAATGTCTACAGTTTTATCATCTTCTTCCATGGTGTTTCGTGAGCCCCGAATAGAGGTACCAAATGGAGATCTTAAATTCAGGCTCTGTTTTCCCATAAACTGTACAGTTAAAGAGACTAGAACATAGGCCTGAAGGGACCATCTCAACCTCTCTAAGCTTTATAAGCAATCTGGATGCCGCCCTTGAGAAAAGGGGCATAACTGAATTTTTGGGCAGTTACACTTTGTGTGTTGTAGCATCAACCTAGGCTATTTAGAGATCTCCACAGGACCCTCTCAACCAACAACTCAATCAACGCACTCCAGTGTCAACACTGGAAGCTTGCCTTGCTATAAAAGATAGTTCAGATTCCATATGCTACAGTACTAGGAGTCTTCACTAGGGTCACACTCATTGATTCCTGAAACTTACCACTGAGCTAAGTTTTTCTATACTGTCCCTCAATTTCAAATGTCTCTCCCCACATTCTCTCCATACTTTCCTTCTCCCCAACACTTCTAATCCTTCCTGCTTCTGTACCCCCTCCATACCCAATTCATAAAACAAGGACTAGATTGCATCATGATTTGAAATTAGTTTTGTCAATAGCTAGCACATGTGAGCTCTCAAGTGTTCATGATAAAAAAAAAGAGGTGAAAATACAAACTTTCTATTCAAATGCTATTATTTATTTGTTAAGATGGAAACACACACCGGTCTTTAATTTTATAGAATAAATGATTGTTTTTGGTTGTTCTGCAATGAAAATGTAGGTTAGCAGGGGCTTACAAGTAATCTCTGTCTACATCCTGTGTTTAATCTACTATGAAAGAAATGTCAACACTTTGTGTATATAAAAAATACACTACAAACTTGTTTTTGAATTCACACTTATCTCTAGTACATTTGAATCATCTGCATAGTTCACTTAATTTTCTTTCATATTTTACACAATATATTTTGATTATGCTTTTCTCCCTCACCCAAGGTCTCCCAGATGCTACCCGTTTTCCCATCTACCCAATTCCACTTCATTCTCCTAAATAAATGGATTGAAACCAAATTTGTGGTAAGTGTTAGTAAGTGCTGTGACTCAAATCCAGGTGAGAAACAGTTACTTGTGGAAACCATTTGCTAGTGCTCACATCGGAATCCGGACTCTCTTTCAGCAGGTACACTACCACAGGTGTGAAACAGCTGATATGGCAAAAGTTTGCTCTAATGAACACATTAAAACAATGAGTCAAGGAGAAAAAAAAGAGTGCTATTTCAGTGGATTGGGTAGGTATCTTTTCTGCAAATCTTTATTTCCCATTTGAATCACAGGCTAGATTGGAATTGGCTGTTTATAACATGCCCCGATCTGCAGACAGAAAGTACTACAGCAGGGACGATACCAAAGAAACAACATTATTCAAGAGGTCTGCACCTATAGGGAAGAGAAAGATGAAGCAAGGACAGAAAAGCCAAAACTCTACGCATGGTAGCAGTGCCCAGAAATGTTCACAGATGTACAAACAGCAGGAAAAATGTGTGAGAGAATCAATAAAGATAGTACCTAAACAGCAGGAGCAGGCACAGTAAGTTAGCAATGAGAAGGGAGAAATATGGGCACTCACAACATGGTTTGAAAGTGCTAAAATGTGTTATAATAATTCTGGTGATGGGACCTGAACTAATTAAAGTTAGAATATGGTAAAAACATAACTGTATACGTAGAAGTAGTCATTAATGCATAGAGAACTGAAAATAAAGTGTCACACAGATAGCTACATAAATCCTCCATTTAGAGGTGCACAAGTGTCTTTAGTACAGAAAAGAACTCTGCATTTTACCAGAGGAGAAACTTACACACCAGGACAGCAACAAAGTCTTTGCTCTACAGTGGTGTCCTGTCTTCAAGGTACACTTTGGCAAAGATGACAGAAAACTTGTGGGAGAAACCAGGCACCATATAATTTGACTTAGGCTACTTCATGAGATGGAACCAACACTAAATACAACTTGCATGACCAAGCAACAGTGCCTTACTCTGTCATCATTAGAGAAGCATCCTCCTGCATCAGATGGAAAGAAAACAGAGCCAAACATTACACAGGAAGTGAGAGGCTTTGGAGCATTCAGCATTAAGTAGGATGTCTCCATCAAATCCTTTGCCTCATGGTTTAAGAAAACCTGCAGAAGATGAGGCAGAAAGAGTGTAAAAGCCAGAGGGAGGAAGGACACCATGCAAAATAAGGCCCTTTAAAGCAACAGGATCCATGCACGTATGAACTCACAAAAGTTAAGGCTGCATGCAGATAGCCTTCATGTTTTCTACCAGATGAAGTCTTACTGCTGAAAGTAGAAGTGGACACATGTCCCCACCTCTCATCCAGAAGTTATCTTCATTAGTAATCATGTGCTAATTAAAATTAATTGTTCTCTGATAGAGTCTCACTGGGAAAACAAATTAACCTCAAGATTTGGATGAATGTCCAAAACAAACAATGCCACCTTTGGAGTTTCCTTTCCCAGGCTTTTTAAATATCATTTTAAAATGTGTACAAACACAAACACACACACACACTCACACACACACACACACACACACATACAACTCTACATAAACTTCAGGGGCCACACAGCCAGAAAGGTAACTCCTAATGGGGGACATAATTGAAGACTGCTTGAAAGACCAAGGATTGTTAATACAGACAATGCCAGCCAAACAGTAACTGCTGTTTAGAAGAGAACATGCCTTAATTCAAGAGGGCACAGGGGGAGGTTATTAAAGAAGCTTGTAGCAGTGTTCAGATGACCTTGTCGTGACATTCCTCACATGCTCATGGAGTCTCTGCCTTTAGTTCCATGACACCTCAACGCCAAGCCCCAAGGACAAGCAGAGAGGTACAGCAAACTCTCCAGGACATATGCAACATATTTTCATTTATTCTTCCTCTTCCTCCTCCTTCTCCCCCTCCTCCTCCTCTTCTTTCTTTCTCCCTCCATATTCCTGCCTATCTCCTTTCAGATACATTAAATATAAAGTATCTAATGTTGTTGTGGGACTTCTCAGTATGCAAATGAATGGGTATTTCATTCAACATCTGTTTCATGTGCCTTTTCGTGTTCTCTTCCTTTTGGTAGGTTTTTTTTTTTTTTCTGATGAGTGTGTGAAGTTATTTTATTATAGTATATTTTATTGTTATCAGTTAAGAGCCAGTTTGGTTTCTAATGAAAGACAAAATGTGGGTAGATTGTAGTAGGAAAGGAAGTAAGGAGAAATTGAAGGGGAATGAAGTGCTATAATCAAGAACTAAGAAAATATTTGGTATCAATAAAAGAAAAAAATTCATTATTCATGAATCATTCCAATTTCCCATATGGACTAATATAAAGTTTCCTGTGGAATGATCATTTCATGTCTAGGACTGCTTTGTTGTGTCACACCATCAGATCTGACACATTTGTAAATAATAAATAAACATAATCCATGTTAATGTTTCTGACTGTTATTTGCATGTTTATACATAGCTGGACTATAGAAACCTGGTATTTCAAAGTACTGCTAATTATATTCCTGTGGATATCATTTTTATGTGATTAACATTGAAATCACAAGACTTTGATTAAAGCAGTTATTCTACAGGTTCCATTGAGTTTTTGATATTGGAATAACTTTTTTTAAAATATTTCTTGCCTTCACAAACTGAACTGCTAGACCATGAAATCAAGTTAATATACCTTGAGAACATTTAAAACTGTGTACTCAGTCTTGCTTATTATTGTTGGATCATCCTGTTTAGATTCACTTGTCTTTGAGTAGATCACAAACCTTACAGTGTTTAAGAGCTCCTAAGTACTCATATTTAAAGTTAACCCAAATGCATAGCTTCAATCTTAAATTATGTGCACTTCTATGCTACTGATTGAGGATGTGTATTTGTGTGTGTGTGTGTTTTCTTATTGTTGTTTGTTCTTGCAATACCCTGTTAAAAGCAGGACAAAAAAAACCTGAATTAAAAATTTTAAATATTCATCTAAGACATTGGATGTAATAGATTGAGGTTGATTATTTTCATTTGTGGTTCTATTGTTTTCATTCACTATAAGTAATTAAAGCAACTCCTGGCCTTGTGAACTCTGGTAAAATGTCACGTAAAAATGAGATATCAAATTCTTCTTCCACACTATTATTTCTTTACCCTATTATAAATATAAATTAAAGCCCCCTTTTTATGGACAGATAAAAAATTTGGTAAAAGAAGCAGAAACTTGAAATGTGGGTCACTTTTTAACTATTTCAATAACTTGATATACATGGTATTTTAAATAAATGTATAGGAATTGAGTGAGAAGGATGATAAATCTGAAATCCTTAGGTATTATGCATACAGTTAAGGGAAAATATTTTAACAAAGCATCTGATTACATATCTTTCTTCCTTTTTATAGTCTTTTTGAACATTTGTTTATAATACAGCATTATTCCTTTCTCAATTCCCTTCCTACAGTTCATCATCCCTGACATCTCATTCTTCATCTCCCTGTCTCCTGTGAGAGTCTCCTTTGCTACCAAGCCTACTCCTTCTCCTACAGAGACCAGACTAGGCAGTCCTATACTACATATATTTTGAAGACCTCAGACAAGCTCATGCATGATGCCTGGTTGGTGGATCAGTGTCTGGACTGAAAAAGCATTTGGCAAAGTACAACACCTATTCATGCTAAAAGTATTGGAGAAATCAGGAATTCAAGACCCACACCTAAACACAATAAAAACAATTTACTGCAAACCAACAGCCAATATCAAATTAAATGGAGAGATACTTGAAGCAATCCTACTAAAATCAGGGATAAGACAATGATGCTCACTCCCCCTGGATCTTTCCCATATAGTACTTGAAGTTCTAGCTAGAGCAGTAAGACAACAAAAGGAAATAAAGCTGATAAGCAACTCCAAAACTACTACCAGAGAACTTCTACAGAAGATAAACAACTTAGCCAAAGCGGCTGTGTTTAAAATTAACTCAAACAAATCTTAACAAATGGTAAACAGGCTGAGAAAGAAAATAGTGAAACAACACCCTCCACAACAGTCACAAATAATATAAAATATCTTGGTGTAATCCTAATGAAACAAATGCAGGATCTGTATGAGAATATCTTCAAGTCTCTCAAGAAAGAAATTGAAGAACATCTGGGTTCTTTCCAGCTTCTGAGTATTATAAATAAGGATGGTATAAACATGGTGGAGCACATTTATTTGTAATATATTGGAGAATCTTTGGGTATATGCCCAGGAGTGGAATAGCTGAATTTTCAGTAAGTACTATGTCCAATTTACTAAAGAAGTGTCAGACTGATTTTCAGAGTCATTGTATCAGCTTACAACCCCAACAACAGTGGAGGAGTGTTCCTATTTCTGCATCTGCTTGCCAGCATTTGCTGTCATGTAAGTTTTTGATCTTAGCCATTATGACTGGTGTTAAGTGGAATATTAGGGTTGTTTTGATTTGCATTTACCTGATGACTAGGGATGTTGAGAATTTTTTAAGTGCTTCTCAGCCATTCAATATTTCTCCACTGAGAAGTCCTTGTGTAGATCTGTACCCCAATTTTTGATAAAATTATTTGATTCTCTAGGGAATAGCTTCTTGATTTCCTTGTATATATTGGATATTAGCCCTCTATCAGATGTAAAGATCCTTTCCCAATCTGTAGGCAGCCATTTTGTCTTTTTAACAGTGTCCTTAGCCTTACACAGTGTAAAGGGATAACATCTCAAAGGTAAATACAGAGTATCTAATGAAAAAAAAAAAAAAAAGAGAAGAAAAAGAAAGAAAACTACTATGCCAAGAATTAGATTAATAGATCAAATAAAGTACATATTAAGTAAAATTTTGTTCAAATAAAAAATTTAAATTAAAGAAGACCTCAGAAATTGGAGAGATCTCCCATGCTCATGAATTGATAGGATTAACATATTAAAAGTAGTCATCCTATCAAAAGCAATCTACAGATTCCATTCAATCCCCTCAAAATTTGAACACAATTCTTCAAAAACATGGAATGAGGAATTCTCAATTTCAATGTAAAAACAAAAACCCAGGATAGTGAAAATAATTCTTAACAATAAAAGATCTTCTGGGACCACTGTCCCTGACTCAGCTGTAGTATATAGAGCAATAGTGATAAAATATGCATGGTATTGGTACAGCGACAGACAGGTGGATTAATAGAGTGATTTTGCTTCTATGTTCTGCCTATGTATATTAAATTTGAATAATTTTATATTTCTTGCTGCTCTGTTGTACATGTAAAAATCATTTACCTATCTATAACATAAATTCAGAAACACATCTATGTCACCAGATAATAGTATTCTCAATTTAATTTTCTCTTTTAGCTAAATGTTGCAGACATTTTTCTACTATATGATAAAAAATGTCCTTTAATCTTTTTTTTTAATTAATCAGTATTATATGTCTCACATTTTACTTGTCTTTTTGTGTCTACAATTGTACATTATACAGATTACATTCTTGGAATTTAAAAAAGATGTACTCGTGATTTTCTCATCTAAATATAAACATACATAACCCTTTTAAATTTAAACAAATTGTAATACTGAATTGATAAACAAAGCTATTTGACTGCCTTTTTTTCATTTTGTACAAAACTCCAAACTATGCTTCATAACATCTGCTTTAGCAATAATTCCTAAATATACTTTTAATTAATATTAAAATTATTACTAATATTGTTCCATATTTATACACATAGTGCAACTGATTTCGTATTGTTTCTTTGTGTATGCTTTATTGTTTCACACACATCAAAAGAGACATGCACACAACACAAATATATGAATCTTCTGAACATTAAAGCATACAACCCATATTATGTTGGGGAAGCCAACAAAGTAGGATAGAACCTTGGCCAGTTATACATCTGATAAAGGATTAATGACAGAAATGTATAGAGAACCAAGGGACCAGAGTAGTACCCAGGTATGGTAAGGGTGGGGTGGGGAGAGAAATTTCTGGAGAAACAGATAGTAGACTCTAGGCTGTGATCAGAGACAGGAGTGATACTGAGAGGGTTACTTAAGCTGAGCCGAATTCAGGAAGGATACATTAGAGGGAGTAGGAGGAAGAAATACAAAACCAGTAATGCTTGAGAAAGCCACAAAAAAAATGTTGTTTTTAAACTTAGTTTTTAAGTCATGCATAATACTGTATATTATCACCATACTTAATTTTCTCTTTGCAGTTCAAGACATTTGGTTAACTGTTAAAACACTTGTTCACAGTTAAGCAATTACTAAAGATTCGTGACTAAAATTCATTTTAAATGTTTTATGATGATATTTCTTTGTTAAAAAAATTACTCCATTCGTGTACATCACAAATGATATCCCACTTTCCCTGTTACTCCTTCCCTGGATCCCCATCCCACATCTGTCCTATCCCCTTCCCATTGCCTATATGAAAGTGTTCCCCCATCCACTCACAGTCTCCTGCCCCACAACTTCAACATTCTCCTATGCTGGGGCATCAAGCCTCATCAGAACCATCGGCCTCTCCTCCCATTGCTGTCAGGCAAGGCCATCCTCTGCTGCATATGTACCTGGAACCAAGGATCCCTTGTCCTGGTATACTCCTTGGTTAGTGGTCTAGACTGTGGAAGACCTGGGTGGTCAGGCAAGTCTATTTTATTCTTCCAAATTTTGTTGCAATCCCTCTCCACTTCTGTCCTTCCACCAGTCCCTGACTAGGTTCCCTGAGCTCAGTTTGATGGTTGGTCCCAAGCATCCTCATCTACATTTATCAGTTGCTGGCTGGGTTTCCTCTCAGGACCCATCACACAAGCTTCCTGTCAGCCAGAGCCTCTTGACCACGGCAACAGTGTTGGGTTTGGTGTCTGCAGACATGATGGATCCCCAGTTGGGGTAGACTCTGATTGACCCTTCCTTCATTCTCTGTTTCCATGTTATGTCCCTGTTATTCCATTGGACAGAAACATTTCTGGGTTAAAAACCCTGAGATTGGTGGGTGTTCTTATACCTAGACGGGGGACTGTGCCCATCTGCTAGAGGAGGCCTCAACAAGATCTATCGTTCTTGTTCTCTGTGCATTTCTGCTAAAATCATCTCTGTTGGGTCCTGGGAGCATCATGTTTCCCTGTGTGTCTGGGACCATCAAGTGGCTGTCCCCAGTTTCTCATCCCCCTGCTAAATATTTTGTTCAATTTCCTGACCCTCTGTACCTCTCTCACATTTTCCCCATATTCTGGTGCGGCCACATTCATTTGCTCAGCCTCCTTTCTTTCTCCACAGTCCCCCATTCCACCCCACCTCCAAGTTGTCCAGTTTGTCCTCCTCAATGCAAGACTGAAGCATCACACCCTGATTTTTCTTCTCCATAAGTTCTGTGGGTTGTATCTTGTGAATTGTGTCATTTTGGACTAATATTCACTATTACTGAGTGCATACCATGTGTGTTCTTTTGTGACTGGATTACCTCACTCAGGATGATAATCTCTAGCTCCATCCATTTTGTGAAGTCATTGCTTTTAATTTCTGTGTAGTACTTTCTTAAGCTGAAGGTCTACACAGCTTACAGAAATTTTTATTTGGCATTCTATATCTGTCATAGGAAATATAGTGTAGTGTTGGGAACCACCTGCACATTCACCTTGACAACCACAGTGATGTGTGATGCTTTCAGTACAAATGATTTCTGTAAGTGTTCTCGCTTGTTCCCATTGTTCATATATAGATGTTTCCTTTTTTTCATCCATAACATGAATTTGTTGATCTCGTCCTTTTGAGCACCCGCTGGGGACTTTCTCAGTCCATTACCCCCATGTTTCATGTTCCTTCATACATCTCATTTCCAGGAGCTACCTCCTAGTCACCCATAAACATCAAGCCCCTGCCATTTAGACATTATAGAAATAAATAAAACCAATATTCACTTCGTCCCTTTCTTGCCTACATATGTCATGACATATACCTCTTTTCCTCTATAACAAGGAGCCAGACATAATGGCCTATTCCTGTTATTTCTCTTAACCTTATGATTACTTCTTCCATCTGAGACCTAATCTTTACTTCTGTCACTGAATTTCTTAGGGGTCCTGTTAACTGTAATTTCTAACAAAAGACATCTTTTAAAGTTACAATTCATTTGCTTGTTGGTGTTTTTGAAAGTTCACATCCCCAATCTGTACTTTCTTTGATGTTTGGCATAAATCATGGCTCAGTCTTAAAGTTCTGGGTCACTGATACCTATCAACTAAAACTTCTTCCCTAAATCCCATTATGTTTTTCTTTTATAATTAACTTATTTTAGAGCTTCCACAATGAAGCTTTCTGATCCTTGAAAACGATGTGATTGTGACAGAGAGTTGCTTTCAGAATATGTATACAGAAAGATCAAGATGATAAGAAGTAGCTTTTACTGGAATACGGCACTGGAGCAGAACTGAAGATACTGTGTTATTGGAAAACATTCAATATTGATAAGACAGAAATACATTTTTTTGTGGTTGATCTATGCAATCCATTCAAAACTGAGCCTAACTCTAATTGAACAAGTGATAATCATTTATTGCATGTAATGTAGAAATTTTAATGTTGTTAGTTATAACCTTCAGCCTGTATGAACACACTTTAAGTGAGTCTTGATATTCAGCCTTAGTTTTAATTAAGAAGCATCCTATAAACCTTTACCTGCTTGGAAAGCTAAGAATGAGATGGTCTTCATCCTCCCAGACACTGATATCATTCGTTTTTAAACTAACATCTCTAGATAACATCTATTTACATCTTCTTCATGACTAAAATTCACGTTCTGCTACTTGCTCTTTTGGATCATTGATATTTAAATTCAGAGGCATAACATAATTACACATTGAATGTGTACATGACTTTCTCTGTACACATACAGAGTAGTAGGGAGTATTTATTTAGTAAATCAAAGAACTGATTATAAATGTGGCAGCTTATAAACACTGACATGCATTGTTTTTATAACCAATAATTTAACATTTGCATCAATAAAAAGGTGAATTTGAAGATGATAATTATGTTTTAATAGATTAAATAAATTTTATTCATATGGTAAAATAATTGTGTTTAATCATTTTCTAGTATCTATCACAGTACATTTTCTTGACTCTAGTTTACAATTCAAAATATTTATGATTTATGAAAACTCCTTATAAATTTTATTCTATAACTCAAGCAATAAATATAGTAAAATTAAACAGCACACAATTTAATCTTTGTACAAAATTATTAAACATGAGTGATAAAACTAATCCCTCAACCGCACCATATTATATTTATTGTTTCTATGTCTTATTCCAACTGTAAGATTGTGCTCAGTACTTTTTATTAATAATTAATCCAATGAAGATCCAAAATAATCAAAAATTTTGATTTGGGGTATTTTTAAGAACAAATATAAGATAGATAGAATGGTGTTCCCTTTTTGGTATAGATGTACAAGTTATTCTTTATTTCTTTTTTTAAATTATGTTTGTCTCCTGTGTAATATTCAAAATTTTTACAAAAACATATAAGGTATGGTGTGTGTGCATGTTTCTACGTGTACTTGTGTGCATGTTTGGTGTGTTTGTGTGTGTGTGTGTGTGTGTATGTGTGTGTGTGTGTGTGTGAGGCAGGGAGAATGGGTTCACTATAAGGTCAAATATAGCATGTTACTTTGCTGAATTTCTCTAGTATAGACTTCTTATTGTTACCAATTACCAGATTTAATATTTAGTTCTCCATGTCTATACAAACTCTAGAGAAGTAATAAACTTCTGAAGGCTGCTATACATAGAGATGTTTGTGATAAAAATAACTCTCTCTCACACTCTCTCTCTATCTGTGTGTATGTGTGTGTGTGTGTGTGTGTGTGTATAACTCTCTCTCTGTATATATATATATATGTGTGTGTGTGTGTGTGTGTGTGTGTCTATATAATTATACAGTAATATATCATATAATACAGTCTGTAGATAATATATTCGTAGATCATTTTAGTGTTTATGTACACTTAAGATAGATATTGTAGTCAAGTCATATAACTTTTCTTTAAGAAATATTCAGATTTTGAAATTTACATAGGGCTGAGGCTCTGGAGAAGAGAAGCTACGGGCTACGGCAGAGGGTGGAAACTGAGGAGGGGGTGAAACAGCTTCACCACGGACAAGCACCGATCTTCCAAAAACCTCACAGCACACTTAGCTTCAACCAGTCAATGTAAGACAGCTCGATCGTTCCGAAAGCTACAAGGCTTGGGGCTTCGATCTCAAAGGCACTTATTTGCTACTTTGTTGGATAAAGATGTAAAATAGGAAAAAAAAAAAAAAAAAGAAATGTACACTGTGGTCCCCTACAATAAATTAAGAAAAGTTAAACTTCTGACATCACATTGCAGTTGCAAATGAAACTCCTGTGCAAGAAGATCGGAAGATCGAGAGCCGGTACGCCAAGGTGAGGCAGCAGAACCTGAAGCTGCAAGCATCAGACAGGAACCTGTCGCAATCTCAAAATAAAGTGTCGCAATCTCAAAATAAAGATGTGCCTAAAGAAACAGGAAAAGGTGTAAAAGCTAAAAAGGCCATGAAGCATTCTACAACTGTAGGCTCTAAGCACTAAGTAGAGGCATTCCTGAGGAGACCATGGAAAACTCCAAAGTTAAAAAGTCACCCCCCCATAACTTACAATTGTAGCCAACGGAGAAGCAGCAGCAACGCCGTCTTGTCATTCAGAACTAAAGTAGAGAAAGAATAAAAAGAAGAAAATGGCAAATGATTCTGAGCCTGATACCGACAAAGCAAGAACCTGAAGGAAGCGCTGTGGCTTTCGAGGAACTAGAAGATAGTGTGAGGAAGACAAATGACAGAGAGGCCCAGCCTGCCCCTAGGACTGACAGGTGCTTTTGAGGACACTTCATTTGCTTGTCTTATCTCATCAGTGAGAACACCCTGAAGGCCACAGAAGAAATCGGCTTCAAGCCCATGATGGAAAACCAGCATAAAAGTGTCAGGCTACTACTGGAAAGCCGAGATCTTTCAGGAGCTGTGAAAACTGGCAGTGACAAAGCCCTTGCTTTCCTCATCCCTGTGATCGAGCTCACTGTCAAATTGGAGTTCATGTCCTGGACTGGAACTGGAGGTTATTCTCTCTTCTACTAGAGAACTGGCCATGCCGACCTTTGGTGACCTTAAGGAACAGATGGCACACCATGTTCACACATGTGGGCTGATCATGGGTGGCAGGAACAGGTCTGCTAAAATACAGAAGCTCCTCAATGGCATCAACATCATTGTGGCCACACCAGGCCAACTCCTATACCTCATGCAAAACACACACCAGGATTTATAGAAAAGAACCTACAGTGTCTGGTTATTGAGGCTGACCAAATCATGGGTGTTGGTTTTGAAGAAAAATTAAAGCAAATTTATTAAACCTTTGCCAGCACGTAGGCAAACTGAGCTCTTCTCTGCCACACAAACTCAAAAATTTGAAGACTTGGCAAGAATTTCTCTGAAAAAAAGAAAGAAAAGCCATTGTATGTGGGTATTGACAACAATGAAGAGGTTGCCTCCATGGATGGCCTTGAGCAGGGATATGTTGGTTGTCCCTCTGCTCTTCACAGTCCTTAAGAAGAACGAGAAGAAGAAAGTGATGGTTTTCTTTTCATCTGTGAGATACCAGTGTAAGCTTCTGAACTACACTGACCTGCCTGTCTTGGCCATTCTTGGAAAGCAAAAGCAAGATAAGTGAATGCCTCTGTTCTTCCAATTCTACAAAGCAGATTCAAAGAAACTGTTGTGTACTGATGTAGCAGCCAGAGGGTTGGGCATCCCTGGAGTGGACTGGATTGTCCAGTAAGACCCTCCCAATGACCAAGAAATACATTCATCCAGTAGGTAGAACAGCCAGGGGCCTGAATGAAAGAGGGCTCACCCTGATCATCCTGTACTCAGAAGAGTTGGGTTTCCTTCGTTACTTAAAGCAACCCAAGTTTTTACTGAATCAATTTTACTTGTCCTGGTCTAAAGTTTCTGATATTCAGTCTCAGCTAGTAAAACTGATCGAAAAGAACTAATCCCCCTACAACTCTACCTAGGAAACATATGACTCCAACTCTCTCAAGCACATCTTCAATGTGAACAACTTAAATTTGCCTCAGGTTGCTCTGTCTTTTGTTGGTCTGAATGTGAGCAGTCATGATGGCAAGCTTAAAAAGAGAGGTGGTGGCAGGAGGTTCGGCTACCAGAAAACAAAGAAAGTGGAGAAGTCCGAGATCTTTAAGCACATCAATACGAAGCCAGCAGACTGCAGGAACTTTTCTATCACTGAGGCAATCTGTCTTGTGCCTAGACTCATGTTGCCCAACATCCCCCTCTCTGTAGTACCCATTAAAAAGAAACTTTTATCACATTTAGAATTTTTTGTCTTTACTATGATGATAATATTTTATTTTTAAGCACTTCAATAAAACTAATTATATAATTTTAAAAAAGGTAAGGTTCTTCACCATGATGCTGGTGTAACACATGATAGTTGACTAATACTGCCATGCTGCAGTGAAAAATCATTATTGAAGCTATTTCTGGAAATTTCCACTGGAAAGAAAATTTAAACTACATTCTGTAATATTCTGATATGAATATAAAATATTCTTGTTTCAACTACGTGTTGAATTATTGAACTCCATCTAGTTGTGTTTACTGGATGATGATTGAGGTTGTTTGCAGTGAGGCCCAGTTGCAGAAATTAAGTCATTAGCCACATGGTTCTGAAGATAATATTCAGGTCTATTGTCTTCTTTCTGTCCTAGCCTGCCAGCCGCTATGGCCTGAATACTCTCCCTTACTATATGCTCTTACAACTGTCATAATCAACCAAATTTAATGAGTGTATGTGGTTTAAAATTTTAAACTATGAGGAGAAACACATTCTTCCACCTATAAATAGTTAAAGTTTGATCTATAAATTTACTTATTTCACTAAATTTCTTTATCTTGCCTGAAAATAAAAGGCAAGACTGGAGGGGTTATTATTTTATTCACATATTTTTCATTAACACTTGAAACTTTATGTAAATATGTATTATACCTGACATACAATGTAACTGTATTGAAACACTGTAAAGAGGAATAACAAAGAATTCCCATGATGCAGTGGAACACAGAATCTTAGCTTTGTCCATGTGCTCTGAGAAATATGGTGTCAGCTGAGCTTAGTGTCTTCATCTACATTGCTGTTTTCACCAGATGATATATGATATGTAGTACAAAAGTATAGAGAGACTGACTGGTTGTTTTGTAAAACAATGTACATAAAGACAGTTACCAAAATATATACATTGAAAGTTTTTGAGTATAAGAAATTAGGACTTTTCTTGAGCTATTTACAATAAGCTGAATTTTAATATGTAAGGTATATTAAATTGGAAGTTTTTGTATTGATCACACCAGTCATGTGGCATTAGTTAACCTTCAAGTTAGTGGGCAGCCAAAGTCTCAAGAGATGTATATTTGATGTTGACTTTAATGCCCTAGATTCTGTTCCTTTTCTTGTCCAACAGATGAAGACTAAGTGTCTTATATAAAATGAACATTTTGCCTGGTCATGATTAAGCATATATCTTTATCAAATTTGTTTTGAACATTTACTAGGTCTTGGTCAAAGCACATCAGTTAACCAAACTAGATCCAGTAAAGAGAGAGAAAAACAGAGTAACCTGTTGGGAACTACTAAGGATAATTCACCATTTCCAGTGCAATTTATGTGTAGGATATTATTGAGAAATTAGAGTAAGCTACAACTCACGCCAGATTGTTCTCCTTGAATGTATCATGATTTTTTCCCTACTTAATTCTGTATATCTGGCCATCACCAATGTATGAATTTTGCTTTTCTAGAGGTACCATATTCAGTGAGATATCAAATGATTTAAAACTATGTTTTTGGATCAACAGCAAAACTCAGTAGTCAAAGGAATCTGATATCAAGATTATGGACCTGAGTTCAATATTCAGGACTCAATGATAGATGGGGACAACTGACTCTTACAAATTGTACTCTGACCAAAACACACCTATCACGTATTTAGATGCAAAGAGACAAGCAGAAGGCAGAAAAGAAAATTTTGTTTAACTATATAGAAATTCATCCAGCTTATATTTTATTAAAACAATGCACTAGCAAATTTTTAGATACCAAGAATACATTTATGATCTTCTTCATGTGCACATATTCAATAAACTTATTATTTAAACCTAAAACCACACGGGAAAATGCTACATAGAACTGTTGTCAATGAGAAAGTCTTATGTCTATATCAAATTCTATGTTTCAGTACAATTGATACGATGGTAGTGTCACACAAATTTCAGAACAGGACTGACATTGATTGTCATGAATTTTAGAAATACAGTTATATAAGAATGGTCACACTCAAAGTGATGAATGAAAAGATGTAAAGGTTACTTTGTTTCACTTTTTGGATCATATTATAGTTAGATAATTACTAAAGCTGCTTTTTTATAAAATTAACATGTGAAAGATAACAAATTGTACATCAGATGGTTATGGAAACTGACATATCATTACTATGCTTGTCATTCTGAATATACTACTTCATTTTGGTCCTCTCTTTTACCCATTTTAAAGTATCTTGTTACTCTTTTAAAGTATGTGCATATATATTCTTCAATGCATATAACAAATTTGTTTATACTTGTTTGTGTATACATATTGTATTCAACAAATGCAATATGACATAATAATTATGACCTAAATAATTTTTAAGTTGTTTTATTTTAGCACATTTAGAATATTACAATACTTGTTACCTTAAAATGGTCTAATTTTATTTTAATTTGAATATTAGGAACATCTCAGTAGCATTCTGTGTTGATGTTGTCATTATAATTAACATTCAGTGACATTTTAAATCCAATACAAATATTTGTGCCTTTAACATTATGTCATGCATTTACATGGCCTATTTTGTTAAATTTCTCTACTAAATTAATCTCCTAGTTCACTGAAACAATAGAGGAAATTTTAGCAATATCAAAGACAATTGCTATCTTTTGAAGCTTCATAAAGAAATTTCATATCTAGAGAATTTCAAGCAACTTTGAGGATTTTCTGAAACAAGCTAAAAATAAAAATTGTGTTAATTCTAAGGATAACATAAACACAGCTGTATGTACAACATTGGTTGACTAAAATAAGGACCACATTATTGACATTTTATTTTACCTACTTTGTTGAATTTGTCAAACATTAATATATGCACTTTTACTGTAGCCATGTTTCTCTATTTGAAAAATATTCACTTGGAGTTCATCTTTCAGGAGAGTGGAGACATAAGGGGAAGTAGGCACCTTATAATATAGTTATGCTATAGAATTAGGTCCCATAAAAATTAGTTAACCTTGTTATTGAAAGTCTGGAGACAACATGCCCATTCTTTTCACCATACAAAGATTCAGCTAGAGGGAGCTGTGTTCCACAAAGTCTTTACCAAGTAGTGTCCTTTTATTATTATTATTATTCCTTACCGCTTTAAAAAAAAAAAAAAAAAAAGAGGGATATATTTACAGATTTTTAAAGGCATTTGGCATTACATTATATAAATAATTTTGTCAGTACTTAATTATTTTAGAGGTTTGATAGCATGCATAGAAATCCCACTAGTTGTCATAAGCATGAAGTACATGTAAGACAGAATGCAACATGGAAACATATTTTTTGTATAGATTAAGCATAATGATCTGTGAATACCAAAAATTGCCATAAGGCTATTATCTTAGCTCTAGGATTATTAACAATTTGAGGTCCAGGTGTACCACACTCAAAGTAGTGTTCTAATGAAGGTCCTAGCCTCTAAAACTCTAGGATGTGAATTCTGCTCATGAAAAATTTGTCCATATATAACTAATGAAAAATGTGCTTATATGACTTGGGACTAAGGAATCTGATGCAGAACCTGAATATTCTTTGTTATAAAACTGATAGTTCAGGATATTCTTTGTCTGATATACTTAGCAAGAATAGCTTACAATGAAAGTTTATTTAAAGGGTACAAACAAATAATTAGTAAAAATAATAAAACATTCAATTATTACAGATGGCAATGTGATACTGAATGAATCCGGTAACCGAAGGAAGAATGTTAGAGATTTTTACCCAAGTAAATGCACAAAAATGTGAGGCAAAGGATCTGGTAAGTATCCTGTTTTGATTATTGTATTTTATGTTTAAATAATAAAAACATAACATCATGTCATATTCTATAACTATGTATAATTATTACATCATAAGTGAAACTTTTCTTCCATGGAAATTTACTACAAATTCTTTACCAAACCCATCTCAATATCTTGGAAATATTGAAAATAAAAAAGCATCATAGAAGTATCAAATTTATAAACATTAACAGTCTGAAATAATGAGCCATCCCAGGAAACACACAACAGAGAGTTTCTCTGTCACTAATTTTTCTACAAAGCCCAGATGAACTGACAAATGATATGCATCACTAGAATGGCAGAAAGAAAGAATCCCTGTCAAAGAATCTCCACATGAGTTTCCCAGGACTCTTCCTTAGATCCCTGCTTGCCAGTGGGACTTTCCCTTAACAATTTTTCTTAGGCTTCACTATTACCTTTAAATGCATTCCTCCATGATGGCTTGTAAGGCTAATAATTATTTACATGAAACTTCAATGTAATCATATTGTGAGATTGTGATCCTTGAAGCCACAGTGTCTAACCTATCTAGCTTTACTTATATGTGCAGAATATTGCATAGAGGCTTTTTTTCTTAAAATTAATTCTGGACTATATGAACATTTATATAACTTACAGTATGTCCTTTTCCTGTAGTAAAATGTTTATTTCCTTTCTCAGAAATTATTCTAGAATATAATTTGGAGACATCAT